>NC_140661.1:8789320-9124009 GCF_978046115.1 Saccoglossus kowalevskii | reverse complement strand
CATACATACTAATACATCAACCAACTTTGTAATAACTTTGCACAACTTTGCAATCACTTTGAACAACTTTGAGCGGTGTGTTAACAGCTTAAAACCCACTACGTGTCGACAGCATCTGCAACTTGTTCTTGAAAATTAGGAGGAATGTGAAAACTTTTTTTCAATTAAAATAGTTACAAAAATTCCACGATTTTCCACTATAAATGATTGGCATCACAGACAAGAAGAATGCAGGAACGTATCCTTATATTTTTACTATTTCTGTGATGAAAAAAAAATCAACGACTCGTTTACTCAGGGAGTCTCCCATGCGAGTACTAACCATGCCCGATCGCGCTTTACGTTAAACATGTGTCGGTCACCTAACCACTCAGCTGCATTGTTTATTCGAAAGTAAGCTGAATTGGCGGGTGTTTCAAGTTTTTGAATGTTTAAAATCGTTATCGCTGGCACAAAGTACCTTCTATAATTGACCTATGACCTCTACATACTTGGAGTAACACGACGGTAATTAACAGCAATTCACAAAATATTCATTCACATTTTCGAACTTTTAACTATGGTACTTTTTAATATGATATCTCAGGTAACAATCCCGATTGAAACAAGCAACTTTGCAATCGCTTTTCTCAACTTTGTAAGCAGTTTGTTGTCGAATTTACGGTTGGCTGTTGCGTTAATCTACTTATGCATGATACATTTTCGATACATTTACTTATTGTTTTCGAAATTTAACTGCGATGGTGTCATTACAATGACTTAGGTTAAATATACAAGCAACTCCGCCAAAATTTCCTTCGTTTTTCGAACTTTGCATGCTGTTTTCTAACATTTTACAGCCAGTTCATGTAAACATCTATATGGTGCTTTCAACTGGCTTTTATTAAATTTGTCGACTTTACCACAGCGAGTTTCTATATGTCAACAACTTAGGTCATACATACTAATACGTCAACCAACTTTGTAATAACTTTGCGCAACTTTGCAATCACTTTGAACAACTTTGAGCGGTGTGTTAACAGCTTAAAACCCACTACGTTCCGACAGCATCTACAACTTGTTCTTGAAAATTAGAAGGAATGTAAAAACTTTTTTTCAATTAAAATAGTTACAAAAATTCCACGATTTTCCACTATAAATGATTGGCATCACAGACAGGAAGAATGCAGGAACGTATGCTTATTTTTTACTATTTCTGTGATGAAAAAAAAAAACAACGACTCGTTTACTCAGGGAGTCTCCCATGCGAGTACTAACCATGCCCGATCGCGCTTTACTTTTAAACATGTGTCGGTCACCTAACCACACAGCTGCATTGTTTATTTGAAAGTAAGCTGAATTGGCGGGTATTTCATGTTTTTGAATGTTTGAAATCGTTATCGCTGGCACAAAGTACCTTCTATAATTGACCTATGACCTCTACATACTTGGAGTAACACGACGGTAATTAACAGCAATTCACGAAATATTCATTCACATTTTCGAACTTTTAACTATGGTACTTATTAATATGATATCTCAGGTAACAATCCCGATTGAAACAAGAAACTTTGCAATGGCTTTTCACAACTTTGTAAGCAGTTTGTTGTCGAATTTACGGTTGGCTGTTGCGTTAATCTACTTATGCATGATACATTTTCGATACATTTACTTATTGTTTTCGAAATTTAACTGCGGGGTGTCATTACAATGACTTAGGTTAAAAATACAAGCAACTCCGCCAAAATTTCCTTCGTTTTTCGAACTTTGCATGCTGTTTTCTAACATTTTACAGCCAGTTCATGTAAACATCTATATGGTGCTTTCAACTGGCTTTTATTAAATTTGTCGACTTTACCACTGCGAGTTTCTGTATGTCAACAACTTAGGTCATACATACTAATACATCAACCAACTTTGTAATAACTTTGCACAACTTTGCAATCACTTTGAACAACTTTGAGCGGTGTGTTAACAGCTTAAAACCCACTACGTGCCGACAGCATCTACAACTTGTTCTTGAAAATTAGAAGGAATGTGAAAACTTTTTTTCAATTAAAATAGTTACAAAAATTCCACGATTTTCCACTATAAATGATTGGCATCACAGACAGGAAGAATGCAGGAACGTATGCTTATTTTTTTACTATTTCTGTGATGAAAAAAAAAATCAACGACTCGTTTACTCAGGGAGTCTCCCATGCGAGTACTAACCATGCCCGATCGCGCTTTACTTTTAAACATGTGTCGGTCACCTAACCACACAGCTGCATTGTTTATTTGAAAGTAAGCTGAATTGGCGGGTATTTCATGTTTTTGAATGTTTGAAATCGTTATCGCTGGCACAAAGTACCTTCTAAAATTGACCTATGACCTCTACATACTTGGAGTAACACGACGGTAATTAACAGCAATTCACGAAATATTCATTCACATTTTCGAACTTTTAACTATGGTACTTATTAATATGATATCTCAGGTAACAATCCCGATTGAAACAAGCAACTTTGCAATGGCTTTTCACAACTTTGTAAGCAGTTTGTTGTCGAATTTACGGTTGGCTGTTGCATTAATCTACTTATGCATGATACATTTTCGATACATTTACTTATTGTTTTCGAAATTTAACTGCGGGGGTGTCATTACAATGACTTAGGTTAAATATACAAGCAACTCCGCCAAAATTTCCTTCGTTTTTCGAACTTTGCATGCTGTTTTCTAACATTTTACAGCCAGTTCATATAAACATCTATATGGTGTTTTCAACTGGCTTTTATTAAATTTGTCGACTTTACCACTGCGAGTTTCGGTATGTCAACAACTTAGGTCATACATACTAATACATCAACGAACTTTGTAATAACTTTGCACAACTTTGCAATCACTTTGAACAACTTTGAGCGGTGTGTTAACAGCTTAAAACCCACTACGTGCCGACAGCATCTACAACTTGTTCTTGAAAATTAGAAGGAATGTGAAAACTTTTTTTCAATTAAAATAGTTACAAAAATTCCACGATTTTCCACTATAAATGATTGGCATCACAGACAGGAAGAATGCAGGAACGTATGTTTATTTTTTTACTATTTCTGTGATGAAAAAAAAATCAACAACTCGTTTACTCAGGGAGTCTCCCATGCGAGTACTAACCATGCCCGATCGCGCTTTACTTTTAAACATGTGTCGGTCACCTAACCACACAGCTGCATTGTTTATTTGAAAGTAAGCTGAATTGGCGGGTATTTCATGTTTTTGAATGTTTGAAATCGTTATCGCTGGCACAAAGTACCTTCTATAATTGACCTATGACCTCTACATACTTGGAGTAACACGACGGTATTTAACAGCAATTCACGAAATATTCATTCACATTTTCGAACTTTTAACTATGGTACTTATTAATATGATATCTCAGGTAACAATCCCGACTGAAACAAGCAACTTTGCAATGGCTTTTCACAACTTTGTAAGCAGTTTGTTGACGAATTTACGGTTGGCTGTTGCGTTAATCTACTTATGCATGATACATTTTCGATACATTTACTTATTGTTTTCGAAATTTAACTGCTTGGGTGTCATTACAATGACTTAGGTTAAATATACAAGCAACTCCGCCAAAATTTCCTTCGTTTTTCGAACTTTGCATGCTGTTTTCTAACATTTTACAGCCAGTTCATGTAAACATCTATATGGTGCTTTCAACTGGCTTTTATTAAATTTGTCGACTTTACCACTGCGAGTTTCTATATGTCAACATCTTAGGTCATACATACTAATACATCAACCAACTTTGTAATAATTTTGCACAACTTTGCAATCACTTTGAACAACTTTGAGCGGTGTGTTAACAGCTTAAAACCCACTACGTGCCGACAGCATCTACAACTTGTTCTTGAAAATTAGAAGGAATGTGAAAACTTTTTTTCAATTAAAATAGTTACAAAAATTCCACGATTTTCCACTATAAATGATTGGCATCACAGACAGGAAGAATGCAGGAACGTATCCTTATATTTTTACTACTTCTGTGATGAAAAAAAAAATCAACGACTAGTTTACTCAGGGAGTCTCCCATGCGAGTACTAACCATGCCCGATCGCGATTTACTTTTAAACATGTGTCGGTCACCTAACCACACAGCTGGATTGTTTATTTGAAAGTAAGCTGAATTGGCGGGTATTTCATGTTTTTGAATATTTGAAATCGTTATCGCTGGCACAAAGTACCTTCTATAATTGACCTATGACCTCTACATACTTGGAGTAACACGACGGTAATTAACAGCAATTCACGAAATATTCATTCACATTTTCGAACTTTTAACTATGGTACTTATTAATATGATATCTCAGGTAACAATCCCGACTGAAACAAGCAACTTTGCAATGGCTTTTCACAACTTTGTAAGCAGTTTGTTGTCGAATTTACGGTTGGCTGTTGCGTTAATCTACTTATGCATGATACATTTTCGATACATTTACTTATTGTTTTCGAAATTTAACTGCTTGGGTGTCATTACAATGACTTAGGTTAAATATACAAGCAACTCCGCCAAAATTTCCTTCGTTTTTCGAACTTTGCATGCTGTTTTCTAACATTTTACAGCCAGTTCATGTAAACATCTATATGGTGCTTTCAACTGGCTTTTATTAAATTTGTCGACTTTACCACTGCGAGTTTCTATATGTCAACATCTTAGGTCATACATACTAATACATCAACCAACTTTGTAATAATTTTGCACAACTTTGCAATCACTTTGAACAACTTTGAGCGGTGTGTTAACAGCTTAAAACCCACTACGTGCCGACAGCATCTGCAACTTGTTCTTGAAAATTAGAAGGAATGTGAAAACTTTTTTTCAATTAAAATAGTTACAAAAATTCCACGATTTTCCACTATAAATGATTGGCATCACAGACAGGAAGAATGCAGGAACGTATGTTTATTTTTTTACTATTTCTGTGATGAAAAAAAAATCAACAACTCGTTTACTCAGGGAGTCTCCCATGCGAGTACTAACCATGCCCGATCGCGCTTTACTTTTAAACATGTGTCGGTCACCTAACCACACAGCTGCATTGTTTATTTGAAAGTAAGCTGAATTGGCGGGTATTTCATGTTTTTGAATGTTTGAAATCGTTATCGCTGGCACAAAGTACCTTCTATAATTGACCTATGACCTCTACATACTTGGAGTAACACGACGGTATTTAACAGCAATTCACGAAATATTCATTCACATTTTCGAACTTTTAACTATGGTACTTATTAATATGATATCTCAGGTAACAATCCCGACTGAAACAAGCAACTTTGCAATGGCTTTTCACAACTTTGTAAGCAGTTTGTTGACGAATTTACGGTTGGCTGTTGCGTTAATCTACTTATGCATGATACATTTTCGATACATTTACTTATTGTTTTCGAAATTTAACTGCTTGGGTGTCATTACAATGACTTAGGTTAAATATACAAGCAACTCCGCCAAAATTTCCTTCGTTTTTCGAACTTTGCATGCTGTTTTCTAACATTTTACAGCCAGTTCATGTAAACATCTATATGGTGCTTTCAACTGGCTTTTATTAAATTTGTCGACTTTACCACTGCGAGTTTCTATATGTCAACATCTTAGGTCATACATACTAATACATCAACCAACTTTGTAATAATTTTGCACAACTTTGCAATCACTTTGAACAACTTTGAGCGGTGTGTTAACAGCTTAAAACCCACTACGTGCCGACAGCATCTACAACTTGTTCTTGAAAATTAGAAGGAATGTGAAAACTTTTTTTCAATTAAAATAGTTACAAAAATTCCACGATTTTCCACTATAAATGATTGGCATCACAGACAGGAAGAATGCAGGAACGTATCCTTATATTTTTACTACTTCTGTGATGAAAAAAAAAATCAACGACTAGTTTACTCAGGGAGTCTCCCATGCGAGTACTAACCATGCCCGATCGCGATTTACTTTTAAACATGTGTCGGTCACCTAACCACACAGCTGGATTGTTTATTTGAAAGTAAGCTGAATTGGCGGGTATTTCATGTTTTTGAATATTTGAAATCGTTATCGCTGGCACAAAGTACCTTCTATAATTGACCTATGACCTCTACATACTTGGAGTAACACGACGGTAATTAACAGCAATTCACGAAATATTCATTCACATTTTCGAACTTTTAACTATGGTACTTATTAATATGATATCTCAGGTAACAATCCCGACTGAAACAAGCAACTTTGCAATGGCTTTTCACAACTTTGTAAGCAGTTTGTTGTCGAATTTACGGTTGGCTGTTGCGTTAATCTACTTATGCATGATACATTTTCGATACATTTACTTATTGTTTTCGAAATTTAACTGCTTGGGTGTCATTACAATGACTTAGGTTAAATATACAAGCAACTCCGCCAAAATTTCCTTCGTTTTTCGAACTTTGCATGCTGTTTTCTAACATTTTACAGCCAGTTCATGTAAACATCTATATGGTGCTTTCAACTGGCTTTTATTAAATTTGTCGACTTTACCACTGCGAGTTTCTATATGTCAACATCTTAGGTCATACATACTAATACATCAACCAACTTTGTAATAATTTTGCACAACTTTGCAATCACTTTGAACAACTTTGAGCGGTGTGTTAACAGCTTAAAACCCACTACGTGCCGACAGCATCTACAACTTGTTCTTGAAAATTAGAAGGAATGTGAAAACTTTTTTTCAATTAAAATAGTTACAAAAATTCCACGATTTTCCACTATAAATGATTGGCATCACAGACAGGAAGAATGCAGGAACGTATCCTTATATTTTTACTACTTCTGTGATGAAAAAAAAATCAACGACTAGTTTACTCAGGGAGTCTCCCATGCGAGTACTAACCATGCCCGATCGCGCTTTACTTTTAAACATGTGTCGGTCACCTAACCACACAGCTGCATTGTTTATTTGAAAGTAAGCTGAATTGGCGGGTATTTCATGTTTTTGAATGTTTGAAATCGTTATCGCTGGCACAAAGTACCTTCTATAATTGACCTATGACCTCTACATACTTGGAGTAACACGACGGTAATTAACAGCAATTCACGAAATATTCATTCACATTTTCGAACTTTTAACTATGGTACTTTTTAATATGATATCTCAGGTAACAATCCCGATTGAAACAAGCAACTTTGCAATGGCTTTTCACAACTTTGTAAGCAGTTTGTTGTCGAATTTACGGTTGGCTGTTGCGTTAATCTACTTATGCATGATACATTTTCGATACATTTACTTATTGTTTTCGAAATTTAACTGCTTGGGTGTCATTACAATGACTTAGGTAAAATATACAAGCAACTCCGCCAAAATTTCCTTCGTTTTTCGAACTTTGCATGTTGTTTTCTAACATTTTACAGCCAGTTCATGTAAACATCTATATGGTGCTTTCAACTGGCTTTTATTAAATTTGTCGACTTTACCACTGCGAGTTTCTATATGTCAACATCTTAGGTCATACATACTAATACATCAACCAACTTTGTAATAATTTTGCACAACTTTGCAATCAATTTGAACAACTTTGAGCGGTGTGTTAACAGCTTAAAACCCACTACGTGCCGACAGCATCTACAACTTGTTCTTGAAAATTAGAAGGAATGTGAAAACTTTTTTTCAATTAAAATAGTTACAAAAATTCCACGATTTTCCACTATAAATGATTGGCATCACAGACAGGAAGAATGCAGGAACGTATCCTTATATTTTTACTACTTCTGTGATGAAAAAAAAATCAACGACTAGTTTACTCAGGGAGTCTCCCATGCGAGTACTAACCATGCCCGATCGCGCTTTACTTTTAAACATGTGTCGGTCACCTAACCACACAGCTGCATTGTTTATTTGAAAGTAAGCTGAATTGGCGGGTATTTCATGTTTTTGAATGTTTGAAATCGTTATCGCTGGCACAAAGTACCTTCTATAATTGACCTATGACCTCTACATACTTGGAGTAACACGACGGTAATTAACAGCAATTCACGAAATATTCATTCACATTTTCGAACTTTTAACTGTGGAACTTATTAATATGATATCTCAGGTAACAATCCCGACTGAAACAAGCAACTTTGCAATGGCTTTTCACAACTTTATAAGCAGTTTGTTGTCGAATTTACGGTTGGCTGTTGCATTAATCTACTTATGCATGATACATTTTCGATACATTTACTTATTGTTTTCGAAATTTAACTGCGGGGGTGTCATTACAATGACTTAGGTTAAATATACAAGCAACTCCGCCAAAATTTCCTTCGTTTTTCGAACTTTGCATGCTGTTTTCTAACATTTTACAGCCAGTTCATGTAAACATCTATATGGTGCTTTCAACTGGCTTTTATTAAATTTGTCGACTTTACCACTGCGAGTTTCTATATGTCAACAACTTAGGTCATACATACTAATACATCAACCAACTTTGTAATAACTTTGCACAACTTTGCAATCACTTTGAACAACTTTGAGCGGTGTGTTAACAGCTTAAAACCCACTACGTGCCGACAGCATCTACAACTTGTTCTTGAAAATTAGAAGGAATGTGAAAACTTTTTTTCAATTAAAATAGTTACAAAAATTCCACGATTTTCCACTATAAATGATTGGCATAACAGACAGAAAGAATACAGGAACGTATCCTTATATTTTTACTACTTCTGTGATGAAAAAAAAATCAACAACTCGTTTACTCAGGTAGTCTCCCATGCGAGTACTAACCATGCCCGATCGCGCTTTACTTTGAACATGTGTTGGTCACCTAACCACACATCTGCATTGTTTATTTGAAATTAAGCTGAATTGGCGGGTATTTCATGTTTTTGAATGTTTGAAATCGTTATCGCTGGCACAAAGTACCTTCTACAATTGACCTATGACCTCTACATACTTGGAGTAACACGACGGTAATTAACAGCAATTCACGAAATATTCATTCACATTTTCGAACTTTTAACTGTGGTACTTATTAATATGATATCTCAGGTAACAATCCCGACTGAAACAAGCAACTTTGCAATGGCTTTTCACAACTTTGTAAGCAGTTTGTTGTCGAATTTACGGTTGGCTGTTGCGTTAATCTACTTATGCATGATACATTTTCGATACATTTACTTATTCTTTTCGAAATTTAACTGCGGGGGTGTCATTACAATGACTTAGGTTAAATATACAAGCAACTCCGACAAAATTTCCTTCGTTTTTCGAACTTTGCATGCTGTTTTCTAACATTTTACAGCCAGTTCATGTAAACATCTATATGGTGCTTTCAACTGGCTTTTATTAAATTTGTCGACTTTACCACTGCGAGTTTCTATATGTCAACAACTTAGGTCATACATACTAATACATCAACCAACTTTGTAATAACTTTGCACAACTTTGCAATCACTTTGAACAACTTTGAGCGGTGTGTTAACAGCTTAAAACCCACTACGTGCCGACAGCATCTACAACTTGTTCTTGAAAATTAGAAGGAATGTGAAAACTTTTTTTCAATTAAAATAGTTACAAAAATTCCACGATTTTCCACTATAAATGATTGGCATCACAGACAGGAAGAATGCAGGAACGTATCCTTATATTTTTACTACTTCTGTGATGAAAAAAAAAATCAACGACTAGTTTACTCAGGGAGTCTCCCATGCGAGTACTAACCATGCCCGATCGCGCTTTACTTTTAAACATGTGTCGGTCACCTAACCACACAGCTGCATTGTTTATTTGAAAGTAAGCTGAATTGGCGGGTATTTCATGTTTTTGAATGTTTGAAATCGTTATCGCTGGCACAAAGTACCTTCTATAATTGACCTATGACCTCTACATACTTGGAGTAACACGACGGTAATTAACAGCAATTCACGAAATATTCATTCACATTTTCGAACTTTTAACTGTGGTACTTATTAATATGATATCTCAGGTAACAATCCCGACTGAAACAAGCAACTTTGCAATGGCTTTTCACAACTTTGTAAGCAGTTTGTTGTCGAATTTACGGTTGGCTGTTGCATTAATCTACTTATGCATGATACATTTTCGATACATTTACTTATTCTTTTCGAAATTTAACTGCGGGGGTGTCATTACAATGACTTAGGTTAAATATACAAGCAACTCCGACAAAATTTCCTTCGTTTTTCGAACTTTGCATGCTGTTTTCTAACATTTTACAGCCAGTTCATGTAAACATCTATATGGTGCTTTCAACTGGCTTTTATTAAATTTGTCGACTTTACCACTGCGAGTTTCTATATGTCAACAACTTAGGTCATACATACTAATACATCAACCAACTTTGTAATAACTTTGCACAACTTTGCAATCACTTTGAACAACTTTGAGCGGTGTGTTAACAGCTTAAAACCCACTACGTGCCGACAGCATCTACAACTTGTTCTTGAAAATTAGAAGGAATGTGAAAACTTTTTTTCAATTAAAATAGTTACAAAAATTCCACGATTTTCCACTATAAATGATTGGCATCACAGACAGGAAGAATGCAGGAACGTATCCTTATATTTTTACTACTTCTGTGATGAAAAAAAAAATCAACGACTAGTTTACTCAGGGAGTCTCCCATGCGAGTACTAACCATGCCCGATCGCGCTTTACTTTTAAACATGTGTCGGTCACCTAACCACACAGCTGCATTGTTTATTTGAAAGTAAGCTGAATTGGCGGGTATTTCATGTTTTTGAATGTTTGAAATCGTTATCGCTGGCACAAAGTACCTTCTATAATTGACCTATGACCTCTACATACTTGGAGTAACACGACGGTAATTAACAGCAATTCACGAAATATTCATTCACATTTTCGAACTTTTAACTGTGGTACTTATTAATATGATATCTCAGGTAACAATCCCGACTGAAACAAGCAACTTTGCAATGGCTTTTCACAACTTTGTAAGCAGTTTGTTGTCGAATTTACGGTTGGCTGTTGCATTAATCTACTTATGCATGATACATTTTCGATACATTTACTTATTGTTTTCGAAATTTAACTGCGGGGGTGTCATTACAATGACTTAGGTTAAATATACAAGCAACTCCGCCAAAATTTCCTTCGTTTTTCGAACTTTGCATGCTGTTTTCTAACATTTTACAGCCAGTTCATGTAAACATCTATATGGTGCTTTCAACTGGCTTTTATTAAATTTGTCGACTTTACCACTGCGAGTTTCTATATGTCAACAACTTAGGTCATACATACTAATACATCAACCAACTTTGTAATAACTTTGCACAACTTTGCAATCACTTTGAACAACTTTGAGCGGTGTGTTAACAGCTTAAAACCCACTACGTGCCGACAGCATCTACAACTTGTTCTTGAAAATTAGAAGGAATGTGAAAACTTTTTTTCAATTAAAATAGTTACAAAAATTCCACGATTTTCCACTATAAATGATTGGCATAACAGACAGAAAGAATACAGGAACGTATCCTTATATTTTTACTACTTCTGTGATGAAAAAAAAATCAACGACTCGTTTACTCAGGTAGTCTCCCATGCGAGTACTAACCATGCCCGATCGCGCTTTACTTTGAACATGTGTTGGTCACCTAACCACACATCTGCATTGTTTATTTGAAATTAAGCTGAATTGGCGGGTATTTCATGTTTTTGAATGTTTAAAATCGTTATCGCTGGCACAAAGTAACTTCTATAATTGACCTATGACCTCTACATACTTGGAGTTACACGACGGTAATTAACAGCAATTCACGAAATATTCATTCACATTTTCGAACTTTTAACTATGGTACTTTTTAATATGATATCTCAGGTAACAATCCCGATTAAAACAAGCAACTTTGCAATGGCTTTTCACATCTTTGTAAGCAGTTTGTTGTCGAATTTACGGTTGGCTGTTGCGTTAATCTACTTATGCATGATACATTTTCGATACATTTACTTATTGTTTTCGAAATTTAACTGCGGGGGTGTCATTACAATGACTTAGGTTAAATATACAAGCAACTCCGCCAAAATTTCCTTCGTTTTTCGAACTTTGCATGCTGTTTTCTAACATTTTACAGCCAGTTCATGTAAACATCTATATGGTGCTTTCAACTGGCTTTTATTAAATTTGTCGACTTTACCACTGCGAGTTTCTATATGTCAACATCTTAGGTCATACATACTAATACATCAACCAACTTTGTAATAATTTTGCACAACTTTGCAATCACTTTGAACAACTTTGAGCGGTGTGTTAACAGCTTAAAACCCACTACGTGCCGACAGCATCTACAACTTGTTCTTGAAAATTAGAAGGAATGTGAAAACTTTTTTTCAATTAAAATAGTTACAAAAATTCCACGATTTTCCACTATAAATGATTGGCATCACAGACAGGAAGAATGCAGGAACGTATCCTTATATTTTTACTACTTCTGTGATGAAAAAAAAATCAACGACTAGTTTACTCAGGGAGTCTCCCATGCGAGTACTAACCATGCCCGATCGCGCTTTACTTTTAAACATGTGTCGGTCACCTAACCACACAGCTGCATTGTTTATTTGAAAGTAAGCTGAATTGGCGGGTATTTCATGTTTTTGAATGTTTGAAATCGTTATCGCTGGCACAAAGTACCTTCTATAATTGACCTATGACCTCTACATACTTGGAGTAACACGACGGTAATTAACAGCAATTCACGAAATATTCATTCACATTTTCGAACTTTTAACTATGGTACTTTTTAATATGATATCTCAGGTAACAATCCCGATTGAAACAAGCAACTTTGCAATGGCTTTTCACAACTTTGTAAGCAGTTTGTTGTCGAATTTACGGTTGGCTGTTGCGTTAATCTACTTATGCATGATACATTTTCGATACATTTACTTATTGTTTTCGAAATTTAACTGCTTGGGTGTCATTACAATGACTTAGGTAAAATATACAAGCAACTCCGCCAAAATTTCCTTCGTTTTTCGAACTTTGCATGTTGTTTTCTAACATTTTACAGCCAGTTCATGTAAACATCTATATGGTGCTTTCAACTGGCTTTTATTAAATTTGTCGACTTTACCACTGCGAGTTTCTATATGTCAACATCTTAGGTCATACATACTAATACATCAACCAACTTTGTAATAATTTTGCACAACTTTGCAATCAATTTGAACAACTTTGAGCGGTGTGTTAACAGCTTAAAACCCACTACGTGCCGACAGCATCTACAACTTGTTCTTGAAAATTAGAAGGAATGTGAAAACTTTTTTTCAATTAAAATAGTTACAAAAATTCCACGATTTTCCACTATAAATGATTGGCATCACAGACAGGAAGAATGCAGGAACGTATCCTTATATTTTTACTACTTCTGTGATGAAAAAAAAATCAACGACTAGTTTACTCAGGGAGTCTCCCATGCGAGTACTAACCATGCCCGATCGCGCTTTACTTTTAAACATGTGTCGGTCACCTAACCACACAGCTGCATTGTTTATTTGAAAGTAAGCTGAATTGGCGGGTATTTCATGTTTTTGAATGTTTGAAATCGTTATCGCTGGCACAAAGTACCTTCTATAATTGACCTATGACCTCTACATACTTGGAGTAACACGACGGTAATTAACAGCAATTCACGAAATATTCATTCACATTTTCGAACTTTTAACTGTGGAACTTATTAATATGATATCTCAGGTAACAATCCCGACTGAAACAAGCAACTTTGCAATGGCTTTTCACAACTTTATAAGCAGTTTGTTGTCGAATTTACGGTTGGCTGTTGCATTAATCTACTTATGCATGATACATTTTCGATACATTTACTTATTGTTTTCGAAATTTAACTGCGGGGGTGTCATTACAATGACTTAGGTTAAATATACAAGCAACTCCGCCAAAATTTCCTTCGTTTTTCGAACTTTGCATGCTGTTTTCTAACATTTTACAGCCAGTTCATGTAAACATCTATATGGTGCTTTCAACTGGCTTTTATTAAATTTGTCGACTTTACCACTGCGAGTTTCTATATGTCAACAACTTAGGTCATACATACTAATACATCAACCAACTTTGTAATAACTTTGCACAACTTTGCAATCACTTTGAACAACTTTGAGCGGTGTGTTAACAGCTTAAAACCCACTACGTGCCGACAGCATCTACAACTTGTTCTTGAAAATTAGAAGGAATGTGAAAACTTTTTTTCAATTAAAATAGTTACAAAAATTCCACGATTTTCCACTATAAATGATTGGCATAACAGACAGAAAGAATACAGGAACGTATCCTTATATTTTTACTACTTCTGTGATGAAAAAAAAATCAACAACTCGTTTACTCAGGTAGTCTCCCATGCGAGTACTAACCATGCCCGATCGCGCTTTACTTTGAACATGTGTTGGTCACCTAACCACACATCTGCATTGTTTATTTGAAATTAAGCTGAATTGGCGGGTATTTCATGTTTTTGAATGTTTGAAATCGTTATCGCTGGCACAAAGTACCTTCTACAATTGACCTATGACCTCTACATACTTGGAGTAACACGACGGTAATTAACAGCAATTCACGAAATATTCATTCACATTTTCGAACTTTTAACTGTGGTACTTATTAATATGATATCTCAGGTAACAATCCCGACTGAAACAAGCAACTTTGCAATGGCTTTTCACAACTTTGTAAGCAGTTTGTTGTCGAATTTACGGTTGGCTGTTGCGTTAATCTACTTATGCATGATACATTTTCGATACATTTACTTATTCTTTTCGAAATTTAACTGCGGGGGTGTCATTACAATGACTTAGGTTAAATATACAAGCAACTCCGACAAAATTTCCTTCGTTTTTCGAACTTTGCATGCTGTTTTCTAACATTTTACAGCCAGTTCATGTAAACATCTATATGGTGCTTTCAACTGGCTTTTATTAAATTTGTCGACTTTACCACTGCGAGTTTCTATATGTCAACAACTTAGGTCATACATACTAATACATCAACCAACTTTGTAATAACTTTGCACAACTTTGCAATCACTTTGAACAACTTTGAGCGGTGTGTTAACAGCTTAAAACCCACTACGTGCCGACAGCATCTACAACTTGTTCTTGAAAATTAGAAGGAATGTGAAAACTTTTTTTCAATTAAAATAGTTACAAAAATTCCACGATTTTCCACTATAAATGATTGGCATCACAGACAGGAAGAATGCAGGAACGTATCCTTATATTTTTACTACTTCTGTGATGAAAAAAAAAATCAACGACTAGTTTACTCAGGGAGTCTCCCATGCGAGTACTAACCATGCCCGATCGCGCTTTACTTTTAAACATGTGTCGGTCACCTAACCACACAGCTGCATTGTTTATTTGAAAGTAAGCTGAATTGGCGGGTATTTCATGTTTTTGAATGTTTGAAATCGTTATCGCTGGCACAAAGTACCTTCTATAATTGACCTATGACCTCTACATACTTGGAGTAACACGACGGTAATTAACAGCAATTCACGAAATATTCATTCACATTTTCGAACTTTTAACTGTGGTACTTATTAATATGATATCTCAGGTAACAATCCCGACTGAAACAAGCAACTTTGCAATGGCTTTTCACAACTTTGTAAGCAGTTTGTTGTCGAATTTACGGTTGGCTGTTGCATTAATCTACTTATGCATGATACATTTTCGATACATTTACTTATTGTTTTCGAAATTTAACTGCGGGGGTGTCATTACAATGACTTAGGTTAAATATACAAGTAACTCCGCCAAAATTTCCTTCGTTTTTCGAACTTTGCATGCTGTTTTCTAACATTTTACAGCCAGTTCATGTAAACATCTATATGGTGCTTTCAACTGGCTTTTATTAAATTTGTCGACTTTACCACTGCGAGTTTCTATATGTCAACAACTTAGGTCATACATACTAATACATCAACCAACTTTGTAATAACTTTGCACAACTTTGCAATCACTTTGAACAACTTTGAGCGGTGTGTTAACAGCTTAAAACCCACTACGTGCCGACAGCATCTACAACTTGTTCTTGAAAATTAGAAGGAATGTGAAAACTTTTTTTCAATTAAAATAGTTACAAAAATTCCACGATTTTCCACTATAAATGATTGGCATAACAGACAGAAAGAATACAGGAACGTATCCTTATATTTTTACTACTTCTGTGATGAAAAAAAAATCAACGACTCGTTTACTCAGGTAGTCTCCCATGCGAGTACTAACCATGCCCGATCGCGCTTTACTTTGAACATGTGTTGGTCACCTAACCACACATCTGCATTGTTTATTTGAAATTAAGCTGAATTGGCGGGTATTTCATGTTTTTGAATGTTTAAAATCGTTATCGCTGGCACAAAGTAACTTCTATAATTGACCTATGACCTCTACATACTTGGAGTTACACGACGGTAATTAACAGCAATTCACGAAATATTCATTCACATTTTCGAACTTTTAACTATGGTACTTATTAATATGATATCTCAGGTAACAATCCCGATTGAAACAAGCAACTTTGCAATGGCTTTTCACAACTTTGTAAGCAGTTTGTTGTCGAATTTACGGTTGGCTGTTGCGTTAATCTACTTATGCATGATACATTTTCGATACATTTACTTATTGTTTTCGAAATTTAACTGCGGGGGTGTCATTACAATGACTTAGGTTAAATATACAAGCAACTCCGCCAAAATTTCCTTCGTTTTTCGAACTTTGCATGCTGTTTTCTAACATTTTACAGCCAGTTCATGTAAACATCTATATGGTGCTTTCAACTGGCTTTTATTAAATTTGTCGACTTTACCACTGCGAGTTTCTATATGTCAACAACTTAGGTCATACATACTAATACATCAACCAACTTTGTAATAACTTTGCACAACTTTGCAATCACTTTGAACAACTTTGAGCGGTGTGTTAACAGCTTAAAACCCACTACGTGCCGACAGCATCTACAACTTGTTCTTGAAAATTAGAAGGAATGTGAAAACTTTTTTTCAATTAAAATAGTTACAAAAATTCCACGATTTTCCACTATAAATGATTGGCATAACAGACAGAAAGAATACAGGAACGTATCCTTATATTTTTACTACTTCTGTGATGAAAAAAAAATCAACGACTCGTTTACTCAGGTAGTCTCCCATGCGAGTACTAACCATGCCCGATCGCGCTTTACTTTGAACATGTGTTGGTCACCTAACCACACATCTGCATTGTTTATTTGAAATTAAGCTGAATTGGCGGGTATTTCATGTTTTTGAATGTTTAAAATCGTTATCGCTGGCACAAAGTAACTTCTATAATTGACCTATGACCTCTACATACTTGGAGTTACACGACGGTAATTAACAGCAATTCACGAAATATTCATTCACATTTTCGAACTTTTAACTATGGTACTTTTTAATATGATATCTCAGGTAACAATCCCGATTAAAACAAGCAACTTTGCAATGGCTTTTCACATCTTTGTAAGCAGTTTGTTGTCGAATTTACGGTTGGCTGTTGCGTTAATCTACTTATGCATGATACATTTTCGATACATTTACTTATTGTTTTCGAAATTTAACT
The DNA here is from genome assembly GCF_978046115.1 of Saccoglossus kowalevskii. Classification (NCBI taxonomy): domain Eukaryota; kingdom Metazoa; phylum Hemichordata; class Enteropneusta; family Harrimaniidae; genus Saccoglossus; species Saccoglossus kowalevskii. The sequence continues at coordinate 9,106,424 of NC_140661.1, read as the reverse complement.
GCGGGGGTGTCATTACAATGACTTAGGTTAAATATACAAGCAACTCCGCCAAAATTTCCTTCGTTTTTCGAACTGTGCATGCTGTTTTCTAACATTTTACAGCCAGTTCATGCAAACATCTATATGGTGCTTTCAACTGGCTTTTATTAAATTTGTCGACTTTACCACTGCGAGTTTCTATATGTCAACAACTTAGGTCATACATACTAATACATCAACCAACTTTGTAATAACTTTGCACAACTTTGCAATCACTTTGAACAACTTTGAGCGGTGTGTTAACAGCTTAAAACCCACTACGTGCCGACAGCATCTACAACTTGTTCTTGAAAATTAGAAGGAATGTGAAAACTTTTTTTCAATTAAAATAGTTACAAAAATTCCACGATTTTCCACTATAAATGATTGGCATAACAGACAGAAAGAATACAGGAACGTATCCTTATATTTTTACTACTTCTGTGATGAAAAAAAAATCAACGACTCGTTTACTCAGGTAGTCTCCCATGCGAGTACTAACCATGCCCGATCGCGCTTTACTTTGAACATGTGTTGGTCACCTAACCACACATCTGCATTGTTTATTTGAAATTAAGCTGAATTGGCGGGTATTTCATGTTTTTGAATGTTTAAAATCGTTATCGCTGGCACAAAGTAACTTCTATAATTGACCTATGACCTCTACATACTTGGAGTTACACGACGGTAATTAACAGCAATTCACGAAATATTCATTCACATTTTCGAACTTTTAACTATGGTACTTTTTAATATGATATCTCAGGTAACAATCCCGATTAAAACAAGCAACTTTGCAATGGCTTTTCACAACTTTGTAAGCAGTTTGTTGTCGAATTTACGGTTGGCTGTTGCGTTAATCTACTTATGCATGATACATTTTCGATACATTTACTTATTGTTTTCGAAATTTAACTGCGGGGGTGTCATTACAATGACTTAGGTTAAATATACAAGCAACTCCGCCAAAATTTCCTTCGTTTTTCGAACTTTGCATGCTGTTTTCTAACATTTTACAGCCAGTTCATGTAAACATCTATATGGTGCTTTCAACTGGCTTTTATTAAATTTGTCGACTTTACCACTGCGAGTTTCTATATGTCAACAAATTAGGTCATACATACTAATACATCAACCTACTTTGTAATAACTTTGCACAACTTTGCAATCACTTTGAACAACTTTGAGCGGTGTGTTAACAGCTTAAAACCCACTACGTGCCGACAGCATCTACAACTTGTTCTTGAAAATTAGAAGGAATGTGAAAACTTTTTTTCAATTAAAATAGTTACAAAAATTCCACGATTTTCCACTATAAATGATTGGCATCACAGACAGGAAGAATACAGGAACGTATCCTTATATTTTTACTACTTCTGTGATGAAAAAAAAATCAACGACTCGTTTACTCAGGTAGTCTCCCATGCGAGTACTAACCATGCCCGATCGCGCTTTACTTTAAACATGTGTTGGTCACCTAACCACACATCTGCATTGTTTATTTGAAAGTAAGCTGAATTGGCGGGTATTTCATGTTTTTGAATGTTTAAAATCGTTATCGCTGGCACAAAGTACCTTCTATAATTGACCTATGACCTCTACATACTTGGAGTTACACGACGGTAATTAACAGCAATTCACGAAATATTCATTCACATTTTCGAACTTTTAACTATGGTACTTTTTAATATGATATCTCAGGTAACAATCCCGATTAAAACAAGCAACTTTGCAATGGCTTTTCACAACTTTGTAAGCAGTTTGTTGTCGAATTTACGGTTGGCTGTTGCGTTAATCTACTTATGCATGATACATTTTCGATACATTTACTTATTGTTTTCGAAATTTAACTGCGGGGGTGTCATTACAATGACTTAGGTTAAATATACAAGCAACTCCGCCAAAATTTCCTTCGTTTTTCGAACTTTGCATGCTGTTTTCTAACATTTTACAGCCAGTTCATGTAAACATCTATATGGTGCTTTCAACTGGCTTTTATTAAATTTGTCGACTTTACCACTGCGAGTTTCTATATGTCAACAAATTAGGTCATACATACTAATACATCAACCAACTTTGTAATAACTTTGCACAACTTTGCAATCACTTTGAACAACTTTGAGCGGTGTGTTAACAGCTTAAAACTCACTACGTGCCGACAGCATCTACAACTTGTTCTTGAAAATTAGAAGGAATGTGAAAACTTTTTTTCAATTAAAATAGTTACAAAAATTCCACGATTTTCCACTATAAATGATTGGCATCACAGACAGGAAGAATACAGGAACGTATCCTTATATTTTTACTACTTCTGTGATGAAAAAAAAATCAACGACTCGTTTACTCAGGTAGTCTCCCATGCGAGTACTAACCATGCCCGATCGCGCTTTACTTTAAACATGTGTTGGTCACCTAACCACACATCTGCATTGTTTATTTGAAAGTAAGCTGAATTGGCGGGTATTTCATGTTTTTGAATGTTTAAAATCGTTATCGCTGGCACAAAGTACCTTCTATAATTGACCTATGACCTCTACATACTTGGAGTTACACGACGGTAATTAACAGCAATTCACGAAATATTCATTCACATTTTCGAACTTTTAACTATGGTACTTTTTAATATGATATCTCAGGTAACAATCCCGATTAAAACAAGCAACTTTGCAATGGCTTTTCACAACTTTGTAAGCAGTTTGTTGTCGAATTTACGGTTGGCTGTTGCGTTAATCTACTTATGCATGATACATTTTCGATACATTTACTTATTGTTTTCGAAATTTAACTGCGGGGGTGTCATTACAATGACTTAGGTTAAATATACAAGCAACTCCGCCAAAATTTCCTTCGTTTTTCGAACTTTGCATGCTGTTTTCTAACATTTTACAGCCAGTTCATGTAAACATCTATATGGTGCTTTCAACTGGCTTTTATTAAATTTGTCGACTTTACCACTGCGAGTTTCTATATGTCAACAAATTAGGTCATACATACTAATACATCAACCAACTTTGTAATAACTTTGCACAACTTTGCAATCACTTTGAACAACTTTGAGCGGTGTGTTAACAGCTTAAAACCCACTACGTGCCGACAGCATCTACAACTTGTTCTTGAAAATTAGAAGGAATGTGAAAACTTTTTTTCAATTAAAATAGTTACAAAAATTCCACGATTTTCCACTATAAATGATTGGCATCACAGACAGGAAGAATACAGGAACGTATCCTTATATTTTTACTACTTCTGTGATGAAAAAAAAAATCAACAACTCGTTTACTCAGGTAGTCTCCCATGCGAGTACTAACCATGCCCGATCGCGCTTTACTTTAAACATGTGTTGGTCACCTAACCACACATCTGCATTGTTTATTTGAAAGTAAGCTGAATTGGCGGGTATTTCATGTTTTTGAATGTTTAAAATCGTTATCGCTGGCACAAAGTACCTTCTATAATTGACCTATGACCTCTACATACTTGGAGTTACACGACGGTAATTAACAGCAATTCACGAAATATTCATTCACATTTTCGAACTTTTAACTATGGTACTTTTTAATATGATATCTCAGGTAACAATCCCGATTAAAACAAGCAACTTTGCAATGGCTTTTCACAACTTTGTAAGCAGTTTGTTGTCGAATTTACGGTTGGCTGTTGCGTTAATCTACTTATGCATGATACATTTTCGATACATTTACTTATTGTTTTCGAAATTTAACTGCGGGGGTGTCATTACAATGACTTAGGTTAAATATACAAGCAACTCCGCCAAAATTTCCTTCGTTTTTCGAACTTTGCATGCTGTTTTCTAACATTTTACAGCCAGTTCATGTAAACATCTATATGGTGCTTTCAACTGGCTTTTATTAAATTTGTCGACTTTACCACTGCGAGTTTCTATATGTCAACAAATTAGGTCATACATACTAATACATCAACCAACTTTGTAATAACTTTGCACAACTTTGCAATCACTTTGAACAACTTTGAGCGGTGTGTTAACAGCTTAAAACCCACTACGTGCCGACAGCATCTACAACTTGTTCTTGAAAATTAGAAGGAATGTGAAAACTTTTTTTCAATTAAAATAGTTACAAAAATTCCACGATTTTCCACTATAAATGATTGGCATCACAGACAGGAAGAATACAGGAACGTATCCTTATATTTTTACTACTTCTGTGATGAAAAAAAAATCAACGACTAGTTTACTCAGGTAGTCTCCCATGCGAGTACTAACCATGCCCGATCGCGCTTTACTTTAAACATGTGTTGGTCACCTAACCACACATCTGCATTGTTTATTTGAAAGTAAGCTGAATTGGCGGGTATTTCATGTTTTTGAATGTTTAAAATCGTTATCGCTGGCACAAAGTACCTTCTATAATTGACCTATGACCTCTACATACTTGGAGTTACACGACGGTAATTAACAGCAAATCACGAAATATTCATTCACATTTTCGAACTTTTAACTATGGTACTTTTTAATATGATATCTCAGGTAACAATCCCGATTAAAACAAGCAACTTTGCAATGGCTTTTCACAACTTTGTAAGCAGTTTGTTGTCGAATTTACGGTTGGCTGTTGCGTTAATCTACTTATGCATGATACATTTTCGATACATTTACTTATTGTTTTCGAAATTTAACTGCGGGGGTGTCATTACAATGACTTAGGTTAAATATACAAGCAACTCCGCCAAAATTTCCTTCGTTTTTCGAACTTTGCATGCTGTTTTCTAACATTTTACAGCCAGTTCATGTAAACATCTATATGGTGCTTTCAACTGGCTTTTATTAAATTTGTCGACTTTACCACTGCGAGTTTCTATATGTCAACAAATTAGGTCATACATACTAATACATCAACCAACTTTGTAATAACTTTGCACAACTTTGCAATCACTTTGAACAACTTTGAGCGGTGTGTTAACAGCTTAAAACCCACTACGTGCCGACAGCATCTACAACTTGTTCTTGAAAATTAGAAGGAATGTGAAAACTTTTTTTCAATTAAAATAGTTACAAAAATTCCACGATTTTCAACTATAAATGATTGGCATCACAGACAGGAAGAATACAGGAACGTATCCTTATATTTTTACTACTTCTGTGATGAAAAAAAAATCAACGACTCGTTTACTCAGGTAGTCTCCCATGCGAGTACTAACCATGCCCGATCGCGCTTTACTTTAAACATGTGTTGGTCACCTAACCACACATCTGCATTGTTTATTTGAAAGTAAGCTGAATTGGCGGGTATTTCATGTTTTTGAATGTTTAAAATCGTTATCGCTGGCACAAAGTAACTTCTATAATTGACCTATGACCTCTACATACTTGGAGTTACACGACGGTAATTAACAGCAATTCACGAAATATTCATTCACATTTTCGAACTTTTAACTATGGTACTTTTTAATATGATATCTCAGGTAACAATCCCGATTAAAACAAGCAACTTTGCAATGGCTTTTCACAACTTTGTAAGCAGTTTGTTGTCGAATTTACGGTTGGCTGTTGCGTTAATCTACTTATGCATGATACATTTTCGATACATTTACTTATTGTTTTCGAAATTTAACTGCGGGGGTGTCATTACAATGACTTAGGTTAAATATACAAGCAACTCCGCCAAAATTTCCTTCGTTTTTCGAACTTTGCATGCTGTTTTCTAACATTTTACAGCCAGTTCATGTAAACATCTATATGGTGCTTTCAACTGGCTTTTATTAAATTTGTCGACTTTACCACTGCGAGTTTCTATATGTCAACAAATTAGGTCATACATACTAATACATCAACCAACTTTGTAATAACTTTGCACAACTTTGCAATCACTTTGAACAACTTTGAGCGGTGTGTTAACAGCTTAAAACCCACTACGTGCCGACAGCATCTACAACTTGTTCTTGAAAATTAGAAGGAATGTGAAAACTTTTTTTCAATTAAAATAGTTACAAAAATTCCACGATTTTCAACTATAAATGATTGGCATCACAGACAGGAAGAATACAGGAACGTATCCTTATATTTTTACTACTTCTGTGATGAAAAAAAAATCAACGACTCGTTTACTCAGGTAGTCTCCCATGCGAGTACTAACCATGCCCGATCGCGCTTTACTTTAAACATGTGTTGGTCACCTAACCACACATCTGCATTGTTTATTTGAAAGTAAGCTGAATTGGCGGGTATTTCATGTTTTTGAATGTTTAAAATCGTTATCGCTGGCACAAAGTAACTTCTATAATTGACCTATGACCTCTACATACTTGGAGTTACACGACGGTAATTAACAGCAATTCACGAAATATTCATTCACATTTTCGAACTTTTAACTATGGTACTTTTTAATATGATATCTCAGGTAACAATCCCGATTAAAACAAGCAACTTTGCAATGGCTTTTCACAACTTTGTAAGCAGTTTGTTGTCGAATTTACGGTTGGCTGTTGCGTTAATCTACTTATGCATGATACATTTTCGATACATTTACTTATTGTTTTCGAAATTTAACTGCGGGGGTGTCATTACAATGACTTAGGTTAAATATACAAGCAACTCCGCCAAAATTTCCTTCGTTTTTCGAACTTTGCATGCTGTTTTCTAACATTTTACAGCCAGTTCATGTAAACATCTATATGGTGCTTTCAACTGGCTTTTATTAAATTTGTCGACTTTACCACTGCGAGTTTCTATATGTCAACAACTTAGGTCATACATACTAATACATCAACCAACTTTGTAATAACTTTGCACAACTTTGCAATCACTTTGAACAACTTTGATCGGTGTGTTAACAGCTTAAATCCCACTACGTGCCGACAGCATCTACAACTTGTTCTTGAAAATTAGAAGGAATGTGAAAACTTTTTTTCAATTAAAATAGTTACAAAAATTCCACGATTTTCAACTAAAAATGATTGGCATCACAGACAGAAAGAATACAGGAACGTATCCTTATATTTTTACTACTTCTGTGATGAAAAAAAAATCAACGACTCGTTTACTCAGGTAGTCTCCCATGCGAGTACTAACCATGCCCGATCGCGCTTTACTTTAAACATGTGTTGGTCACCTAACCACACATCTGCATTGTTTATTTGAAAGTAAGCTGAATTGGCGGGTATTTCATGTTTTTGAATGTTTAAAATCGTTATCGCTGGCACAAAGTAACTTCTATAATTGACCTATGACCTCTACATACTTGGAGTTACACGACGGTAATTAACAGCAATTCACGAAATATTCATTCACATTTTCGAACTTTTAACTATGGTACTTTTTAATATGATATCTCAGGTAACAATCCCGATTAAAACAAGCAACTTTGCAATGGCTTTTCACAACTTTGTAAGCAGTTTGTTGTCGAATTTACGGTTGGCTGTTGCGTTAATCTACTTATGCATGATACATTTTCGATACATTTACTTATTGTTTTCGAAATTTAACTGCGGGGGTGTCATTACAATGACTTAGGTTAAATATACAAGCAACTCCGCCAAAATTTCCTTCGTTTTTCGAACTTTGCATGCTGTTTTCTAACATTTTACAGCCAGTTCATGTAAACATCTATATGGTGCTTTCAACTGGCTTTTATTAAATTTGTCGACTTTACCACTGCGAGTTTCTATATGTCAACAAATTAGGTCATACATACTAATACATCAACCAACTTTGTAATAACTTTGCACAACTTTGCAATCACTTTGAACAACTTTGAGCGGTGTGTTAACAGCTTAAAACCCACTACGTGCCGACAGCATCTACAACTTGTTCTTGAAAATTAGAAGGAATGTGAAAACTTTTTTTCAATTAAAATAGTTACAAAAATTCCACGATTTTCAACTATAAATGATTGGCATCACAGACAGGAAGAATACAGGAACGTATCCTTATATTTTTACTACTTCTGTGATGAAAAAAAAATCAACGACTCGTTTACTCAGGTAGTCTCCCATGCGAGTACTAACCATGCCCGATCGCGCTTTACTTTAAACATGTGTTGGTCACCTAACCACACATCTGCATTGTTTATTTGAAAGTAAGCTGAATTGGCGGGTATTTCATGTTTTTGAATGTTTAAAATCGTTATCGCTGGCACAAAGTAACTTCTATAATTGACCTATGACCTCTACATACTTGGAGTTACACGACGGTAATTAACAGCAATTCACGAAATATTCATTCACATTTTCGAACTTTTAACTATGGTACTTTTTAATATGATATCTCAGGTAACAATCCCGATTAAAACAAGCAACTTTGCAATGGCTTTTCACAACTTTGTAAGCAGTTTGTTGTCGAATTTACGGTTGGCTGTTGCGTTAATCTACTTATGCATGATACATTTTCGATACATTTACTTATTGTTTTCGAAATTTAACTGCGGGGGTGTCATTACAATGACTTAGGTTAAATATACAAGCAACTCCGCCAAAATTTCCTTCGTTTTTCGAACTTTGCATGCTGTTTTCTAACATTTTACAGCCAGTTCATGTAAACATCTATATGGTGCTTTCAACTGGCTTTTATTAAATTTGTCGACTTTACCACTGCGAGTTTCTATATGTCAACAACTTAGGTCATACATACTAATACATCAACCAACTTTGTAATAACTTTGCACAACTTTGCAATCACTTTGAACAACTTTGATCGGTGTGTTAACAGCTTAAATCCCACTACGTGCCGACAGCATCTACAACTTGTTCTTGAAAATTAGAAGGAATGTGAAAACTTTTTTTCAATTAAAATAGTTACAAAAATTCCACGATTTTCCACTAAAAATGATTGGCATCACAGACAGAAAGAATACAGGAACGTATCCTTATATTTTTACTACTTCTGTGATGAAAAAAAAATCAACGACTCGTTTACTCAGGTAGTCTCCCATGCGAGTACTAACCATGCCCGATCGCGCTTTACTTTAAACATGTGTTGGTCACCTAACCACACATCTGCATTGTTTATTTGAAAGTAAGCTGAATTGGCGGGTATTTCATGTTTTTGAATGTTTAAAATCGTTATCGCTGGCACAAAGTAACTTCTATAATTGACCTATGACCTCTACATACTTGGAGTTACACGACGGTAATTAACAGCAATTCACGAAATATTCATTCACATTTTCGAACTTTTAACTATGGTACTTTTTAATATGATATCTCAGGTAACAATCCCGATTAAAACAAGCAACTTTGCAATGGCTTTTCACAACTTTGTAAGCAGTTTGTTGTCGAATTTACGGTTGGCTGTTGCGTTAATCTACTTATGCATGATACATTTTCGATACATTTACTTATTGTTTTCGAAATTTAACTGCGGGGGTGTCATTACAATGACTTAGGTTAAATATACAAGCAACTCCGCCAAAATTTCCTTCGTTTTTCGAACTTTGCATGCTGTTTTCTAACATTTTACAGCCAGTTCATGTAAACATCTATATGGTGCTTTCAACTGGCTTTTATTAAATTTGTCGACTTTACCACTGCGAGTTTCTATATGTCAACAACTTAGGTCATACATACTAATACATCAACCAACTTTGTAATAACTTTGCACAACTTTGCAATCACTTTGAACAACTTTGAGCGGTGTGTTAACAGCTTAAATCCCACTACGTGCCGACAGCATCTACAACTTGTTCTTGAAAATTAGAAGGAATGTGAAAACTTTTTTTCAATTAAAATAGTTACAAAAATTCCACGATTTTCCACTATAAATGATTGGCATCACAGACAGAAAGAATACAGGAACGTATCCTTATATTTTTACTACTTCTGTGATGAAAAAAAAATCAACGACTCGTTTATTCAGGTAGTCTCCCATGCGAGTACTAACCATGCCCGATCGCGCTTTACTTTAAACATGTGTTGGTCACCTAACCACACATCTGCATTGTTTATTTGAAAGTAAGCTGAATTGGCGGGTATTTCATGTTTTTGAATGTTTAAAATCGTTATCGCTGGCACAAAGTAACTTCTATAATTGACCTATGACCTCTACATACTTGGAGTTACACGACGGTAATTAACAGCAATTCACGAAATATTCATTCACATTTTCGAACTTTTAACTATGGTACTTTTTAATATGATATCTCAGGTAACAATCCCGATTAAAACAAGCAACTTTGCAATGGCTTTTCACAACTTTGTAAGCAGTTTGTTGTCGAATTTACGGTTGGCTGTTGCGTTAATCTACTTATGCATGATACGAGTTTGGATACATTTACTTATTGTTTTCGAAATTTAACTGCGGGGGTGTCATTACAATGACTTAGGTTAAATATACAAGCAACTCAGCCAAAATTTCCTTCGTTTTTCGAACTTTGCATGCTGTTTTCTAACATTTTACAGCCAGTTCATGTAAACATCTATATGGTGCTTTCAACTGGCTTTTATTAAATTTGTCGACTTTACCACTGCGAGTTTCTATATGTCAACAACTTAGGTCATACATACTAATACATCAACCAACTTTGTAATAACTTTGCACAACTTTGCAATCACTTTGAACAACTTTGAGCGGTGTGTTAACAGCTTAAAACCCACTACGTGCCGACAGCATCTACAACTTGTTCTTGAAAATTAGAAGGAATGTGAAAACTTTTTTTCAATTAAAATAGTTACAAAAATTCCACGATTTTCCACTATAAATGATTGGCATCACAGACAGGAAGAATACAGGAACGTATCCTTATATTTTTACTACTTCTGTGATGAAAAAAAAATCAACGATTCGTTTACTCAGGTAGTCTCCCATGCGAGTACTAACCATGCCCGATCGCGCTTTACATTAAACATGTGTTGGTCACCTAACCACACATCTGCATTGTTTATTTGAAAGTAAGCTGAATTGGCGGGTATTTCATGTTTTTGAATGTTTAAAATCGTTATCGCTGGCACAAAGTAACTTCTATAATTGACCTATGACCTCTACATACTTGGAGTTACTCGACGGTAATTAACAGCAATTCACGAAATATTCATTCACATTTTCGAACTTTTAACTATGGTACTTATTAATATGATATCTCAGGTAACAATCCCGATTGAAACAAGCAACTTTGCAATGGCTTTTCACAACTTTGTAAGCAGTTTGTTGTCGAATTTACGGTTGGCTGTTGCGTTAATCTACTTATGCATGATACATTTTCGATACATTTACTTATTGTTTTCGAAATTTAACTGCGGGGGTGTCATTACAATGACTTAGGTTAAATATACAAGCAACTCCGCCAAAATTTCCTTCGTTTTTCGAACTTTGCATGCTGTTTTCTAACATTTTACAGCCAGTTCATGTAAACATCTATATGGTGCTTTCAACTGGCTTTTATTAAATTTGTCGACTTTACCACTGCGAGTTTCTATATGTCAACAACTTAGGTCATACATACTAATACATCAACCAACTTTGTAATAACTTTGCACAACTTTGCAATCACTTTGAACAACTTTGAGCGGTGTGTTAACAGCTTAAAACCCACTACGTGCCGACAGCATCTACAACTTGTTCTTGAAAATTAGAAGGAATGTGAAAACTTTTTTTCAATTAAAATAGTTACAAAAATTCCACGATTTTCAACTATAAATGATTGGCATCACAGACAGGAAGAATACAGGAACGTATCCTTATATTTTTACTACTTCTGTGATGAAAAAAAAATCAACGACTCGTTTACTCAGGTAGTCTCCCATGCGAGTACTAACCATGCCCGATCGCGCTTTACTTTAAACATGTGTTGGTCACCTAACCACACATCTGCATTGTTTATTTGAAAGTAAGCTGAATTGGCGGGTATTTCATGTTTTTGAATGTTTAAAATCGTTATCGCTGGCACAAAGTAACTTCTATAATTGACCTATGACCTCTACATACTTGGAGTTACACGACGGTAATTAACAGCAATTCACGAAATATTCATTCACATTTTCGAACTTTTAACTATGGTACTTTTTAATATGATATCTCAGGTAACAATCCCGATTAAAACAAGCAACTTTGCAATGGCTTTTCACAACTTTGTAAGCAGTTTGTTGTCGAATTTACGGTTGGCTGTTGCGTTAATCTACTTATGCATGATACATTTTCGATACATTTACTTATTGTTTTCGAAATTTAACTGCGGGGGTGTCATTACAATGACTTAGGTTAAATATACAAGCAACTCCGCCAAAATTTCCTTCGTTTTTCGAACTTTGCATGCTGTTTTCTAACATTTTACAGCCAGTTCATGTAAACATCTATATGGTGCTTTCAACTGGCTTTTATTAAATTTGTCGACTTTACCACTGCGAGTTTCTATATGTCAACAACTTAGGTCATACATACTAATACATCAACCAACTTTGTAATAACTTTGCACAACTTTGCAATCACTTTGAACAACTTTGATCGGTGTGTTAACAGCTTAAATCCCACTACGTGCCGACAGCATCTACAACTTGTTCTTGAAAATTAGAAGGAATGTGAAAACTTTTTTTCAATTAAAATAGTTACAAAAATTCCACGATTTTCCACTAAAAATGATTGGCATCACAGACAGAAAGAATACAGGAACGTATCCTTATATTTTTACTACTTCTGTGATGAAAAAAAAATCAACGACTCGTTTACTCAGGTAGTCTCCCATGCGAGTACTAACCATGCCCGATCGCGCTTTACTTTAAACATGTGTTGGTCACCTAACCACACATCTGCATTGTTTATTTGAAAGTAAGCTGAATTGGCGGGTATTTCATGTTTTTGAATGTTTAAAATCGTTATCGCTGGCACAAAGTAACTTCTATAATTGACCTATGACCTCTACATACTTGGAGTTACACGACGGTAATTAACAGCAATTCACGAAATATTCATTCACATTTTCGAACTTTTAACTATGGTACTTTTTAATATGATATCTCAGGTAACAATCCCGATTAAAACAAGCAACTTTGCAATGGCTTTTCACAACTTTGTAAGCAGTTTGTTGTCGAATTTACGGTTGGCTGTTGCGTTAATCTACTTATGCATGATACATTTTCGATACATTTACTTATTGTTTTCGAAATTTAACTGCGGGGGTGTCATTACAATGACTTAGGTTAAATATACAAGCAACTCCGCCAAAATTTCCTTCGTTTTTCGAACTTTGCATGCTGTTTTCTAACATTTTACAGCCAGTTCATGTAAACATCTATATGGTGCTTTCAACTGGCTTTTATTAAATTTGTCGACTTTACCACTGCGAGTTTCTATATGTCAACAACTTAGGTCATACATACTAATACATCAACCAACTTTGTAATAACTTTGCACAACTTTGCAATCACTTTGAACAACTTTGAGCGGTGTGTTAACAGCTTAAATCCCACTACGTGCCGACAGCATCTACAACTTGTTCTTGAAAATTAGAAGGAATGTGAAAACTTTTTTTCAATTAAAATAGTTACAAAAATTCCACGATTTTCCACTATAAATGATTGGCATCACAGACAGAAAGAATACAGGAACGTATCCTTATATTTTTACTACTTCTGTGATGAAAAAAAAATCAACGACTCGTTTATTCAGGTAGTCTCCCATGCGAGTACTAACCATGCCCGATCGCGCTTTACTTTAAACATGTGTTGGTCACCTAACCACACATCTGCATTGTTTATTTGAAAGTAAGCTGAATTGGCGGGTATTTCATGTTTTTGAATGTTTAAAATCGTTATCGCTGGCACAAAGTAACTTCTATAATTGACCTATGACCTCTACATACTTGGAGTTACACGACGGTAATTAACAGCAATTCACGAAATATTCATTCACATTTTCGAACTTTTAACTATGGTACTTTTTAATATGATATCTCAGGTAACAATCCCGATTAAAACAAGCAACTTTGCAATGGCTTTTCACAACTTTGTAAGCAGTTTGTTGTCGAATTTACGGTTGGCTGTTGCGTTAATCTACTTATGCATGATACGAGTTTGGATACATTTACTTATTGTTTTCGAAATTTAACTGCGGGGGTGTCATTACAATGACTTAGGTTAAATATACAAGCAACTCAGCCAAAATTTCCTTCGTTTTTCGAACTTTGCATGCTGTTTTCTAACATTTTACAGCCAGTTCATGTAAACATCTATATGGTGCTTTCAACTGGCTTTTATTAAATTTGTCGACTTTACCACTGCGAGTTTCTATATGTCAACAACTTAGGTCATACATACTAATACATCAACCAACTTTGTAATAACTTTGCACAACTTTGCAATCACTTTGAACAACTTTGAGCGGTGTGTTAACAGCTTAAAACCCACTACGTGCCGACAGCATCTACAACTTGTTCTTGAAAATTAGAAGGAATGTGAAAACTTTTTTTCAATTAAAATAGTTACAAAAATTCCACGATTTTCCACTATAAATGATTGGCATCACAGACAGGAAGAATACAGGAACGTATCCTTATATTTTTACTACTTCTGTGATGAAAAAAAAATCAACGATTCGTTTTCTCATGTAGTCTCCCATGCGAGTACTAACCATGCCCGATCGCGCTTTACTTTAAACATGTGTTGGTCACCTAACCACACATCTGCATTGTTTATTTGAAAGTAAGCTGAATTGGCGGGTATTTCATGTTTTTGAATGTTTAAAATCGTTATCGCTGGCACAAAGTAACTTCTATAATTGACCTATGACCTCTACATACTTGGAGTTACACGACGGTAATTAACAGCAATTCACGAAATATTCATTCACATTTTCGAACTTTTAACTATGGTACTTTTTAATATGATATCTCAGATAACAATCCCGATTAAAACAAGCAACTTTGCAATGGCTTTTCACAACTTTGTAAGCAGTTTGTTGTCGAATTTACGGTTGGCTGTTGCGTTAATCTACTTATGCATGATACATTTTCGATACATTTACTTATTGTTTTCGAAATTTAACTACGGGGGTGTCATTACAATGACTTAGGTTAAATATACAAGCAACTCCGCCAAAATTTCCTTCGTTTTTCGAACTTTGCATGCTGTTTTCTAACATTTTACAGCCAGTCCATGTAAACATCTATATGGTGCTTTCAACTGGCTTTTATTAAATTTGTCGACTTTACCACTGCGAGTTTCTATATGTCAACAACTTAGGTCATACATACTAATACATCAACCAACTTTGTAATAACTTTGCACAACTTTGCAATCACTTTGAACAACTTTGAGCGGTGTGTTAACAGCTTAAAACCCACTACGTGCCGACAGCATCTACAACTTGTTCTTGAAAATTAGAAGGAATGTGAAAACTTTTTTTCAATTAAAATAGTTACAAAAATTCCACGATTTTCCACTATAAATGATTGGCATCACAGACAGGAAGAATACAGGAACGTATCCTTATATTTTTACTACTTCTGTGATGAAAAAAAAATCAACGACTCGTTTACTCAGGTAGTCTCCCATGCGAGTACTAACCATGCCCGATCGCGCTTTACTTTAAACATGTGTTGGTCACCTAACCACACATCTGCATTGTTTATTTGAAAGTAAGCTGAATTGGCGGGTATTTCATGTTTTTGAATGTTTAAAATCGTTATCGCTGGCACAAAGTACCTTCTATAATTGACCTATGACCTCTACATACTTGGAGTTACACGACGGTAATTAACAGCAATTCACGAAATATTCATTCACATTTTCGAACTTTTAACTATGGTACTTTTTAATATGATATCTCAGGTAACAATCCCGATTAAAACAAGCAACTTTGCAATGGCTTTTCACAACTTTGTAAGCAGTTTGTTGTCGAATTTACGGTTGGCTGTTGCGTTAATCTACTTATGCATGATACATTTTCGATACATTTACTTATTGTTTTCGAAATTTAACTGCGGGGGTGTCATTACAATGACTTAGGTTAAATATACAAGCAACTCCGCCAAAATTTCCTTCGTTTTTCGAACTTTGCATGCTGTTTTCTAACATTTTACAGCCAGTTCATGTAAACATCTATATGGTGCTTTCAACTGGCTTTTATTAAATTTGTCGACTTTACCACTGCGAGTTTCTATATGTCAACAAATTAGGTCATACATACTAATACATCAACCAACTTTGTAATAACTTTGCACAACTTTGCAATCACTTTGAACAACTTTGAGCGGTGTGTTAACAGCTTAAAACCCACTACGTGCCGACAGCATCTACAACTTGTTCTTGAAAATTAGAAGGAATGTGAAAACTTTTTTTCAATTAAAATAGTTAATGTAAAGCGCGATCGGGCATGGTTAGTACTCGCATGGGAGACTACCTGAGTAAACGAGTCGTTGATTTTTTTTTCATCACAGAAGTAGTAAAAATATAAGGATACGTTCCTGTATTCTTCCTGTCTGTGATGCCAATCATTTATAGTGGAAAATCGTGGAATTTTTGTAACTATTTTAATTGAAAAAAAGTTTTCACATTCCTTCTAATTTTCAAGAACAAGTTGTAGATGCTGTCGGCACGTAGTGGGTTTTAAGCTGTTAACACACCGCTCAAAGTTGTTCAAAGTGATTGCAAAGTTGTGCAAAGTTATTACAAAGTTGGTTGATGTATTAGTATGTATGACCTAAGTTGTTGACATATAGAAACTCGCAGTGGTAAAGTCGACAAATTTAATAAAAGCCAGTTGAAAGCACCATATAGATGTTTACATTGACTGGCTGTAAAATGTTAGAAAACAGCATGCAAAGTTCGAAAAACGAAGGAAATTTTGGCGGAGTTGCTTGTATATTTAACCTAAGTCATTGTAATGACACCCCCGTAGTTAAATTTCGAAAACAATAAGTAAATGTATCGAAAATGTATCATGCATAAGTAGATTAACGCAACAGCCAACCGTAAATTCGACAACAAACTGCTTACAAAGTTGTGAAAAGCCATTGCAAAGTTGCTTGTTTTAATCGGGATTGTTATCTGAGATATCATATTAAAAAGTACCATAGTTAAAAGTTCGAAAATGTGAATGAATATTTCGTGAATTGCTGTTAATTACCGTCGTGTAACTCCAAGTATGTAGAGGTCATAGGTCAATTATAGAAGTTACTTTGTGCCAGCGATAACGATTTTAAACATTCAAAAACATGAAATACCCGCCAATTCAGCTTACTTTCAAATAAACAATGCAGATGTGTGGTTAGGTGACCAACACATGTTTAAAGTAAAGCGCGATCGGGCATGGTTAGTACTCGCATGGGAGACTACATGAGAAAACGAATCGTTGATTTTTTTTTCATCACAGAAGTAGTAAAAATATAAGGATACGTTCCTGTATTCTTCCTGTCTGTGATGCCAATCATTTATAGTGGAAAATCGTGGAATTTTTGTAACTATTTTAATTGAAAAAAAGTTTTCACATTCCTTCTAATTTTCAAGAACAAGTTGTAGATGCTGTCGGCACGTAGTGGGTTTTAAGCTGTTAACACACCGCTCAAAGTTGTTCAAAGTGATTGCAAAGTTGTGCAAAGTTATTACAAAGTTGGTTGATGTATTAGTATGTATGACCTAAGTTGTTGACATATAGAAACTCGCAGTGGTAAAGTCGACAAATTTAATAAAAGCCAGTTGAAAGCACCATATAGATGTTTACATGAACTGGCTGTAAAATGTTAGAAAACAGCATGCAAAGTTCGAAAAACGAAGGAAATTT
Organism: Saccoglossus kowalevskii; assembly: GCF_978046115.1. Lineage (NCBI taxonomy): Eukaryota > Metazoa > Hemichordata > Enteropneusta > Harrimaniidae > Saccoglossus > Saccoglossus kowalevskii. The sequence continues at coordinate 9,088,726 of NC_140661.1, read as the reverse complement.
TGGCGGAGTTGCTTGTATATTTAACCTAAGTCATTGTAATGACACCCCCGCAGTTAAATTTCGAAAACAATAAGTAAATGTATCGAAAATGTATCATGCATAAGTAGATTAACGCAACAGCCAACCGTAAATTCGACAACAAACTGCTTACAAAGTTGTGAAAAGCCATTGCAAAGTTGCTTGTTTCAATCGGGATTGTTACCTGAGATATCATATTAATAAGTACCATAGTTAAAAGTTCGAAAATGTGAATGAATATTTCGTGAATTGCTGTTAATTACCGTCGAGTAACTCCAAGTATGTAGAGGTCATAGGTCAATTATAGAAGTTACTTTGTGCCAGCGATAACGATTTTAAACATTCAAAAACATGAAATACCCGCCAATTCAGCTTACTTTCAAATAAACAATGCAGATGTGTGGTTAGGTGACCAACACATGTTTAATGTAAAGCGCGATCGGGCATGGTTAGTACTCGCATGGGAGACTACCTGAGTAAACGAATCGTTGATTTTTTTTTCATCACAGAAGTAGTAAAAATATAAGGATACGTTCCTGTATTCTTCCTGTCTGTGATGCCAATCATTTATAGTGGAAAATCGTGGAATTTTTGTAACTATTTTAATTGAAAAAAAGTTTTCACATTCCTTCTAATTTTCAAGAACAAGTTGTAGATGCTGTCGGCACGTAGTGGGTTTTAAGCTGTTAACACACCGCTCAAAGTTGTTCAAAGTGATTGCAAAGTTGTGCAAAGTTATTACAAAGTTGGTTGATGTATTAGTATGTATGACCTAAGTTGTTGACATATAGAAACTCGCAGTGGTAAAGTCGACAAATTTAATAAAAGCCAGTTGAAAGCACCATATAGATGTTTACATGAACTGGCTGTAAAATGTTAGAAAACAGCATGCAAAGTTCGAAAAACGAAGGAAATTTTGGCTGAGTTGCTTGTATATTTAACCTAAGTCATTGTAATGACACCCCCGCAGTTAAATTTCGAAAACAATAAGTAAATGTATCCAAACTCGTATCATGCATAAGTAGATTAACGCAACAGCCAACCGTAAATTCGACAACAAACTGCTTACAAAGTTGTGAAAAGCCATTGCAAAGTTGCTTGTTTTAATCGGGATTGTTACCTGAGATATCATATTAAAAAGTACCATAGTTAAAAGTTCGAAAATGTGAATGAATATTTCGTGAATTGCTGTTAATTACCGTCGTGTAACTCCAAGTATGTAGAGGTCATAGGTCAATTATAGAAGTTACTTTGTGCCAGCGATAACGATTTTAAACATTCAAAAACATGAAATACCCGCCAATTCAGCTTACTTTCAAATAAACAATGCAGATGTGTGGTTAGGTGACCAACACATGTTTAAAGTAAAGCGCGATCGGGCATGGTTAGTACTCGCATGGGAGACTACCTGAGTAAACGAGTCGTTGATTTTTTTTTCATCACAGAAGTAGTAAAAATATAAGGATACGTTCCTGTATTCTTTCTGTCTGTGATGCCAATCATTTATAGTGGAAAATCGTGGAATTTTTGTAACTATTTTAATTGAAAAAAAGTTTTCACATTCCTTCTAATTTTCAAGAACAAGTTGTAGATGCTGTCGGCACGTAGTGGGATTTAAGCTGTTAACACACCGCTCAAAGTTGTTCAAAGTGATTGCAAAGTTGTGCAAAGTTATTACAAAGTTGGTTGATGTATTAGTATGTATGACCTAAGTTGTTGACATATAGAAACTCGCAGTGGTAAAGTCGACAAATTTAATAAAAGCCAGTTGAAAGCACCATATAGATGTTTACATGAACTGGCTGTAAAATGTTAGAAAACAGCATGCAAAGTTCGAAAAACGAAGGAAATTTTGGCGGAGTTGCTTGTATATTTAACCTAAGTCATTGTAATGACACCCCCGCAGTTAAATTTCGAAAACAATAAGTAAATGTATCGAAAATGTATCATGCATAAGTAGATTAACGCAACAGCCAACCGTAAATTCGACAACAAACTGCTTACAAAGTTGTGAAAAGCCATTGCAAAGTTGCTTGTTTTAATCGGGATTGTTACCTGAGATATCATATTAAAAAGTACCATAGTTAAAAGTTCGAAAATGTGAATGAATATTTCGTGAATTGCTGTTAATTACCGTCGTGTAACTCCAAGTATGTAGAGGTCATAGGTCAATTATAGAAGTTACTTTGTGCCAGCGATAACGATTTTAAACATTCAAAAACATGAAATACCCGCCAATTCAGCTTACTTTCAAATAAACAATGCAGATGTGTGGTTAGGTGACCAACACATGTTTAAAGTAAAGCGCGATCGGGCATGGTTAGTACTCGCATGGGAGACTACCTGAGTAAACGAGTCGTTGATTTTTTTTTCATCACAGAAGTAGTAAAAATATAAGGATACGTTCCTGTATTCTTTCTGTCTGTGATGCCAATCATTTATAGTGGAAAATCGTGGAATTTTTGTAACTATTTTAATTGAAAAAAAGTTTTCACATTCCTTCTAATTTTCAAGAACAAGTTGTAGATGCTGTCGGCACGTAGTGGGATTTAAGCTGTTAACACACCGCTCAAAGTTGTTCAAAGTGATTGCAAAGTTGTGCAAAGTTATTACAAAGTTGGTTGATGTATTAGTATGTATGACCTAAGTTGTTGACATGTTAACAGCTTAAAACCCACTACGTGCCGACAGCATCTACAACTTGTTCTTGAAAATTAGAAGGAATGTGAAAACTTTTTTTCAATTAAAATAGTTACAAAAATTCCACGATTTTCCACTATAAATGATTGGCATCACAGACAGGAAGAATACAGGAACGTATCCTTATATTTTTACTACTTCTGTGATGAAAAAAAAATCAACGACTCGTTTACTCAGGTAGTCTCCCATGCGAGTACTAACCATGCCCGATCGCGCTTTACTTTAAACATGTGTTGGTCACCTAACCACACATCTGCATTGTTTATTTGAAAGTAAGCTGAATTGGCGGGTATTTCATGTTTTTGAATGTTTAAAATCGTTATCGCTGGCACAAAGTAACTTCTATAATTGACCTATGACCTCTACATACTTGGAGTTACACGACGGTAATTAACAGCAATTCACGAAATATTCATTCACATTTTCGAACTTTTAACTATGGTACTTTTTAATATGATATCTCAGGTAACAATCCCGATTGAAACAAGCAACTTTGCAATGGCTTTTCACAACTTTGTAAGCAGTTTGTGGTCGAATTTACGGTTGGTTGTTGCGTTAATCTACTTATGCATGATACATTTTCGATACATTTACTTATTGTTTTCGAAATTTAACTGCGGGGGTGTCATTACAATGACTTAGGTTAAATATACAAGCAACTCAGCCAAAATTTCCTTCGTTTTTCGAACTTTGCATGCTGTTTTCTAACATTTTACAGCCAGTTCATGTAAACATCTATATGGTGCTTTCAACTGGCTTTTATTAAATTTGTCGACTTTACCACTGCGAGTTTCTATATGTCAACAACTTAGGTCATACATACTAATACATCAACCAACTTTGTAATAACTTTGCACAACTTTGCAATCACTTTGAACAACTTTGAGCGGTGTGTTAACAGCTTAAAACCCACTACGTGCCGACTGCATCTACAACTTGTTCTTGAAAATTAGAAGGAATGTGAAAACTTTTTTTCAATTAAAATAGTTACAAAAATTCCACGATTTTCCACTATAAATGATTGGCATCACAGACAGGAAGAATACAGGAACGTATCCTTATATTTTTACTACTTCTGTGATGAAAAAAAAATCAACGACTAGTTTACTCAGGGAGTCTCCCATGCGAGTACTAACCATGCCCGATCGCGCTTTACTTTTAAACATGTGTCGGTCACCTAACCACTCAGCTGCATTGATTATTTGAAAGTAAGCTGAATTGGCGGGTATTTCATGTTTTTGAATGTTTGAAATCGTTATCGCTGGCATAAAGTACCTTCTATAATTGACCTATGACCTCTACATACTTGGAGTAACACGACGGTAATTAACAGCAATTCACGAAATATTCATTCACATTTTCGAATTTTCAACTATGGTACTTATTAATATGATATCTCAGGTAACAATCCCGATTGAAACAAGCAACTTTGCAATGGCTTTTCACAACTTTGTAAGCAGTTTGTTGTCGAATTTACGGTTGGCTGTTGCGTTAATCTACTTATGCATGATACATTTTCGATACATTTACTTATTGTTTTCGAAATTTAACTGCGGGGGTGTCATTACAATGACTTAGGTTAAATATACAAGCAACTCAGCCAAAATTTCCTTCGTTTTTCGAACTTTGCATGCTGTTTTCTAACATTTTACAGCCAGTTCATGTAAACATCTATATGGTGCTTTCAACTGGCTTTTATTAAATTTGTCGACTTTACCACTGCGAGTTTCTATATGTCAACAACTTAGGTCATACATACTAATACATCAACCAACTTTGTAATAACTTTGCACAACTTTGCAATCACTTTGAACAACTTTGAGCGGTGTGTTAACAGCTTAAAACCCACTACGTGCCGACAGCATCTACAACTTGTTCTTGAAAATTAGAAGGAATGTGAAAACTTTTTTTCAATTAAAATAGTTACAAAAATTCCACGATTTTCCACTATAAATGATTGGCATCACAGACAGGAAGAATACAGGAACGTATCCTTATATTTTTACTACTTCTGTGATGAAAAAAAAATCAACGACTAGTTTACTCAGGGAGTCTCCCATGCGAGTACTAACCATGCCCGATCGCGCTTTACTTTTAAACATGTGTCGGTCACCTAACCACTCAGCTGCATTGATTATTTGAAAGTAAGCTGAATTGGCGGGTATTTCATGTTTTTGAATGTTTGAAATCGTTATCGCTGGCATAAAGTACCTTCTATAATTGACCTATAACCTCTACATACTTGGAGTAACACGACGGTAATTAACAGCAATTCACGAAATATTCATTCACATTTTCGAATTTTCAACTATGGTACTTATTAATATGATATCTCAGGTAACAATCCCGATTGAAACAAGCAACTTTGCAATGGCTTTTCACAACTTTGTAAGCAGTTTGTTGTCGAATTTACGGTTGGCTGTTGCGTTAATCTACTTATGCATGATACATTTTCGATACATTTACTTATTGTTTTCGAAATTTAACTGCGGGGGTGTCATTACAATGACTTAGGTTAAATATACAAGCAACTCAGCCAAAATTTCCTTCGTTTTTCGAACTTTGCATGCTGTTTTCTAACATTTTACAGCCAGTTCATGTAAACATCTATATGGTGCTTTCAACTGGCTTTTATTAAATTTGTCGACTTTACCACTGCGAGTTTATATATGTCAACAACTTAGGTCATACATACTAATACATCAACCAACTTTGTAATAACTTTGCACAACTTTGCAATCACTTTGAACAACTTTGAGCGGTGTGTTAACAGCTTAAAACCCACTACGTGCCGACAGCATCTACAACTTGTTCTTGAAAATTAGAAGGAATGTGAAAACTTTTTTTCAATTAAAATAGTTACAAAAATTCCACGATTTTCCACTATAAATGATTGGCATCACAGACAGGAAGAATACAGGAACGTATCCTTATATTTTTACTACTTCTGTGATGAAAAAAAAATCAACGACTAGTTTACTCAGGGAGTCTCCCATGCGAGTACTAACCATGCCCGATCGCGCTTTACTTTTAAACATGTGTCGGTCACCTAACCACTCAGCTGCATTGATTATTTGAAAGTAAGCTGAATTGGCGGGTATTTCAAGTTTTTGAATGTTTGAAATCGTTATCGCTGGCATAAAGTACCTTCTATAATTGACCTATGACCTCTACATACTTGGAGTAACACGACGGTAATTAACAGCAATTCACGAAATATTCATTCACATTTTCGAATTTTCAACTATGGTACTTATTAATATGATATCTCAGGTAACAATCCCGATTGAAACAAGCAACTTTGCAATGGCTTTTCACAACTTTGTAAGCAGTTTGTTGTCGAATTTACGGTTGGCTGTTGCGTTAATCTACTTATGCATGATACATTTTCGATACATTTACTTATTGTTTTCGAAATTTAACTGCGGGGGTGTCATTACAATGACTTAGGTTAAATATACAAGCAACTCAGCCAAAATTTCCTTCGTTTTTCGAACTTTGCATGCTGTTTTCTAACATTTTACAGCCAGTTCATGTAAACATCTATATGGTGCTTTCAACTGGCTTTTATTAAATTTGTCGACTTTACCACTGCGAGTTTCTATATGTCAACAACTTAGGTCATACATACTAATACATCAACCAACTTTGTAATAACTTTGCACAACTTTGCAATCACTTTGAACAACTTTGAGCGGTGTGTTAACAGCTTAAAACCCACTACGTGCCGACAGCATCTACAACTTGTTCTTGAAAATTAGAAGGAATGTGAAAACTTTTTTTCAATTAAAATAGTTACAAAAATTCCACGATTTTCCACTATAAATGATTGGCATCACAGACAGGAAGAATACAGGAACGTATCCTTATATTTTTACTACTTCTGTGATGAAAAAAAATCAACGAATCGTTTACTCAGGGAGTCTCCCATGCGAGTACTAACCATGCCCGATCGCGCTTTACTTTAAACATGTGTTAGTCACCTAACCACACATCTGCATTGTTTATTTGAAAGTAAGCTGAATTGGCGGGTATTTCATGTTTTTGAATGTTTAAAATCGTTATCGCTGGCACAAAGTAACTTCTATAATTGACCTATGACCTCTACATACTTGGAGTTACACGACGGTAATTAACAGCAATTCACGAAATATTCATTCACATTTTCGAACTTTTAACTATGGTACTTTTTAATATGATATCTCAGGTAACAATCCCGATTGAAACAAGCAACTTTGCAATGGCTTTTCACAACTTTGTAAGCAGTTTGTGGTCGAATTTACGGTTGGTTGTTGCGTTAATCTACTTATGCATGATACATTTTCGATACATTTACTTATTGTTTTCGAAATTTAACTGCGGGGGTGTCATTACAATGACTTAGGTTAAATATACAAGCAACTCCGCCAAAATTTCCTTCGTTTTTCGAACTTTGCATGCTGTTTTCTAACATTTTACAGCCAGTTCATGTAAACATCTATATGGTGCTTTCAACTGGCTTTTATTAAATTTGTCGACTTTACCACTGCGAGTTTCTATATGTCAACAACTTAGGTCATACATACTAATACATCAACCAACTTTGTAATAACTTTGCACAACTTTGCAATCACTTTGAACAACTTTGAGCGGTGTGTTAACAGCTTAAAACCCACTACGTGCCGACAGCATCTACAACTTGTTCTTGAAAATTAGAAGGAATGTGAAAACTTTTTTTCAATTAAAATAGTTACAAAAATTCCACGATTTTCCACTATAAATGATTGGCATCACAGACAGGAAGAATACAGGAACGTATCCTTATATTTTTACTACTTCTGTGATGAAAAAAAAATCAACGACTCGTTTACTCAGGTAGTCTCCCATGCGAGTACTAACCATGCCCGATCGCGCTTTACTTTAAACATGTGTTGGTCACCTAACCACACATCTGCATTGTTTATTTGAAAGTAAGCTGAATTGGCGGGTATTTCATGTTTTTGAAAGTTTAAAATCGTTATCGCTGGCACAAAGTAACTTCTATAATTGACCTATGACCTCTACATACTTGGAGTTACACGACGGTAATTAACAGCAATTCACGAAATATTCATTCACATTTTCGAACTTTTAACTATTGTACTTTTTAATATGATATCTCAGGTAACAATCCCGATTGAAACAAGCAACTTTGCAATGGCTTTTCACAACTTTGTAAGCAGTTTGTGGTCGAATTTACGGTTGGTTGTTGCGTTAATCTACTTATGCATGATACATTTTCGATACATTTACTTATTGTTTTCGAAATTTAACTGCGGGGGTGTCATTACAATGACTTAGGTTAAATATACAAGCAACTCCGCCAAAATTTCCTTCGTTTTTCGATCTTTGCATGCTGTTTTCTAACATTTTACAGCCAGTTCATGTAAACATCTATATGGTGCTTTCAACTGGCTTTTATTAAATTTGTCGACTTTACCACTGCGAGTTTCTATATGTCAACAACTTAGGTCATACATACTAATACATCAACCAACTTTGTAATAACTTTGCACAACTTTGCAATCACTTTGAACAACTTTGAGCGGTGTGTTAACAGCTTAAAACCCACTACGTGCCGACAGCATCTACAACTTGTTCTTGAAAATTAGAAGGAATGTGAAAACTTTTTTTCAATTAAAATAGTTACAAAAATTCCACGATTTTCCACTATAAATGATTGGCATCACAGACAGGAAGAATACAGGAACGTATCCTTATATTTTTACTACTTCTGTGATGAAAAAAAAATCAACGACTCGTTTACTCAGGTAGTCTCCCATGCGAGTACTAACCATGCCCGATCGCGCTTTACTTTAAACATGTGTTGGTCACCTAACCACACATCTGCATTGTTTATTTGAAAGTAAGCTGAATTGGCGGGTATTTCATGTTTTTGAAAGTTTAAAATCGTTATCGCTGGCACAAAGTAACTTCTATAATTGACCTATGACCTCTACATACTTGGAGTTACACGACGGTAATTAACAGCAATTCACGAAATATTCATTCACATTTTCGAACTTTTAACTATTGTACTTTTTAATATGATATCTCAGGTAACAATCCCGATTGAAACAAGCAACTTTGCAATGGCTTTTCACAACTTTGTAAGCAGTTTGTGGTCGAATTTACGGTTGGTTGTTGCGTTAATCTACTTATGCATGATACATTTTCGATACATTTACTTATTGTTTTCGAAATTTAACTGCGGGGGTGTCATTACAATGACTTAGGTTAAATATACAAGCAACTCCGCCAAAATTTCCTTCGTTTTTCGATCTTTGCATGCTGTTTTCTAACATTTTACAGCCAGTTCATGTAAACATCTATATGGTGCTTTCAACTGGCTTTTATTAAATTTGTCGACTTTACCACTGCGAGTTTCTATATGTCAACAACTTAGGTCATACATACTAATACATCAACCAACTTTGTAATAACTTTGCACAACTTTGCAATCACTTTGAACAACTTTGAGCGGTGTGTTAACAGCTTAAAACCCACTACGTGCCGACAGCATCTACAACTTGTTCTTGAAAATTAGAAGGAATGTGAAAACTTTTTTTCAATTAAAATAGTTACAAAAATTCCACGATTTTCCACTATAAATGATTGGCATCACAGACAGGAAGAATACAGGAACGTATCCTTATATTTTTACTACTTCTGTTATGAAAAAAAATCAACGACTCGTTTACTCAGGTAGTCTCAGATGCGAGTACTAACCATGCCCGATCGCGCTTTACTTTAAACATGTGTTGGTCACCTAACCACACATCTGCATTGTTTATTTGAAAGTAAGCTGAATTGGCGGGTATTTCATGTTTTTGAATGTTTAAAATCGTTATCGCTGGCACAAAGTAACTTCTATAATTGACCTATGACCTCTACATACTTGGAGTAACACGACGGTAATTAACAGCAATTCACGAAATATTCATTCACATTTTCGAATTTTCAACTATGGTACTTATTAATATGATATCTCAGGTAACAATCTCGATTGAAACAAGCAACTTTGCAATGGCTTTTCACAACTTTGTAAGCAGTTTGTTGTCGAATTTACGGTTGGCTGTTGCGTTAATCTACTTATGCATGATACATTTTCGATACATTTACTTATTGTTTTCGAAATTTAACTGCGGGGGTGTCATTACAATGACTTAGGTTAAATATACAAGCAACTCAGCCAAAATTTCCTTCGTTTTTCGAACTTTGCATGCTGTTTTCTAACATTTTACAGCCAGTTCATGTAAACATCTATATGGTGCTTTCAACTGGCTTTTATTAAATTTGTCGACTTTACCACTGCGAGTTTCTATATGTCAACAACTTAGGTCATACATACTAATACATCAACCAACTTTGTAATAACTTTGCACAACTTTGCAATCACTTTGAACAACTTTGAGCGGTGTGTTAACAGCTTAAAACCCACTACGTGACGACAGCATCTACAACTTGTTCTTGAAAATTAGAAGGAATGTGAAAACTTTTTTTCAATTAAAATAGTTACAAAAATTCCACGATTTTCCACTATAAATGATTGGCATCACAGACAGGAAGAATACAGGAACGTATCCTTATATTTTTACTACTTCTGTGATGAAAAAAAATCAACGAATCGTTTACTCAGGGAGTCTCCCATGCGAGTACTAACCATGCCCGATCGCGCTTTACTTTAAACATGTGTTAGTCACCTAACCACACATCTGCATTGTTTATTTGAAAGTAAGCTGAATTGGCGGGTATTTCAAGTTTTTGAACGTTTAAAATCGTTATCGCTGGCACAAAGTAACTTCTATAATTGACCTATGACCTCTACATACTTGGAGTTACACGACGGTAATTAACAGCAATTCACGAAATATTCATTCACATTTTCGAACTTTTAACTATGGTACTTTTTAATATGATATCTCAGGTAACAATCCCGATTGAAACAAGCAACTTTGCAATGGCTTTTCACAACTTTGTAAGCAGTTTGTGGTCGAATTTACGGTTGGTTGTTGCGTTAATCTACTTATGCATGATACATTTTCGATACATTTACTTATTGTTTTCGAAATTTAACTGCGGGGGTGTCATTACAATGACTTAGGTTAAATATACAAGCAACTCAGCCAAAATTTCCTTCGTTTTTCGAACTTTGCATGCTGTTTTCTAACATTTTACAGCCAGTTCATGTAAACATCTATATGGTGCTTTCAACTGGCTTTTATTACATTTGTCGACTTTACCACTGCGAGTTTCTATATGTCAACAACTTAGGTCATACATACTAATACATCAACCAACTTTGTAATAACTTTGCACAACTTTGCAATCACTTTGAACAACTTTGAGCGGTGTGTTAACAGCTTAAAACCCACTACGTGCCGACAGCATCTACAACTTGTTCTTGAAAATTAGAAGGAATGTGAAAACTTTTTTTCAATTAAAATAGTTACAAAAATTCCACGATTTTCCACTATAAATGATTGGCATCACAGACAGGAAGAATACAGGAACGTATCCTTATATTTTTACTACTTCTGTGATGAAAAAATAAATCAACGACTAGTTTACTCAGGGAGTCTCCCATGCGAGTACTAACCATGCCCGATCGCGCTTTACTTTTAAACATGTGTCGGTCACCTAACCACTCAGCTGCATTGATTATTTGAAAGTAAGCTGAATTGGCGGGTATTTCATGTTTTTGAATGTTTGAAATCGTTATCGCTGGCACAAAGTACCTTCTATAATTGACCTATGACCTCTACATACTTGGAGTAACACGACGGTAATTAACAGCAATTCACGAAATATTCATTCACATTTTCGAATTTTCAACTATGGTACTTATTAATATGATATCTCAGGTAACAATCCCGATTGAAACAAGCAACTTTGCAATGGCTTTTCACAACTTTGTAAGCAGTTTGTTGTCGAATTTACGGTTGGCTGTTGCGTTAATCTACTTATGCATGATACATTTTCGATACATTTACTTATTGTTTTCGAAATCTAACTGCGGGGGTGTCATTACAATGACTTAGGTTAAATATACAAGCAACTCAGCCAAAATTTCCTTCGTTTTTCGAACTTTGCATGCTGTTTTCTAACATTTTACAGCCAGTTCATGTAAACATCTATATGGTGCTTTCAACTGGCTTTTATTAAATTTGTCGACTTTACCACTGCGAGTTTCTATATGTCAACAACTTAGGTCATACATACTAATACATCAACCAACTTTGTAATAACTTTGCACAACTTTGCAATCACTTTGAACAACTTTGAGCGGTGTGTTAACAGCTTAAAACCCACTACGTGCCGACAGCATCTACAACTTGTTCTTGAAAATTAGAAGGAATGTGAAAACTTTTTTTCAATTAAAATAGTTACAAAAATTCCACGATTTTCCACTATAAATGATTGGCATCACAGACAGGAAGAATACAGGAACGTATCCTTATATTTTTACTACTTCTGTGATGAAAAAAAATCAACGAATCGTTTACTCAGGGAGTCTCCCATGCGAGTACTAACCATGCCCGATCGCGCTTTACTTTAAACATGTGTTAGTCACCTAACCACACATCTGCATTGTTTATTTGAAAGTAAGCTGAATTGGCGGGTATTTCATGTTTTTGAATGTTTAAAATCGTTATCGCTGGCACAAAGTAACTTCTATAATTGACCTATGACCTCTACATACTTGGAGTTACACGACGGTAATTAACAGCAATTCACGAAATATTCATTCACATTTTCGAACTTTTAACTATGGTACTTTTTAATATGATATCTCAGGTAACAATCCCGATTGAAACAAGCAACTTTGCAATGGCTTTTCACAACTTTGTAAGCAGTTTGTGGTCGAATTTACGGTTGGTTGTTGCGTTAATCTACTTATGCATGATACATTTTCGATACATTTACTTATTGTTTTCGAAATTTAACTGCGGGGGTGTCATTACAATGACTTAGGTTAAATATACAAGCAACTCAGCCAAAATTTCCTTCGTTTTTCGAACTTTGCATGCTGTTTTCTAACATTTTACAGCCAGTTCATGTAAACATCTATATGGTGCTTTCAACTGGCTTTTATTACATTTGTCGACTTTACCACTGCGAGTTTCTATATGTCAACAACTTAGGTCATACATACTAATACATCAACCAACTTTGTAATAACTTTGCACAACTTTGCAATCACTTTGAACAACTTTGAGCGGTGTGTTAACAGCTTAAAACCCACTACGTGCCGACAGCATCTACAACTTGTTCTTGAAAATTAGAAGGAATGTGAAAACTTTTTTTCAATTAAAATAGTTACAAAAATTCCACGATTTTCCACTATAAATGATTGGCATCACAGACAGGAAGAATACAGGAACGTATCCTTATATTTTTACTACTTCTGTGATGAAAAAATAAATCAACGACTAGTTTACTCAGGGAGTCTCCCATGCGAGTACTAACCATGCCCGATCGCGCTTTACTTTTAAACATGTGTCGGTCACCTAACCACTCAGCTGCATTGATTATTTGAAAGTAAGCTGAATTGGCGGGTATTTCATGTTTTTGAATGTTTGAAATCGTTATCGCTGGCACAAAGTACCTTCTATAATTGACCTATGACCTCTACATACTTGGAGTAACACGACGGTAATTAACAGCAATTCACGAAATATTCATTTACATTTTCGAATTTTCAACTATGGTACTTATTAATATGATATCTCAGGTAACAATCCCGATTGAAACAAGCAACTTTGCAATGGCTTTTCACAACTTTGTAAGCAGTTTGTTGTCGAATTTACGGTTGGCTGTTGCGTTAATCTACTTATGCATGATACATTTTCGATACATTTACTTATTGTTTTCGAAATCTAACTGCGGGGGTGTCATTACAATGACTTAGGTTAAATATACAAGCAACTCAGCCAAAATTTCCTTCGTTTTTCGAACTTTGCATGCTGTTTTCTAACATTTTACAGCCAGTTCATGTAAACATCTATATGGTGCTTTCAACTGGCTTTTATTAAATTTGTCGACTTTACCACTGCGAGTTTCTATATGTCAACAACTTAGGTCATACATACTAATACATCAACCAACTTTGTAATAACTTTGCACAACTTTGCAATCACTTTGAACAACTTTGAGCGGTGTGTTAACAGCTTAAAACCCACTACGTGCCGACAGCATCTGCAACTTGTTCTTGAAAATTAGAAGGAATGTGAAAACTTTTTTTCAATTAAAATAGTTACAAAAATTCCACGATTTTCCACTATAAATGATTGGCATCACAGACAGGAAGAATACAGGAACGTATCCTTATATTTTTACTACTTCTGTGATGAAAAAAAATCAACGAATCGTTTACTCAGGGAGTCTCCCATGCGAGTACTAACCATGCCCGATCGCGCTTTACTTTAAACATGTGTTAGTCACCTAACCACACATCTGCATTGTTTATTTGAAAGTAAGCTGAATTGGCGGGTATTTCATGTTTTTGAATGTTTAAAATCGTTATCGCTGGCACAAAGTAACTTCTATAATTGACCTATGACCTCTACATACTTGGAGTTACACGACGGTAATTAACAGCAATTCACGAAATATTCATTCACATTTTCGAACTTTTAACTATGGTACTTTTTAATATGATATCTCAGGTAACAATCCCGATTGAAACAAGCAACTTGCAATGGCTTTTCACAACTTTGTAAGCAGTTTGTGGTCGAATTTACGGTTGGTTGTTGCGTTAATCTACTTATGCATGATACATTTTCGATACATTTACTTATTGTTTTCGAAATTTAACTGCGGGGGTGTCATTACAATGACTTAGGTTAAATATACAAGCAACTCAGCCAAAATTTCCTTCGTTTTTCGAACTTTGCATGCTGTTTTCTAACATTTTACAGCCAGTTCATGTAAACATCTATATGGTGCTTTCAACTGGCTTTTATTAAATTTGTCGACTTTACCACTGCGAGTTTCTATATGTCAACAACTTAGGTCATACATACTAATACATCAACCAACTTTGTAATAACTTTGCACAACTTTGCAATCACTTTGAACAACTTTGAGCGGTGTGTTAACAGCTTAAAACCCACTACGTGCCGACAGCATCTACAACTTGTTCTTGAAAATTAGAAGGAATGTGAAAACTTTTTTTCAATTAAAATAGTTACAAAAATTCCACGATTTTCCACTAGAAATGATTGGCATCACAGACAGGAAGAATACAGGAACGTATCCTTATATTTTTACTACTTCTGTGATGAAAAAAAAAATCAACGACTAGTTTACTCAGGGAGTCTCCCATGCGAGTACTAACCATGCCCGATCGCGCTTTACTTTTAAACATGTGTCGGTCACCTAACCACTCAGCTGCATTGATTATTTGAAAGTAAGCTGAATTGGCGGGTATTTCATGTTTTTGAATGTTTGAAATCGTTATCGCTGGCACAAAGTACCTTCTATAATTGACCTATGACCTCTACATACTTGGAGTAACACGACGGTAATTAACAGCAATTCACGAAATATTCATTCACATTTTCGAATTTTCAACTATGGTACTTATTAATATGATATCTCAGGTAACAATCCCGATTGAAACAAGCAACTTTGCAATGGCTTTTCACAACTTTGTAAGCAGTTTGTTGTCGAATTTACGGTTGGCTGTTGCGTTAATCTACTTATGCATGATACATTTTCGATACATTTACTTATTGTTTTCGAAATTTAACTGCGGGGGTGTCATTACAATGACTTAGGTAAATATACAAGCAACTCCGCCAAAATTTCCTTCGTTTTTCGAACTTTGCATGCTGTTTTCTAACATTTTACAGCCAGTTCATGTAAACATCTATATGGTGCTTTCAACTGGCTTTTATTAAATTTGTCGACTTTACCACTGCGAGTTTCTATATGTCAACAACTTAGGTCATACATACTAATACATCAACCAACTTTGTAATAACTTTGCACAACTTTGCAATCACTTTGAACAACTTTGAGCGGTGTGTTAACAGCTTAAAACCCACTACGTGCCGACAGCATCTACAACTTGTTCTTGAAAATTAGAAGGAATGTGAAAACTTTTTTTCAATTAAAATAGTTACAAAAATTCCACGATTTTCCACTATAAATGATTGGCATCACAGACAGGAAGAATACAGGAACGTATCCTTATATTTTTACTACTTCTGTGATGAAAAAAAATCAACAAATCGTTTACTCAGGGAGTCTCCCATGCGAGTACTAACCATGCCCGATCGCGCTTTACTTTAAACATGTGTTAGTCACCTAACCACACATCTGCATTGTTTATTTGAAAGTAAGCTGAATTGGCGGGTATTTCATGTTTTTGAATGTTTAAAATCGTTATCGCTGGCACAAAGTAACTTCTATAATTGACCTATGACCTCTACATACTTGGAGTTACACGACGGTAATTAACAGCAATTCACGAAATATTCATTCACATTTTCGAACTTTTAACTATGGTACTTTTTAATATGATATCTCAGGTAACAATCCCGATTGAAACAAGCAACTTTGCAATGGCTTTTCACAACTTTGTAAGCAGTTTGTGGTCGAATTTACGGTTGGTTGTTGCGTTAATCTACTTATGCATGATACATTTTCGATACATTTACTTATTGTTTTCGAAATTTAACTGCGGGGGTGTCATTACAATGACTTAGGTTAAATATACAAGCAACTCAGCCAAAATTTCCTTCGTTTTTCGAACTTTGCATGCTGTTTTCTAACATTTTACAGCCAGTTCATGTAAACATCTATATGGTGCTTTCAACTGGCTTTTATTAAATTTGTCGACTTTACCACTGCGAGTTTCTATATGTCAACAACTTAGGTCATACATACTAATACATCAACCAACTTTGTAATAACTTTGCACAACTTTGCAATCACTTTGAACAACTTTGAGCGGTGTGTTAACAGCTTAAAACCCACTACGTGCCGACAGCATCTACAACTTGTTCTTGAAAATTAGAAGGAATGTGAAAACTTTTTTTCAATTAAAATAGTTACAAAAATTCCACGATTTTCCACTATAAATGATTGGCATCACAGACAGGAAGAATACAGGAACGTATCCTTATATTTTTACTACTTCTGTGATGAAAAAAAAAAATCAACGACTAGTTTACTCAGGGAGTCTCCCATGCGAGTACTAACCATGCCCGATCGCGCTTTACTTTTAAACATGTGTCGGTCACCTAACCACTCAGCTGCATTGATTATTTGAAAGTAAGCTGAATTGGCGGGTATTTCATGTTTTTGAATGTTTGAAATCGTTATCGCTGGCACAAAGTACCTTCTATAATTGACCTATGACCTCTACATACTTGGAGTAACACGACGGTAATTAACAGCAATTCACGAAATATTCATTCACATTTTCGAATTTTCAACTATGGTACTTATTAATATGATATCTCAGGTAACAATCCCGATTGAAACAAGCAACTTTGCAATGGCTTTTCACAACTTTGTAAGCAGTTTGTTGTCGAATTTACGGTTGGCTGTTGCGTTAATCTACTTATGCATGATACATTTTCGATACATTTACTTATTGTTTTCGAAATTTAACTGCGGGGGTGTCATTACAATGACTTAGGTTAAATATACAAGCAACTCCGCCAAAATTTCCTTCGTTTTTCGAACTTTGCATGCTGTTTTCTAACATTTTACAGCCAGTTCATGTAAACATCTATATGGTGCTTTCAACTGGCTTTTATTAAATTTGTCGACTTTACCACTGCGAGTTTCTATATGTCAACAACTTAGGTCATACATACTAATACATCAACCAACTTTGTAATAACTTTGCACAACTTTGCAATCACTTTTAACAACTTTGAGCGGTGTGTTAACAGCTTAAAACCCACTACGTGCCGACAGCATCTACAACTTGTTCTTGAAAATTAGAAGGAATGTGAAAACTTTTTTTCAATTAAAATAGTTACAAAAATTCCACGATTTTCCACTATAAATGATTGGCATCACAGACAGGAAGAATACAGGAACGTATCCTTATATTTTTACTACTTCTGTTATGAAAAAAAATCAACGACTCGTTTACTCAGGTAGTCTCAGATGCGAGTACTAACCATGCCCGATCGCGCTTTACTTTAAACATGTGTTGGTCACCTAACCACACATCTGCATTGTTTATTTGAAAGTAAGCTGAATTGGCGGGTATTTCATGTTTTTGAATGTTTAAAATCGTTATCGCTGGCACAAAGTAACTTCTATAATTGACCTATGACCTCTACATACTTGGAGTAACACGACGGTAATTAACAGCAATTCACGAAATATTCATTCACATTTTCGAATTTTCAACTATGGTACTTATTAATATGATATCTCAGGTAACAATCCCGATTGAAACAAGCAACTTTGCAATGGCTTTTCACAACTTTGTAAGCAGTTTGTTGTCGAATTTACGGTTGGCTGTTGCGTTAATCTACTTATGCATGATACATTTTCGATACATTTACTTATTGTTTTCGAAATTTAACTGCGGGGGTGTCATTACAATGACTTAGGTTAAATATACAAGCAACTCCGCCAAAATTTCCTTCGTTTTTCGAACTTTGCATGCTGTTTTCTAACATTTTACAGCCAGTTCATGTAAACATCTATATGGTGCTTTCAACTGGCTTTTATTAAATTTGTCGACTTTACCACTGCGAGTTTCTATATGTCAACAACTTAGGTCATACATACTAATACATCAACCAACTTTGTAATAACTTTGCACAACTTTGCAATCACTTTTAACAACTTTGAGCGGTGTGTTAACAGCTTAAAACCCACTACGTGCCGACAGCATCTACAACTTGTTCTTGAAAATTAGAAGGAATGTGAAAACTTTTTTTCAATTAAAATAGTTACAAAAATTCCACGATTTTCCACTATAAATGATTGGCATCACAGACAGGAAGAATACAGGAACTTATCCTTATATGTTTACTACTTCTGTGATGAAAAAAAAAATCAATGACTAGTTTACTCAGGGAGTCTCCCATGCGAGTACTAACCATGCCCGATCGCGCTTTACTTTTAAACATGTGTCGGTCACCTAACCACACAGCTGCATTGATTATTTGAAAGTAAGCTGAATTGGCGGGTATTTCATGTTTTTGAATGTTTGAAATCGTTATCGCTGGCACAAAGTACCTTCTATAATTGACCTATGACCTCTACATACTTGGAGTAACACGACGGTAATTAACAGCAATTCACGAAATATTCATTCACATTTTCGAATTTTCAACTATGGTACTTATTAATATGATATCTCAGGTAACAATCCCGATTGAAACAAGCAACTTTGCAATGGCTTTTCACAACTTTGTAAGCAGTTTGTTGTCGAATTTACGGTTGGCTGTTGCGTTAATCTACTTATGCATGATACATTTTCGATACATTTACTTATTGTTTTCGAAATTTAACTGCGGGGGTGTCATTACAATGACTTAGGTTAAATATACAAGCAACTCCGCCAAAATTTCCTTCGTTTTTCGAACTTTGCATGCTGTTTTCTAACATTTTACAGCCAGTTCATGTAAACATCCATATGGTGCTTTCAACTGGCTTTTATTAAATTTGTCGACTTTACCACTGCGAGTTTCTATATGTCAACAACTTAGGTCATACATACTAATACATCAACCAACTTTGTAATAACTTTGCACAACTTTGCAATCACTTTGAACAACTTTGAGCGGTGTGTTAACAGCTTAAAACCCACTACGTGCCGACAGCATCTACAACTTGTTCTTGAAAATTAGAAGGAATGTGAAAACTTTTTTTCAATTAAAATAGTTACAAAAATTCCACGATTTTCCACTATAAATGATTGGCATCACAGACAGGAAGAATACAGGAACGTATCCTTATATTTTTACTACTTCTGTGATGAAAAAAAAATCAACAACTAGTTTACTCAGGGAGTCTCCCATGCGAGTACTAACCATGCCCGATCGGGCTTTACTTTTAAACATGTGTCGGTCACCTAACCACACAGCTGCATTGTTTATTTGAAAGTAAGCTGAATTGGCGGGTATTTCATGTTTTTGAATGTTTGAAATCGTTATCGCTGGCACAAAGTACCTTCTATAATTGACCTATGACCTCTACATACTTGGAGTAACACGACGGTAATTAACAGCAATTCACGAAATATTCATTCACATTTTCGAACTTTTAACTATGGTACTTATTAATATGATATCTCAGGTAACAATCCCGATTGAAACAAGCAACTTTGCAATGGCTTTTCACAACTTTGTAAGCAGCTTGTTGTCGAATTTACGGTTGGCTGTTGCGTTAATCTACTTATGCATGATACATTTTCGATACATTTACTTATTGTTTTCGAAATTTAACTGCGGGGGTGTCATTACAATGACTTAGGTTAAATATACAAGCAACTCCGCCAAAATTTCCTTCGTTTTTCGAACTTTGCATGCTGTTTTCTAACATTTTACAGCCAGTTCATGTAAACATCTATATGGTGCTTTCAACTGGCTTTTATTAAATTTGTCGACTTTACCACTGCGAGTTTCTATATGTCAACAACTTAGATCATACATACTAATACATCAACCAACTTTGTAATAACTTTGCACAACTTTGCAATCACTTTGAACAACTTTGAGCGGTGTGTTAACAGCTTAAAACCCACTACGTGCCGACAGCATCTACAACTTGTTCTTGAAAATTAGAAGGAATGTGAAAACTTTTTTTCAATTAAAATAGTTACAAAAATTCCACGATTTTCCACTATAAATGATTGGCATCACAGACAGGAAGAATACAGGAACGTATCCTTATATTTTTACTACTTCTGTGATGAAAAAAAAAATCAATGACTAGTTTACTCAGGGAGTCTCCCATGCGAGTACTAACCATGCCCGATCGGGCTTTACTTTTAAACATGTGTCGGTCACCTAACCACACAGCTGCATTGTTTATTTGAAAGTAAGCTGAATTGGCGGGTATTTCATGTTTTTGAATGTTTGAAATCGTTATCGCTGGCACAAAGTACCTTCTATAATTGACCTATGACCTCTACATACTTGGAGTAACACGACGGTAATTAACAGCAATTCACGAAATATTCATTCACATTTTCGAACTTTGAACTATGGTAATTATTAATATGATATCTCAGGTAACAATCCCGATTGAAACAAGCAACTTTGCAATGGCTTTTCACAACTTTGTAAGCAGTTTGTTGTCGAATTTACGGTTGGCTGTTGCGTTAATCTACTTATGCATGATACATTTTCGATACATTTACTTATTGTTTTCGAAATTTAACTGCGGGGGTGTCATTACAATGACTTAGGTTAAATATACAAGCAACTCCGCCAAAATTTCCTTCGTTTTTCGAACTTTGCATGCTGTTTTCTAACATTTTACAGCCAGTTCATGTAAACATCTATATGGTGCTTTCAACTGGCTTTTATTAAATTTGTCGACTTTACCACTGCGAGTTTCTATATGTCAACAACTTAGGTCATACATACTAATACATCAACCAACTTTGTAATAACTTTGCACAACTTTGCAATCACTTTGAACAACTTTGAGCGGTGTGTTAACAGCTTAAAACCCACTACGTGCCGACAGCATCTACAACTTGTTCTTGAAAATTAGAAGGAATGTGAAAACTTTTTTTCAATTAAAATAGTTATAAAAATTCCACGATTTTCCACTATAAATGATTGGCA
Organism: Saccoglossus kowalevskii; assembly: GCF_978046115.1. NCBI lineage: Eukaryota > Metazoa > Hemichordata > Enteropneusta > Harrimaniidae > Saccoglossus > Saccoglossus kowalevskii. The sequence continues at coordinate 9,067,208 of NC_140661.1, read as the reverse complement.
TCACAGACAGGAAGAATACAGGAACGTATCCTTATATTTTTACTACTTCTGTGATGAAAAAAAAATCAACGACTCGTTTACTCGGGGAGTCTCCCATGCGAGTACTAACCATGCCCGATCGCGCTTTACTTTAAACATGTGTTGGTCACCTAACCACACATCTGCATTGTTTATTTGAAAGTAAGCTGAATTGGCGGGTATTTCATGTTTTTGAATGTTTAAAATCGTTATCGCTGACACAAAGTAACTTCTATAATTGACCTATGACCTCTACATACTTGGAGTTACACGACGGTAATTAACAGCAATTCACGAAATATTCATTCACATTTTCGAACTTTTAACTATGGTACTTTTTAATATGATATCTCAGGTAACAATCCCGATTAAAACAAGCAACTTTGCAATGGCTTTTCACAACTTTGTAAGCAGTTTGTTGTCGAATTTACGGTTGGCTGTTGCGTTAATCTACTTATGCATGATACATTTTCGATACATTTACTTATTGTTTTCGAAATTTAACTGCGGGGGTGTCATTACAATGACTTAGGTTAAATATACAAGCAACTCCGCCAAAATTTCCTTCGTTTTTCGAACTTTGCATGCTGTTTTCTAACATTTTACAGCCAGTTCATGTAAACATCTATATGGTGCTTTCAACTGGCTTTTATTAAATTTGTCGACTCTACCACTGCGAGTTTCTATATGTCAACAACTTAGGTCATACATACTAATACATCAACCAACTTTGTAATAACTTTGCACAACTTTGCAATCACTTTGAACAACTTTGAGCGGTGTGTTAACAGCTTAAAACCCACTACGTGCCGACAGCATCTACAACTTGTTCTTGAAAATTAGAAGGAATGTGAAAACTTTTTTTCAATTAAAATAGTTACAAAAATTCCACGATTTTCCACTATAAATGATTGGCATCACAGACAGGAAGAATACAGGAACGTATCCTTATATTTTTACTACTTCTGTGATGAAAAAAAAATCAACGACTAGTTTACTCAGGGAGTCTCCCATGCGAGTACTAACCATGCCCGATCAGGCTTTTCTTTTAAACATGTGTCGGTCACCTAACCACCCAGCTGCATTGTTTATTTGAAAGTAAGCTGAATTGGCGGGTATTTCATGTTTTTGAATGTTTGAAATCGTTATCGCTGGCACAAAGTACCTTCTATAATTGACCTATGACCTCTACATACTTGGAGTAACACGACGGTAATTAACAGCAATTCACGAAATATTCATTCACATTTTCGAACTTTTAACTATGGTACTTTTTAATATGATATCTCAGGTAACAATCCCGATTAAAACAAGCAACTTTGCAATGGCTTTTCACAACTTTGTAAGCAGTTTGTTGTCGAATTTACGGTTGGCTGTTGCGTTAATCTACTTATGCATGATACATTTTCGATACATTTACTTATTGTTTTCGAAATTTAACTGCGGGGGTGTCATTACAATGACTTAGGTTAAATATACAAGCAACTCCGCCAAAATTTCCTTCGTTTTTCGAACTTTGCATGCTGTTTTCTAACATTTTACAGCCAGTTCATGTAAACATCTATATGGTGCTTTCAACTGGCTTTTATTAAATTTGTCGACTCTACCACTGCGAGTTTCTATATGTCAACAACTTAGGTCATACATACTAATACATCAACCAACTTTGTAATAACTTTGCACAACTTTGCAATCACTTTGAACAACTTTGAGCGGTGTGTTAACAGCTTAAAACCCACTACGTGCCGACAGCATCTACAACTTGTTCTTGAAAATTAGAAGGAATGTGAAAACTTTTTTTCAATTAAAATAGTTACAAAAATTCCACGATTTTCCACTATAAATGATTGGCATCACAGACAGGAAGAATACAGGAACGTATCCTTATATTTTTACTACTTCTGTGATGAAAAAAAAATCAACGACTAGTTTACTCAGGGAGTCTCCCATGCGAGTACTAACCATGCCCGATCAGGCTTTACTTTTAAACATGTGTCGGTCACCTAACCACCCAGCTGCATTGTTTATTTGAAAGTAAGCTGAATTGGCGGGTATTTCATGTTTTTGAATGTTTGAAATCGTTATCGCTGGCACAAAGTACCTTCTATAATTGACCTATGACCTCTACATACTTGGAGTAACACGACGGTAATTAACAGCAATTCACGAAATATTCATTCACATTTTCGAACTTTTAACTATGGTACTTATTAATATGATATCTCAGGTAACAATCCCGATTGAAACAAGCAACTTTGCAATGGCTTTTCACAACTCTGTAAGCAGTTTGTTGTCGAATTTACGGTTGGCTGTTGCGTTAATCTACTTATGCATGATACATTTTCGATACATTTACTTATTGTTTTCGAAATTTAACTGCGGGGGTGTCATTACAATGACTTAGGTTAAATATACAAGCAACTCCGCCAAAATTTCCTTCGTTTTTCGAACTTTGCATGCTGTTTTCTAACATTTTACAGCCAGTTCATGTAAACATCTATATGGTGCTTTCAACTGGCTTTTATTAAATTTGTCGACTTTACCACTGCGAGTTTCTATATGTCAACAACTTAGGTCATACATACTAATACATCAACCAACTTTGTAATAACTTTGCACAACTTTGCAATCACTTTGAACAACTTTGAGCGGTGTGTTAACAGCTTAAAACCCACTACGTGCCGACAGCATCTACAACTTGTTCTTGAAAATTAGAAGGAATGTGAAAACTTTTTTTCAATTAAAATAGTTATAAAAATTCCACGATTTTCCACTATAAATGATTGGCATCACAGACAGGAAGAATACAGGAACGTATCCTTATATTTTTACTACTTCTGTGATGAAAAAATAATCAACGACTCGTTTAATCGGGGAGTCTCCCATGCGAGTACTAACCATGCCCTATCGCGCTTTACTTTAAACATGTGTTGGTCACCTAACCACACATCTGCATTGTTTATTTGAAAGTAAGCTGAATTGGCGGGTATTTCATGTTTTTGAATGTTTAAAATCGTTATCGCTGGCACAAAGTAACTTCTATAATTGACCTATGACCTCTACATACTTGGAGTTACACGACGGTAATTAACAGCAATTCACGAAATATTCATTCACATTTTCGAACTTTTAACTATGGTACCTTTTAATATGATATCTCAGGTAACAATCCCGATTAAAACAAGCAACTTTGCAATGGCTTTTCACAACTTTGTAAGCAGTTTGTTGTCGAATTTACGGTTGGCTGTTGCGTTAATCTACTTATGCATGATACATTTTCGATACATTTACTTATTGTTTTCGAAATTTAACTGCGGGGGTGTCATTACAATGACTTAGGTTAAATATACAAGCAACTCCGCCAAAATTTCCTTCGTTTTTCGAACTTTGCATGCTGTTTTCTAACATTTTACAGCCAGTTCATGTAAACATCTATATGGTGCTTTCAACTGGCTTTTATTAAATTTGTCGACTTTACCACTGCGAGTTTCTATATGTCAACAACTTAGGTCATACATACTAATACATCAACCAACTTTGTAATAACTTTGCACAACTTTGCAATCACTTTGAACAACTTTGAGCGGTGTGTTAACAGCTTAAAACCCACTACGTGCCGACAGCATCTACAACTTGTTCTTGAAAATTAGAAGGAATGTGAAAACTTTTTTTCAATTAAAATAGTTATAAAAATTCCACGATTTTCCACTATAAATGATTGGCATCACAGACAGGAAGAATACAGGAACGTATCCTTATATTTTTACTACTTCTGTGATGAAAAAATAATCAACGACTCGTTTACTCGGGGAGTCTCCCATGCGAGTACTAACCATGCCCGATCGCGCTTTACTTTAAACATGTGTTGGTCACCTAACCACACATCTGCATTGTTTATTTGAAAGTAAGCTGAATTGGCGGGTATTTCATGTTTTTGAATGTTTAAAATCGTTATCGCTGGCACAAAGTAACTTCTATAATTGACCTATGACCTCTACATACTTGGAGTTACACGACGGTAATTAACAGCAATTCACGAAATATTCATTCACATTTTCGAACTTTTAACTATGGTACCTTTTAATATGATATCTCAGGTAACAATCCCGATTAAAACAAGCAACTTTGCAATGGCTTTTCACAACTTTGTAAGCAGTTTGTTGTCGAATTTACGGTTGGCTGTTGCGTTAATCTACTTATGCATGATACATTTTCGATACATTTACTTATTGTTTTCGAAATTTAACTGCGGGGGTGTCATTACAATGACTTAGGTTAAATATACAAGCAACTCCGCCAAAATTTCCTTCGTTTTTCGAACTTTGCATGCTGTTTTCTAACATTTTACAGCCAGTTCATGTAAACATCTATATGGTGCTTTCAACTGGCTTTTATTAAATTTGTCGACTTTACCACTGCGAGTTTCTATATGTCAACAACTTAGGTCATACATACTAATACATCAACCAACTTTGTAATAACTTTGCACAACTTTGCAATCACTTTGAACAACTTTGAGCGGTGTGTTAACAGCTTAAAACCCACTACGTGCCGACAGCATCTACAACTTGTTCTTGAAAATTAGAAGGAATGTGAAAACTTTTTTTCAATTAAAATAGTTACAAAAATTCCACGATTTTCCACTATAAATGATTGGCATCACAGACAGGAAGAATACAGGAACGTATCCTTATATTTTTACTACTTCTGTGATGAAAAAAAAATCAACGACTAGTTTACTCAGGGAGTCTCTCATGCGAGTACTAACCATGCCCGATCGCGCTTTACTTTTAAACATGTGTCGGTCACCTAACCACACAGCTGCATTGTTTATTTGAAATTAAGCTGAATTGGCGGGTATTTCATGTTTTTGAATGTTTGAAATCGTTATCGCTGGCACAAAGTACCTTCTATAATTGACCTATGACCTCTACATACTTGGAGTAACACGACGGTAATTAACAGCAATTCACGAAATATTCATTCACATTTTCGAACTTTTAACTATGGTACTTATTAATATGATATCTCAGGTAACAATCCCGATTGAAACAAGCAACTTTGCAATGGCTTTTCACAACTTTGTAAGCAGTTTGTTGTCGAATTTATGGTTGGCTGTTGCGTTAATCTACTTATGCATGATACATTTTCGATACATTTACGTATTGTTTTCGAAATTTAACTGCGGGGGTGTCATTACAATGACTTAGGTTAAATATACAAGCAACTCCGCCAAAATTTCCTTCGTTTTTCGAACTTTGCATGCTGTTTTCTAACATTTTACAGCCAGTTCATGTAAACATCTATATGGTGCTTTCAACTGGCTTTTATTAAATTTGTCGACTTTACCACTGCGAGTTTCTATATGTCAACAACTTAGGTCATACATACTAATACATCAACCAACTTTGTAATAACTTTGCACAACTTTGCAATCACTTTGAACAACTTTGAGCGGTGTGTTAACAGCTTAAAACCCACTACGTGCCGACAGCATCTACAACTTGTTCTTGAAAATTAGAAGGAATGTGAAAACTGTTTTTCAATTAAAATAGTTACAAAAATTCCACGATTTTCCACTATAAATGATTGGCATCACAGACAGGAAGAATACAGGAACGTATCCTTATATTTTTACTACTTCTGTGATGAAAAAAAATCAACGACTAGTTTACTCAGGGAGTCTCCCATGCGAGTACTAACCATGCCCGATCGGGCTTTACTTTTAAACATGTGTCGGTCACCTAACCACACAGCTGCATTGTTTATTTGAAAGTAAGCTGAATTGGCGGGTATTTCATGTTTTTGAATGTTTGAAATCGTTATCGCTGGCACAAAGTACCTTCTATAATTGACCTATGACCTCTACATACTTGGAGTAACACGACGGTAATTAACAGCAATTCACGAAATATTCATTCACATTTTCGAACTTTTAACTTTGGTACTTTTTAATATGATATCTCAGGTAACAATCCCGATTGAAACAAGCAACTTTGCAATCGCTTTTCTCAACTTTGTAAGCAGTTTGTTGTCGAATTTACGGTTGGCTGTTGCGTTAATCTACTTATGCATGATACATTTTCGATACATTTACTTATTGTTTTCGAAATTTAACTGCGGGGGTGTCATTACAATGACTTAGGTTAAATATACAAGCAACTCCGCCAAAATTTCCTTCGTTTTTCGAACTTTGCATGCTGTTTTCTAACATTTTACAGCCAGTTCATGTAAACATCTATATGGTGCTTTCAACTGGCTTTTATTAAATTTGTCGACTTTACCACTGCGAGTTTCTATATGTCAACAACTTAGGTCATACATACTAATACATCAACCAACTTTGTAATAACTTTGCACAACTTTGCAATCACTTTGAACAACTTTGAGCGGTGTGTTAACAGCTTAAAACCCACTACGTGCCGACAGCATCTACAACTTGTTCTTGAAAATTAGAAGGAATGTGAAAACTGTTTTTCAATTAAAATAGTTACAAAAATTCCACGATTTTCCACTATAAATGATTGGCATCACAGACAGGAAGAATACAGGAACGTATCCTTATATTTTTACTACTTCTGTGATGAACAAAAATCAACGACTAGTTTACTCAGGGAGTCTCCCATGCGAGTACTAACCATGCCCGATCGGGCTTTACTTTTAAACATGTGTCGGTCACCTAACCACACAGCTGCATTGTTTATTTGAAAGTAAGCTGAATTGGCGGGTATTTCATGTTTTTGAATGTTTGAAATCGTTATCGCTGGCACAAAGTACCTTCTATAATTGACCTATGACCTCTACATACTTGGAGTAACACGACGGTAATTAACAGCAATTCACGAAATATTCATTCACATTTTCGAACTTTTAACTTTGGTACTTTTTAATATGATATCTCAGGTAACAATCCCGATTGAAACAAGCAACTTTGCAATCGCTTTTCTCAACTTTGTAAGCAGTTTGTTGTCGAATTTACGGTTGGCTGTTGCGTTAATCTACTTATGCATGATACATTTTCGATACATTTACTTATTGTTTTCGAAATTTAACTGCGGGGGTGTCATTACAATGACTTAGGTTAAATATACAAGCAACTCCGCCAAAATTTCCTTCGTTTTTCGAACTTTGCATGCTGTTTTCTAACATTTTACAGCCAGTTCATGTAAACATCTATATGGTGCTTTCAACTGGCTTTTATTAAATTTGTCGACTTTACCACAGCGAGTTTCTATATGTCAACAACTTAGGTCATACATACTAATACATCAACCAACTTTGTAATAACTTTGCACAACTTTGCAATCACTTTGAACAACTTTGAGCGGTGTGTTAACAGCTTAAAACCCACTACGTGCCGACAGCATCTACAACTTGTTCTTGAAAATTAGAAGGAATGTGAAAACTGTTTTTCAATTAAAATAGTTACAAAAATTCCACGATTTTCCACTATAAATGATTGGCATCACAGACAGGAAGAATACAGGAACGTATCCTTATATTTTTACTACTTCTGTGATGAAAAAAAATCAACGACTAGTTTACTCAGGGAGTCTCCCATGCGAGTACTAACCATGCCCGATCGGGCTTTACTTTTAAACATGTGTCGGTCACCTAACCACACAGCTGCATTGTTTATTTGAAAGTAAGCTGAATTGGCGGGTATTTCATGTTTTTGAATGTTTGAAATCGTTATCGCTGGCACAAAGTACCTTCTATAATTGACCTATGACCTCTACATACTTGGAGTAACACGACGGTAATTAACAGCAATTCACGAAATATTCATTCACATTTTCGAACTTTTAACTATGGTACTTATTAATATGATATCTCAGGTAACAATCCCGATTGAAACAAGCAACTTTGCAATGGCTTTTCACAACTTTGTAAGCAGTTTGTTGTCGAATTTACGGTTGGCTGTTGCGTTAATCTACTTATGCATGATACATTTTCGATACATTTACTTATTGTTTTCGAAATTTAACTGCGGGGGTGTCATTACAATGACTTAGGTTAAATATACAAGCAACTCCGCCAAAATTTCCTTCGTTTTTCGAACTTTGCATGCTGTTTTCTAACATTTTACAGCCAGTTCATGTAAACATCTATATGGTGCTTTCAACTGGCTTTTATTAAATTTGTCGACTTTACCACTGCGAGTTTCTATATGTCAACAACTTAGGTCATACATACTAATACATCAACCAACTTTGTAATAACTTTGCACAACTTTGCAATCACTTTGAACAACTTTGAGCGGTGTGTTAACAGCATAAAATCCACTACGTGCCGACAGCATCTACAACTTGTTCTTGAAAAATTAGAAGGAATGTGAAAACTTTTTTTCAATTAAAATAGTTACAAAAATTCCACGATTTTCCACTATAAATGATTGGCATCACAGACAGGAAGAATATAGGAACGTATCCTTATATTTTTACTACTTCTGTGATGAAAAAAAATCAACGACTAGTTTACTCAGGGAGTCTCCCATGCGAGTACTAACCATGCCCGATCGGGCTTTACTTTTAAACATGTGTCGGTCACCTAACCACACAGCTGCATTGTTTATTTGAAAGTAAGCTGAATTGGCGGGTATTTCATGTTTTTGAATGTTTGAAATCGTTATCGCTGGCACAAAGTACCTTCTATAATTGACCTATGACCTCTACATACTTGGAGTAACACGACGGTAATTAACAGCAATTCACGAAATATTCATTCACATTTTCGAAATTTTAACTATGGTACTTATTAATATGATATCTCAGGTAACAATCCCGATTGAAACAAGCAACTTTGCAATGGCTTTTCACAACTTTGTAAGCAGTTTGTTGTCGAATTTACGGTTGGCTGTTGCGTTAATCTACTTATGCATGATACATTTTCGATACATTTACTTATTGTTTTCGAAATTTAACTGCGGGGGTGTCATTACAATGACTTAGGTTAAATATACAAGCAACTCCGCCAAAATTTCCTTCGTTTTTCGAACTTTGCATGCTGTTTTCTAACATTTTACAGCCAGTTCATGTAAACATCCATATGGTGCTTTCAACTGGCTTTTATTAAATTTGTCGACTTTACCACTGCGAGTTTCTATATGTCAACAACTTAGGTCATACATACTAATACATCAACCAACTTTGTAATAACTTTGCACAACTTTGCAATCACTTTGAACAACTTTGAGCGGTGTGTTAACAGCTTAAAACCCACTACGTGCCGACAGCATCTACAACTTGTTCTTGAAAATTAGAAGGAATGTGAAAACTTTTTTTCAATTAAAATAGTTACAAAAATTCCACGATTTTCCACTATAAATGATTGGCATCACAGACAGGAAGAATACAGGAACGTATCCTTATATTTTTACTACTTCTGTGATGAAAAAAAAATCAACGACTAGTTTACTCGGCGAGTCTCCCATGCGAGTACTAACCATGCCCGATCGGGCTTTACTTTTAAACATGTGTCGGTCACCTAACCACACAGCTGCATTGTTTATTTGAAAGTAAGCTGAATTGGCGGGTATTTCATGTTTTTGAATGTTTGAAATCGTTATCGCTGGCACAAAGTACCTTCTATAATTGACCTATGACCTCTACATACTTGGAGTAACACGACGGTAATTAACAGCAATTCACGAAATATTCATTCACATTTTCGAACTTTTAACTATGGTACTTATTAATATGATATCTCAGGTAACAATCCCGATTGAAACAAGCAACTTTGCAATGGCTTTTCACAACTTTGTAAGCAGTTTGTTGTCGAATTTACGGTTGGCTGTTGCGTTAATCTACTTATGCATGATACATTTTCGATACATTTACTTATTGTTTTCGAAATTTAACTGCGGGGGTGTCATTACAATGACTTAGGTTAAATATACAAGCAACTCCGCCAAAATTTCCTTCGTTTTTCGAACTTTGCATGCTGTTTTCTAACATTTTACAGCCAGTTCATGTAAACATCTATATGGTGCTTTCAACTGGCTTTTATTAAATTTGTCGACTTTACCACTGCGAGTTTCTATATGTCAACAACTTAGGTCATACATACTAATACATCAACCAACTTTGTAATAACTTTGCACAACTTTGCAAACACTTTGAACAACTTTGAGCGGTGTGTTAACAGCTTAAAACCCACTACGTGCCGACAGCATCTACAACTTGTTCTTGAAAATTAGAAGGAATGTGAAAACTTTTTTTCAATTAAAATAGTTACAAAAATTCCACGATTTTCCACTATAAATGATTGGCATCACAGACAGGAAGAATACAGGAACGTATCCTTATATTTTTACTACTTCTGTGATGAAAAAAAAATCAACGACTAGTTTACTCAGGGAGTCTCCCATGCGAGTACTAACCATGCCCGATCGGGCTTTACTTTTAAACATGTGTCGGTCACCTAACCACACAGCTGCATTGTTTATTTGAAAGTAAGCTGAATTGGCGGGTATTTCATGTTTTTGAATGTTTGAAATCGTTATCGCTGGCACAAAGTACCTTCTATAATTGACCTATGACCTCTACATACTTGGAGTAACACGACGGTAATTAACAGCAATTCACGAAATATTCATTCACATTTTCGAACTTTTAACTATGGTACTTTTTAATATGATATCTCAGGTAACAATCCCGATTGAAACAAGCAACTTTGCAATCGCTTTTCTCAACTTTGTAAGCAGTTTGTTGTCGAATTTACGGTTGGCTGTTGCGTTAATCTACTTATGCATGATACATTTTCGATACATTTACTTATTGTTTTCGAAATTTAACTGCGGGGGTGTCATTACAATGACTTAGGTTAAATATACAAGCAACTCCGCCAAAATTTCCTTCGTTTTTCGAACTTTGCATGCTGTTTTCTAACATTTTACAGCCAGTTCATGTAAACATCTATATGGTGCTTTCAACTGGCTTTTATTAAATTTGTCGACTTTACCACTGCGAGTTTCTATATGTCAACAACTTAGGTCATACATACTAATACATCAACCAACTTTGTAATAACTTTGCACAACTTTGCAATCACTTTGAACAACTTTGAGCGGTGTGTTAACAGCTTAAAACCCACTACGTGCCGACAGCATCTACAACTTGTTCTTGAAAATTAGAAGGAATGTGAAAACTTTTTTTCAATTAAAATAGTTACAAAAATTCCACGATTTTCCACTATAAATGATTGGCATCGCAGACAGGAAGAATACAGGAACGTATCCTTATATTTTTACTACTTCTGTGATGAAAAAAAATCAACGACTAATTTACTCAGGGAGTCTCCCATGCGAGTACTAACCATGCCCGATCGGGCTTTACTTTTAAACATGTGTCGGTCACCTAACCACACAGCTGCATTGTTTATTTAAAAGTAAGCTGAATTGGCGGGTATTTCATGTTTTTGAATGTTTGAAATCGTTATCGCTGGCACAAAGTACCTTCTATAATTGACCTATGACCTCTACATACTTGGAGTAACACGACGGTAATTAACAGCAATTCACGAAATATTCATTCACATTTTCGAAATTTTAACTATGGTACTTATTAATATGATATCTCAGGTAACAATCCCGATTGAAACAAGCAACTTTGCAATGGCTTTTCACAACTTTGTAAGCAGTTTGTTGTCGAATTTACGGTTGGCTGTTGCGTTAATCTACTTATGCATGATACATTTTCGATACATTTACTTATTGTTTTCGAAATTTAACTGCGGGGGTGTCATTACAATGACTTAGGTTAAATATACAAGCAACTCCGCCAAAATTTCCTTCGTTTTTCGAACTTTGCATGCTGTTTTCTAACATTTTACAGCCAGTTCATGTAAACATCTATATGGTGCTTTCAACTGGCTTTTATTAAATTTGTCGACTTTACCACTGCGAGTTTCTATATGTCAACAACTTAGGTCATACATACTAATACATCAACCAACTTTGTAATAACTTTGCACAACTTTGCAATCACTTTGAACAACTTTGAGCGGTGTGTTAACAGCATAAAATCCACTACGTGCCGACAGCATCTACAACTTGTTCTTGAAAAATTAGAAGGAATGTGAAAACTTTTTTTCAATTAAAATAGTTACAAAAATTCCACGATTTTCCACTATAAATGATTGGCATCACAGACAGGAAGAATATAGGAACGTATCCTTATATTTTTACTACTTCTGTGATGAAAAAAAATCAACGACTAGTTTACTCAGGGAGTCTCCCATGCGAGTACTAACCATGCCCGATCGGGCTTTACTTTTAAACATGTGTCGGTCACCTAACCACACAGCTGCATTGTTTATTTGAAAGTAAGCTGAATTGGCGGGTATTTCATGTTTTTGAATGTTTGAAATCGTTATCGCTGGCACAAAGTACCTTCTATAATTGACCTATGACCTCTACATACTTGGAGTAACACGACGGTAATTAACAGCAATTCACGAAATATTCATTCACATTTTCGAAATTTTAACTATGGTACTTATTAATATGATATCTCAGGTAACAATCCCGATTGAAACAAGCAACTTTGCAATGGCTTTTCACAACTTTGTAAGCAGTTTGTTGTCGAATTTACGGTTGGCTGTTGCGTTAATCTACTTATGCATGATACATTTTCGATACATTTACTTATTGTTTTCGAAATTTAACTGCGGGGGTGTCATTACAATGACTTAGGTTAAATATACAAGCAACTCCGCCAAAATTTCCTTCGTTTTTCGAACTTTGCATGCTGTTTTCTAACATTTTACAGCCAGTTCATGTAAACATCTATATGGTGCTTTCAACTGGCTTTTATTAAATTTGTCGACTTTACCACTGCGAGTTTCTATATGTCAACAACTTAGGTCATACATACTAATACATCAACCAACTTTGTAATAACTTTGCACAACTTTGCAATCACTTTGAACAACTTTGAGCGGTGTGTTAACAGCTTAAAACCCACTACGTGCCGACAGCATCTACAACTTGTTCTTGAAAATTAGAAGGAATGTGAAAACTTTTTTTCAATTAAAATAGTTACAAAAATTCCACGATTTTCCACTATAAATGATTGGCATCGCAGACAGGAAGAATACAGGAACGTATCCTTATATTTTTACTACTTCTGTGATGAAAAAAAATCAACGACTAATTTACTCAGGGAGTCTCCCATGCGAGTACTAACCATGCCCGATCGGGCTTTACTTTTAAACATGTGTCGGTCACCTAACCACACAGCTGCATTGTTTATTTAAAAGTAAGCTGAATTGGCGGGTATTTCATGTTTTTGAATGTTTGAAATCGTTATCGCTGGCACAAAGTACCTTCTATAATTGACCTATGACCTCTACATACTTGGAGTAACACGACGGTAATTAACAGCAATTCACGAAATATTCATTCACATTTTCGAAATTTTAACTATGGTACTTATTAATATGATATCTCAGGTAACAATCCCGATTGAAACAAGCAACTTTGCAATGGCTTTTCACAACTTTGTAAGCAGTTTGTTGTCGAATTTACGGTTGGCTGTTGCGTTAATCTACTTATGCATGATACATTTTCGATACATTTACTTATTGTTTTCGAAATTTAACTGCGGGGGTGTCATTACAATGACTTAGGTTAAATATACAAGCAACTCCGCCAAAATTTCCTTCGTTTTTCGAACTTTGCATGCTGTTTTCTAACATTTTACAGCCAGTTCATGTAAACATCTATATGGTGCTTTCAACTGGCTTTTATTAAATTTGTCGACTTTACCACTGCGAGTTTCTATATGTCAACAACTTAGGTCATACATACTAATACATCAACCAACTTTGTAATAACTTTGCACAACTTTGCAATCACTTTGAACAACTTTGAGCGGTGTGTTAACAGCATAAAATCCACTACGTGCCGACAGCATCTACAACTTGTTCTTGAAAAATTAGAAGGAATGTGAAAACTTTTTTTCAATTAAAATAGTTACAAAAATTCCACGATTTTCCACTATAAATGATTGGCATCACAGACAGGAAGAATATAGGAACGTATCCTTATATTTTTACTACTTCTGTGATGAAAAAAAATCAACGACTAGTTTACTCAGGGAGTCTCCCATGCGAGTACTAACCATGCCCGATCGGGCTTTACTTTTAAACATGTGTCGGTCACCTAACCACACAGCTGCATTGTTTATTTGAAAGTAAGCTGAATTGGCGGGTATTTCATGTTTTTGAATGTTTGAAATCGTTATCGCTGGCACAAAGTACCTTCTATAATTGACCTATGACCTCTACATACTTGGAGTAACACGACGGTAATTAACAGCAATTCACGAAATATTCATTCACATTTTCGAAATTTTAACTATGGTACTTATTAATATGATATCTCAGGTAACAATCCCGATTGAAACAAGCAACTTTGCAATGGCTTTTCACAACTTTGTAAGCAGTTTGTTGTCGAATTTACGGTTGGCTGTTGCGTTAATCTACTTATGCATGATACATTTTCGATACATTTACTTATTGTTTTCGAAATTTAACTGCGGGGGTGTCATTACAATGACTTAGGTTAAATATACAAGCAACTCCGCCAAAATTTCCTTCGTTTTTCGAACTTTGCATGCTGTTTTCTAACATTTTACAGCCAGTTCATGTAAACATCCATATGGTGCTTTCAACTGGCTTTTATTAAATTTGTCGACTTTACCACTGCGAGTTTCTATATGTCAACAACTTAGGTCATACATACTAATACATCAACCAACTTTGTAATAACTTTGCACAACTTTGCAATCACTTTGAACAACTTTGAGCGGTGTGTTAACAGCATAAAATCCACTACGTGCCGACAGCATCTACAACTTGTTCTTGAAAAATTAGAAGGAATGTGAAAACTTTTTTTCAATTAAAATAGTTACAAAAATTCCACGATTTTCCACTATAAATGATTGGCATCACAGACAGGAAGAATATAGGAACGTATCCTTATATTTTTACTACTTCTGTGATGAAAAAAAATCAACGACTAGTTTACTCAGGGAGTCTCCCATGCGAGTACTAACCATGCCCGATCGGGCTTTACTTTTAAACATGTGTCGGTCACCTAACCACACAGCTGCATTGTTTATTTGAAAGTAAGCTGAATTGGCGGGTATTTCATGTTTTTGAATGTTTGAAATCGTTATCGCTGGCACAAAGTACCTTCTATAATTGACCTATGACCTCTACATACTTGGAGTAACACGACGGTAATTAACAGCAATTCACGAAATATTCATTCACATTTTCGAAATTTTAACTATGGTACTTATTAATATGATATCTCAGGTAACAATCCCGATTGAAACAAGCAACTTTGCAATGGCTTTTCACAACTTTGTAAGCAGTTTGTTGTCGAATTTACGGTTGGCTGTTGCGTTAATCTACTTATGCATGATACATTTTCGATACATTTACTTATTGTTTTCGAAATTTAACTGCGGGGGTGTCATTACAATGACTTAGGTTAAATATACAAGCAACTCCGCCAAAATTTCCTTCGTTTTTCGAACTTTGCATGCTGTTTTCTAACATTTTACAGCCAGTTCATGTAAACATCCATATGGTGCTTTCAACTGGCTTTTATTAAATTTGTCGACTTTACCACTGCGAGTTTCTATATGTCAACAACTTAGGTCATACATACTAATACATCAACCAACTTTGTAATAACTTTGCACAACTTTGCAATCACTTTGAACAACTTTGAGCGGTGTGTTAACAGCTTAAAACCCACTACGTGCCGACAGCATCTACAACTTGTTCTTGAAAATTAGAAGGAATGTGAAAACTTTTTTTCAATTAAAATAGTTACAAAAATTCCACGATTTTCCACTATAAATGATTGGCATCACAGACAGGAAGAATACAGGAACGTATCCTTATATTTTTACTACTTCTGTGATGAAAAAAAAATCAACGACTAGTTTACTCGGGGAGTCTCCCATGCGAGTACTAACCATGCCCGATCGGGCTTTACTTTTAAACATGTGTCGGTCACCTAACCACACAGCTGCATTGTTTATTTGAAAGTAAGCTGAATTGGCGGGTATTTCATGTTTTTGAATGTTTGAAATCGTTATCGCTGGCACAAAGTACCTTCTATAATTGACCTATGACCTCTACATACTTGGAGTAACACGACGGTAATTAACAGCAATTCACGAAATATTCATTCACATTTTCGAACTTTTAACTATGGTACTTATTAATATGATATCTCAGGTAACAATCCCGATTGAAACAAGCAACTTTGCAATGGCTTTTCACAACTTTGTAAGCAGTTTGTTGTCGAATTTACGGTTGGCTGTTGCGTTAATCTACTTATGCATGATACATTTTCGATACATTTACTTATTGTTTTCGAAATTTAACTGCGGGGGTGTCATTACAATGACTTAGGTTAAATATACAAGCAACTCCGCCAAAATTTCCTTCGTTTTTCGAACTTTGCATGCTGTTTTCTAACATTTTACAGCCAGTTCATGTAAACATCTATATGGTGCTTTCAACTGGCTTTTATTAAATTTGTCGACTTTACCACTGCGAGTTTCTATATGTCAACAACTTAGGTCATACATACTAATACATCAACCAACTTTGTAATAACTTTGCACAACTTTGCAAACACTTTGAACAACTTTGAGCGGTGTGTTAACAGCTTAAAACCCACTACGTGCCGACAGCATCTACAACTTGTTCTTGAAAATTAGAAGGAATGTGAAAACTATTTTTCAATTAAAATAGTTACAAAAATTCCACGATTTTCCACTATAAATGATTGGCATCACAGACAGGAAGAATACAGGAACGTATCCTTATATTTTTACTACTTCTGTGATGAAAAAAAAATCAACGACTAGTTTACTCAGGGAGTCTCCCATGCGAGTACTAACCATGCCCGATCGGGCTTTACTTTTAAACATGTGTCGGTCACCTAACCACACAGCTGCATTGTTTATTTGAAAGTAAGCTGAATTGGCGGGTATTTCATGTTTTTGAATGTTTGAAATCGTTATCGCTGGCACAAAGTACCTTCTATAATTGACCTATGACCTCTACATACTTGGAGTAACACGACGGTAATTAACAGCAATTCACGAAATATTCATTCACATTTTCGAACTTTTAACTATGGTACTTTTTAATATGATATCTCAGGTAACAATCCCGATTGAAACAAGCAACTTTGCAATCGCTTTTCTCAACTTTGTAAGCAGTTTGTTGTCGAATTTACGGTTGGCTGTTGCGTTAATCTACTTATGCATGATACATTTTCGATACATTTACTTATTGTTTTCGAAATTTAACTGCGGGGGTGTCATTACAATGACTTAGGTTAAATATACAAGCAACTCCGCCAAAATTTCCTTCGTTTTTCGAACTTTGCATGCTGTTTTCTAACATTTTACAGCCAGTTCATGTAAACATCTATATGGTGCTTTCAACTGGCTTTTATTAAATTTGTCGACTTTACCACTGCGAGTTTCTATATGTCAACAACTTAGGTCATACATACTAATACATCAACCAACTTTGTAATAACTTTGCACAACTTTGCAATCACTTTGAACAACTTTGAGCGGTGTGTTAACAGCTTAAAACCCACTACGTGCCGACAGCATCTACAACTTGTTCTTGAAAATTAGAAGGAATGTGAAAACTTTTTTTCAATTAAAATAGTTACAAAAATTCCACGATTTTCCACTATAAATGATTGGCATCGCAGACAGGAAGAATACAGGAACGTATCCTTATATTTTTACTACTTCTGTGATGAAAAAAAATCAACGACTAATTTACTCAGGGAGTCTCCCATGCGAGTACTAACCATGCCCGATCGGGCTTTACTTTTAAACATGTGTCGGTCACCTAACCACACAGCTGCATTGTTTATTTAAAAGTAAGCTGAATTGGCGGGTATTTCATGTTTTTGAATGTTTGAAATCGTTATCGCTGGCACAAAGTACCTTCTATAATTGACCTATGACCTCTACATACTTGGAGTAACACGACGGTAATTAACAGCAATTCACGAAATATTCATTCACATTTTCGAAATTTTAACTATGGTACTTATTAATATGATATCTCAGGTAACAATCCCGATTGAAACAAGCAACTTTGCAATGGCTTTTCACAACTTTGTAAGCAGTTTGTTGTCGAATTTACGGTTGGCTGTTGCGTTAATCTACTTATGCATGATACATTTTCGATACATTTACTTATTGTTTTCGAAATTTAACTGCGGGGGTGTCATTACAATGACTTAGGTTAAATATACAAGCAACTCCGCCAAAATTTCCTTCGTTTTTCGAACTTTGCATGCTGTTTTCTAACATTTTACAGCCAGTTCATGTAAACATCTATATGGTGCTTTCAACTGGCTTTTATTAAATTTGTCGACTTTACCACTGCGAGTTTCTATATGTCAACAACTTAGGTCATACATACTAATACATCAACCAACTTTGTAATAACTTTGCACAACTTTGCAATCACTTTGAACAACTTTGAGCGGTGTGTTAACAGCTTAAAACCCACTACGTGCCGACAGCATCTACAACTTGTTCTTGAAAATTAGAAGGAATGTGAAAACTTTTTTTCAATTAAAATAGTTACAAAAATTCCACGATTTTCCACTATAAATGATTGGCATCACAGACAGGAAGAATACAGGAACGTATCCTTATATTTTTACTACTTCTGTGATGAAAAAAAAATCAACGACTAGTTTACTCGGGGAGTCTCCCATGCAAGTACTAACCATGCCCGATCGGGCTTTACTTTTAAACATGTGTCGGTCACCTAACCACACAGCTGCATTGTTTATTTGAAAGTAAGCTGAATTGGCGGGTATTTCATGTTTTCGAATGTTTGAAATCGTTATCGCTGGCACAAAGTACCTTCTATAATTGACCTATGACCTCTACATACTTGGAGTAACACGACGGTAATTAACAGCAATTCACGAAATATTCATTCACATTTTCGAACTTTTAACTATGGTACTTATTAATATGATATCTCAGGTAACAATCCCGATTGAAACAAGCAACTTTGCAATGGCTTTTCACAACTTTGTAAGCAGTTTGTGGTCGAATTTACGGTTGGCTGTTGCGTTAATCTACTTATGCATGATACATTTTCGATACATTTACTTATTGTTTTCGAAATTTAACTGCGGGGGTGTCATTACAATGACTTAGGTTAAATATACAAGCAACTCCGCCAAAATTTCCTTCGTTTTTCGAACTTTGCATGCTGTTTTCTAACATTTTACAGCCAGTTCATGTAAACATCTATATGGTGCTTTCAACTGGCTTTTATTAAATTTGTCGACTTTACCACTGCGAGTTTCTATATGTCAACAACTTAGGTCATACATACTAATACATCAACCAACTTTGTAATAACTTTGCACAACTTTGCAATCACTTTGAACAACTTTGAGCGGTGTGTTAACAGCTTAAAACCCACTACGTGCCGACAGCATCTACAACTTGTTCTTGAAAATTAGAAGGAATGTGAAAACTTTTTTTCAATTAAAATAGTTACAAAAATTCCACGATTTTCCACTATAAATGATTGGCATCACAGACAGGAAGAATACAGGAACGTATCCTTATATTTTTACTACTTCTGTGATGAAAAAAAAATCAACGACTCGTTTACTCGGGGAGTCTCCCATGCGAGTACTAACCATGCCCGATCGCGCTTTACTTTAAACATGTGTTGGTCACCTAACCACACATCTGCATTGTTTATTTGAAAGTAAGCTGAATTGGCGGGTATTTCATGTTTTTGAATGTTTAAAATCGTTATCGCTGGCACAAAGTAACTTCTATAATTGACCTATGACCTCTACATACTTGGAGTTACACGACGGTAATTAACAGCAATTCACAAAATATTCATTCACATTTTCGAACTTTTAACTATGGTACTTTTTAATATGATATCTCAGGTAACAATCCCGATTAAAACAAGCAACTTTGCAATGGCTTTTCACAACTTTGTAAGCAGTTTGTTGTCGAATTTACGGTTGGCTGTTGCGTTAATCTACTTATGCATGATACATTTTCGATACATTTACTTATTGTTTTCGAAATTTAACTGCAGGGGTGTCATTACAATGACTTAGGTTAAATATACAAGCAACTCCGCCAAAATTTCCTTCGTTTTTCGAACTTTGCATGCTGTTTTCTAACATTTTACAGCCAGTTCATGTAAACATCTATATGGTGCTTTCAACTGGCTTTTATTAAATTTGTCGACTTTACCACTGCGAGTTTCTATATGTCAACAACTTAGGTCATACATACTAATACATCAACCAACTTTGTAATAACTTTGCACAACTTTGCAATCACTTTGAACAACTTTGAGCGGTGTGTTAACAGCTTAAAACCCACTACGTGCCGACAGCATCTACAACTTGTTCTTGAAAATTAGAAGGAATGTGAAAACTTTTTTTCAATTAAAATAGTTACAAAAATTCCACGATTTTCCACTATAAATGATTGGCATCACAGACAGGAAGAATACAGGAACGTATCCTTATATTTTTACTACTTCTGTGATGAAAAAAAATCAACGACTCGTTTACTCAGGGAGTCTCCCATGCGAGTACTAACCATGCCCGATCGCGCTTTACTTTAAACATGTGTTGGTCACCTAACCACACAGCTTCATTGTTTATTTGAAAGTAAGCTTAATTGGCGGGTATTTCATGTTTTTGAATGTTTGAAATCGTTATCGCTGGCACAAAGTACCTTCTATAATTGACCTATGACCTCTACATACTTGGAGTAACACGACGGTAATTAACAGCAATTCACGAAATATTCATTCACATTTTCGAAATTTTAACTATGGTACTTATTAATATGATATCTCAGGTAACAATCCCGATTAAAACAAGCAACTTTGCAATGGCTTTTCACAACTTTGTAAGCAGTTTGTTGTCGAATTTACGGTTGGCTGTTGCGTTAATCTACTTATGCATGATACATTTTCGATACATTTACTTATTGTTTTCGAAATTTAACTGCAGGGGTGTCATTACAATGACTTAGGTTAAATATACAAGCAACTCCGCCAAAATTTCCTTCGTTTTTCGAACTTTGCATGCTGTTTTCTAACATTTTACAGCCAGTTCATGTAAACATCTATATGGTGCTTTCAACTGGCTTTTATTAAATTTGTCGACTTTACCACTGCGAGTTTCTATATGTCAACAACTTAGGTCATACATACTAATACATCAACCAACTTTGTAATAACTTTGCACAACTTTGCAATCACTTTGAACAACTTTGAGCGGTGTGTTAACAGCTTAAAACCCACTACGTGCCGACAGCATCTACAACTTGTTCTTGAAAATTAGAAGGAATGTGAAAACTTTTTTTCAATTAAAATAGTCACAAAAATTCCACGATTTTCCACTATAAATGATTGGCATCACAGACAGGAAGAATACAGGAACGTATCCTTATATTTTTACTACTTCTGTGATGAAAAAAAATCAACGACTCGTTTACTCAGGGAGTCTCCCATGCGAGTACTAACCATGCCCGATCGCGCTTTACTTTAAACATGTGTTGGTCACCTAACCACACAGCTTCATTGTTTATTTGAAAGTAAGCTGAATTGGCGGGTATTTCATGTTTTTGAATGTTTGAAATCGTTATCGCTGGCACAAAGTACCTTCTATAATTGACCTATGACCTCTACATACTTGGAGTAACACGACGGTAATTAACAGCAATTCACGAAATATTCATTCACATTTTCGAAATTTTAACTATGGTACTTATTAATATGATATCTCAGGTAACAATCCCGATTGAAACAAGCAACTTTGCAATGGCTTTTCACAACTTTGTAAGCAGTTTGTTGTCGAATTTACGGTTGGCTGTTGCGTTAATCTACTTATGCATGATACATTTTCGATACATTTACTTATTGTTTTCGAAATTTAACTGCGGGGGTGTCATTACAATGACTTAGGTTAAATATACAAGCAACTCCGCCAAAATTTCCTTCGTTTTTCGAACTTTGCATGCTGTTTTCTAACATTTTACAGCCAGTTCATGTAAACATCTATATGGTGCTTTCAACTGGCTTTTATTAAATTTGTCGACTTTACCACTGCGAGTTTCTATATGTCAACAACTTAGGTCATACATACTAATACATCAACCAACTTTGTAATAACTTTGCACAACTTTGCAATCACTTTGAACAACTTTGAGCGGTGTGTTAACAGCTTAAAACCCACTACGTGCCGACAGCATCTACAACTTGTTCTTGAAAATTAGAAGGAATGTGAAAACTTTTTTTCAATTAAAATAGTTACAAAAATTCCACGATTTTCCACTATAAATGATTGGCATCACAGACAGGAAGAATACAGGAACGTATCCTTATATTTTTACTACTTCTGTGATGAAAAAAAAATCAACGACTCGTTTACTCGGGGAGTCTCCCATGCGAGTACTAACCATGCCCGATCGCGCTTTACTTTAAACATGTGTTGGTCACCTAACCACACATCTGCATTGTTTATTTGAAAGTAAGCTGAATTGGCGGGTATTTCATGTTTTTGAATGTTTAAAATCGTTATCGCTGGCACAAAGTAACTTCTATAATTGACCTATGACCTCTACATACTTGGAGTTACACGACGGTAATTAACAGCAATTCACAAAATATTCATTCACATTTTCGAACTTTTAACTATGGTACTTTTTAATATGATATCTCAGGTAACAATCCCGATTAAAACAAGCAACTTTGCAATGGCTTTTCACAACTTTGTAAGCAGTTTGTTGTCGAATTTACGGTTGGCTGTTGCGTTAATCTACTTATGCATGATACATTTTCGATACATTTACTTATTGTTTTCGAAATTTAACTGCAGGGGTGTCATTACAATGACTTAGGTTAAATATACAAGCAACTCCGCCAAAATTTCCTTCGTTTTTCGAACTTTGCATGCTGTTTTCTAACATTTTACAGCCAGTTCATGTAAACATCTATATGGTGCTTTCAACTGGCTTTTATTAAATTTGTCGACTTTACCACTGCGAGTTTCTATATGTCAACAACTTAGGTCATACATACTAATACATCAACCAACTTTGTAATAACTTTGCACAACTTTGCAATCACTTTGAACAACTTTGAGCGGTGTGTTAACAGCTTAAAACCCACTACGTGCCGACAGCATCTACAACTTGTTCTTGAAAATTAGAAGGAATGTGAAAACTTTTTTTCAATTAAAATAGTTACAAAAATTCCACGATTTTCCACTATAAATGATTGGCATCACAGACAGGAAGAATACAGGAACGTATCCTTATATTTTTACTACTTCTGTGATGAAAAAAAATCAACGACTCGTTTACTCAGGGAGTCTCCCATGCGAGTACTAACCATGCCCGATCGCGCTTTACTTTAAACATGTGTTGGTCACCTAACCACACAGCTTCATTGTTTATTTGAAAGTAAGCTGAATTGGCGGGTATTTCATGTTTTTGAATGTTTGAAATCGTTATCGCTGGCACAAAGTACCTTCTATAATTGACCTATGACCTCTACATACTTGGAGTAACACGACGGTAATTAACAGCAATTCACGAAATATTCATTCACATTTTCGAACTTTTAACTATGGTACTTATTAATATGATATCTCAGGTAACAATCCCGATTGAAACAAGCAACTTTGCAATGGCTTTTCACAACTTTGTAAGCAGTTTGTTGTCGAATTTACGGTTGGCTGTTGCGTTAATCTACTTATGCATGATACATTTTCGATACATTTACTTATTGTTTTCGAAATTTAACTGCGGGGGTGTCATTACAATGACTTAGGTTAAATATACAAGCAACTCCGCCAAAATTTCCTTCGTTTTTCGAACTTTGCATGCTGTTTTCTAACATTTTACAGCCAGTTCATGTAAACATCTATATGGTGCTTTCAACTGGCTTTTATTAAATTTGTCGACTTTACCACTGCGAGTTTCTATATGTCAACAACTTAGGTCATACATACTAATACATCAACCAACTTTGTAATAACTTTGCACAACTTTGCAATCACTTTGAACAACTTTGAGCGGTGTGTTAACAGCTTAAAACCCACTACGTGCCGACAGCATCTACAACTTGTTCTTGAAAATTAGAAGGAATGTGAAAACTTTTTTTCAATTAAAATAGTTACAAAAATTCCACGATTTTCCACTATAAATGATTGGCATCACAGACAGGAAGAATACAGGAACGTATCCTTATATTTTTACTACTTCTGTGATGAAAAAAAATTCAACGACTAGTTTACTCGGGGAGTCTCCCATGCAAGTACTAACCATGCCCGATCGGGCTTTACTTTTAAACATGTGTCGGTCACCTAACCACACAGCTGCATTGTTTATTTGAAAGTAAGCTGAATTGGCGGGTATTTCATGTTTTCGAATGTTTGAAATCGTTATCGCTGGCACAAAGTACCTTCTATAATTGACCTATGACCTCTACATACTTGGAGTAACACGACGGTAATTAACAGCAATTCACGAAATATTCATTCACATTTTCGAACTTTTAACTATGGTACTTATTAATATGATATCTCAGGTAACAATCCCGATTGAAACAAGCAACTTTGCAATGGCTTTTCACAACTTTGTAAGCAGTTTGTGGTCGAATTTACGGTTGGCTGTTGCGTTAATCTACTTATGCATGATACATTTTCGATACATTTACTTATTGTTTTCGAAATTTAACTGCGGGGGTGTCATTACAATGACTTAGGTTAAATATACAAGCAACTCCGCCAAAATTTCCTTCGTTTTTCGAACTTTGCATGCTGTTTTCTAACATTTTACAGCCAGTTCATGTAAACATCTATATGGTGCTTTCAACTGGCTTTTATTAAATTTGTCGACTTTACCACTGCGAGTTTCTATATGTCAACAACTTAGGTCATACATACTAATACATCAACCAAGTTTGTAATAACTTTGCACAACTTTGCAATCACTTTGAACAACTTTGAGCGGTGTGTTAACAGCTTAAAACCCACTACGTGCCGACAGCATCTACAACTTGTTCTTGAAAATTAGAAGGAATGTGAAAACTTTTTTTCAATTAAAATAGTTACAAAAATTCCACGATTTTCCACTATAAATGATTGGCATCACAGACAGGAAGAATACAGGAACGTATCCTTATATTTTTACTACTTCTGTGATGAAAAAAAAATCAACGACTCGTTTACTCGGGGAGTCTCCCATGCGAGTACTAACCATGCCCGATCGCGCTTTACTTTAAACATGTGTTGGTCACCTAACCACACATCTGCATTGTTTATTTGAAAGTAAGCTGAATTGGCGGGTATTTCATGTTTTTGAATGTTTAAAATCGTTATCGCTGGCACAAAGTAACTTCTATAATTGACCTATGACCTCTACATACTTGGAGTTACACGACGGTAATTAACAGCAATTCACAAAATATTCATTCACATTTTCGAACTTTTAACTATGGTACTTTTTAATATGATATCTCAGGTAACAATCCCGATTAAAACAAGCAACTTTGCAATGGCTTTTCACAACTTTGTAAGCAGTTTGTTGTCGAATTTACGGTTGGCTGTTGCGTTAATCTACTTATGCATGATACATTTTCGATACATTTACTTATTGTTTTCGAAATTTAACTGCAGGGGTGTCATTACAATGACTTAGGTTAAATATACAAGCAACTCCGCCAAAATTTCCTTCGTTTTTCGAACTTTGCATGCTGTTTTCTAACATTTTACAGCCAGTTCATGTAAACATCTATATGGTGCTTTCAACTGGCTTTTATTAAATTTGTCGACTTTACCACTGCGAGTTTCTATATGTCAACAACTTAGGTCATACATACTAATACATCAACCAACTTTGTAATAACTTTGCACAACTTTGCAATCACTTTGAACAACTTTGAGCGGTGTGTTAACAGCTTAAAACCCACTACGTGCCGACAGCATCTACAACTTGTTCTTGAAAATTAGAAGGAATGTGAAAACTTTTTTTCAATTAAAATAGTTACAAAAATTCCACGATTTTCCACTATAAATGATTGGCATCACAGACAGGAAGAATACAGGAACGTATCCATATATTTTTACTACTTCTGTGATGAAAAAAAAATCAACGACTAGTTTACTCGGCGAGTCTCCCATGCGAGTACTAACCATGCCCGATCGGGCTTTACTTTTAAACATGTGTCGGTCACCTAACCACACAGCTGCATTGTTTATTTGAAAGTAAGCTGAATTGGCGGGTATTTCATGTTTTTGAATGTTTGAAATCGTTATCGCTGGCACAAAGTACCTTCTATAATTGACCTATGACCTCTACATACTTGGAGTAACACGACGGTAATTAACAGCAATTCACGAAATATTCATTCACATTTTCGAACTTTTAACTATGGTACTTATTAATATGATATCTCAGGTAACAATCCCGATTGAAACAAGCAACTTTGCAATGGCTTTTCACAACTTTGTAAGCAGTTTGTTGTCGAATTTACGGTTGGCTGTTGCGTTAATCTACTTATGCATGATACATTTTCGATACATTTACTTATTGTTTTCGAAATTTAACTGCGGGGGTGTCATTACAATGACTTAGGTTAAATATACAAGCAACTCCGCCAAAATTTCCTTCGTTTTTCGAACTTTGCATGCTGTTTTCTAACATTTTACAGCCAGTTCATGTAAACATCTATATGGTGCTTTCAACTGGCTTTTATTAAATTTGTCGACTTTACCACTGCGAGTTTCTATATGTCAACAACTTAGGTCATACATACTAATACATCAACCAACTTTGTAATAACTTTGCACAACTTTGCAATCACTTTGAACAACTTTGAGCGGTGTGTTAACAGCTTAAAACCCACTACGTGCCGACAGCATCTACAACTTGTTCTTGAAAATTAGAAGGAATGTGAAAACTTTTTTTCAATTAAAATAGTTATAAAAATTCCACGATTTTCCACTATAAATGATTGGCATCACAGACAGGAAGAATACAGGAACGTATCCTAATATTTTTACTACTTCTGTGATGAAAAAAAATCAACGACTAGTTTACTCAGGGAGTCTCCCATGCGAGCACTAACCATGCCCGATCGCGCTTTACTTTTAAACATGTGTCGGTCACCTAACCACACAGCTGCATTGTTTATTTGAAAGTAAGCTGAATTGGCGGGTATTTCATGTTTTTGAATGTTTGAAATCGTTATCGCTGGCACAAAGTACCTTCTATAATTGACCTATGACCTCTACATACTTGGAGTAACACGACGGTAATTAACAGCAATTCACGAAATATTCATTCACATTTTCGAACTTTTAACTATGGTACTTATTAATATGATATCTCAGGTAACAATCCCGATTGAAACAAGCAACTTTGCAATGGATTTTCACAACTCTGTAAGCAGTTTGTTGTCGAATTTACGGTTGGCTGTTGCGTTAATCTACTTATGCATGATACATTTTCGATACATTTACTTATTGTTTTCGAAATTTAACTGCGGGGGTGTCATTACAATGACTTAGGTTAAATATACAAGCAACTCCGCCAAAATTTCCTTCGTTTTTCGAACTTTGCATGCTGTTTTCTAACATTTTACAGCCAGTTCATGTAAACATCTATATGGTGCTTTCAACTGGCTTTTATTAAATTTGTCGACTTTACCACTGCGAGTTTCTATATGTCAACAACTTAGGTCATACATACTAATACATCAACCAACTTTGTAATAACTTTGCACAACTTTGCAATCACTTTGAACAACTTTGAGCGGTGTGTTAACAGCTTAAAACCCACTACGTGCCGACAGCATCTACAACTTGTTCTTGAAAATTAGAAGGAATGTGAAAACTTTTTTTCAATTAAAATAGTTATAAAAATTCCACGATTTTCCACTATAAATGATTGGCATCACAGACAGGAAGAATACAGGAACGTATCCTTATATTTTTACTACTTCTGTGATGAAAAAAAAA
The DNA here is from genome assembly GCF_978046115.1 of Saccoglossus kowalevskii. Classification (NCBI taxonomy): domain Eukaryota; kingdom Metazoa; phylum Hemichordata; class Enteropneusta; family Harrimaniidae; genus Saccoglossus; species Saccoglossus kowalevskii. The sequence goes on along the minus strand of NC_140661.1, from coordinate 9,039,082 downwards.
TCAACGACTCGTTTACTCGGGGAGTCTCCCATGCGAGTACTAACCATGCCCGATCGCGCTTTACTTTAAACATGTGTTGGTCACCTAACCACACATCTGCATTGTTTATTTGAAAGTAAGCTGAATTGGCGGGTATTTCATGTTTTTGAATGTTTAAAATCGTTATCGCTGGCACAAAGTAACTTCTATAATTGACCTATGACCTCTACATACTTGGAGTTACACGACGGTAATTAACAGCAATTCACGAAATATTCATTCACATTTTCGAACTTTTAACTATGGTACTTTTTAATATGATATCTCAGGTAACAATCCCGATTAAAACAAGCAACTTTGCAATGGCTTTTCACAACTTTGTAAGCAGTTTGTTGTCGAATTTACGGTTGGCTGTTGCGTTAATCTACTTATGCATGATACATTTTCGATACATTTACTTATTGTTTTCGAAATTTAACTGCGGGGGTGTCATTACAATGACTTAGGTTAAATATACAAGCAACTCCGCCAAAAGTTCCTTCGTTTTTCGAACTTTGCATGCTGTTTTCTAACATTTTACAGCCAGTTCATGTAAACATCTATATGGTGCTTTCAACTGGCTTTTATTAAATTTGTCGACTTTACCACTGCGAGTTTCTATATGTCAACAACTTAGGTCATACATACTAATACATCAACCAACTTTGTAATAACTTTGCACAACTTTGCAATCACTTTGAACAACTTTGAGCGGTGTGTTAACAGCTTAAAACCCACTACGTGCCGACAGCATCTACAACTTGTTCTTGAAAATTAGAAGGAATGTGAAAACTTTTTTTCAATTAAAATAGTTACAAAAATTCCACGATTTTCCACTATAAATGATTGGCATCACAGACAGGAAGAATACAGGAACGTATCCTAATATTTTTACTACTTCTGTGATGAAAAAAAATCAACGACTAGTTTACTCAGGGAGTCTCCCATGCGAGCACTAACCATGCCCGATCGCGCTTTACTTTTAAACATGTGTCGGTCACCTAACCACACAGCTGCATTGTTTATTTGAAAGTAAGCTGAATTGGCGGGTATTTCATGTTTTTGAATGTTTGAAATCGTTATCGCTGGCACAAAGTACCTTCTATAATTGACCTATGACCTCTACATACTTGGAGTAACACGACGGTAATTAACAGCAATTCACGAAATATTCATTCACATTTTCGAACTTTTAACTATGGTACTTATTAATATGATATCTCAGGTAACAATCCCGATTGAAACAAGCAACTTTGCAATGGATTTTCACAACTCTGTAAGCAGTTTGTTGTCGAATTTACGGTTGGCTGTTGCGTTAATCTACTTATGCATGATACATTTTCGATACATTTACTTATTGTTTTCGAAATTTAACTGCGGGGGTGTCATTACAATGACTTAGGTTAAATATACAAGCAACTCCGCCAAAATTTCCTTCGTTTTTCGAACTTTGCATGCTGTTTTCTAACATTTTACAGCCAGTTCATGTAAACATCTATATGGTGCTTTCAACTGGCTTTTATTAAATTTGTCGACTTTACCACTGCGAGTTTCTATATGTCAACAACTTAGGTCATACATACTAATACATCAAGCAACTTTGTAATAACTTTGCACAACTTTGCAATCACTTTGAACAACTTTGAGCGGTGTGTTAACAGCTTAAAACCCACTACGTGCCGACAGCATCTACAACTTGTTCTTGAAAATTAGAAGGAATGTGAAAACTTTTTTTCAATTAAAATAGTTATAAAAATTCCACGATTTTCCACTATAAATGATTGGCATCACAGACAGGAAGAATACAGGAACGTATCCTTATATTTTTACTACTTCTGTGATGAAAAAAAAATCAACGACTCGTTTACTCGGGGAGTCTCCCATGCGAGTACTAACCATGCCCGATCGCGCTTTACTTTAAACATGTGTTGGTCACCTAACCACACATCTGCATTGTTTATTTGAAAGTAAGCTGAATTGGCGGGTATTTCATGTTTTTGAATGTTTAAAATCGTTATCGCTGGCACAAAGTAACTTCTATAATTGACCTATGACCTCTACATACTTGGAGTTACACGACGGTAATTAACAGCAATTCACGAAATATTCATTCACATTTTCGAACTTTTAACTATGGTACTTTTTAATATGATATCTCAGGTAACAATCCCGATTAAAACAAGCAACTTTGCAATGGCTTTTCACAACTTTGTAAGCAGTTTGTTGTCGAATTTACGGTTGGCTGTTGCGTTAATCTACTTATGCATGATACATTTTCGATACATTTACTTATTGTTTTCGAAATTTAACTGCGGGGGTGTCATTACAATGACTTAGGTTAAATATACAAGCAACTCCGCCAAAAGTTCCTTCGTTTTTCGAACTTTGCATGCTGTTTTCTAACATTTTACAGCCAGTTCATGTAAACATCTATATGGTGCTTTCAACTGGCTTTTATTAAATTTGTCGACTTTACCACTGCGAGTTTCTATATGTCAACAACTTAGGTCATACATACTAATACATCAACCAACTTTGTAATAACTTTGCACAACTTTGCAATCACTTTGAACAACTTTGAGCGGTGTGTTAACAGCTTAAAACCCACTACGTGCCGACAGCATCTACAACTTGTTCTTGAAAATTAGAAGGAATGTGAAAACTTTTTTTCAATTAAAATAGTTACAAAAATTCCACGATTTTCCACTATAAATGATTGGCATCACAGACAGGAAGAATACAGGAACGTATCCTTATATTTTTACTACTTCTGTGATGAAAAAAAAATCAACGACTAGTTTACTCAGGGAGTCTCCCATGCGAGTACTAACCATGCCCGATCGCGCTTTACTTTTAAACATGTGTCGGTCACCTAACCACACAGCTGCATTGTTTATTTGAAATTAAGCTGAATTGGCGGGTATTTCATGTTTTTGAATGTTTGAAATCGTTATCGCTGGCACAAAGTACCTTCTATAATTGACCTATGACCTCTACATACTTGGAGTAACACGACGGTAATTAACAGCAATTCACGAAATATTCATTCACATTTTCGAACTTTTAACTATGGTACTTTTTAATATGATATCTCAGGTAACAATCCCGATTAAAACAAGCAACTTTGCAATGGCTTTTCACAACTTCGTAAGCAGTTTGTTGTCGAATTTACGGTTGGCTGTTGCGTTAATCTACTTATGCATGATACATTTTCGATACATTTACTTATTGTTTTCGAAATTTAACTGCGGGGGTGTCATTACAATGACTTAGGTTAAATATACAAGCAACTCCGCCAAAATTTCCTTCGTTTTTCGAACTTTGCATGCTGTTTTCTAACATTTTACAGCCAGTTCATGTAAACATCTATATGGTGCTTTCAACTGGCTTTTATTAAATTTGTCGACTTTACCACTGCGAGTTTCTATATGTCAACAACTTAGGTCATACATACTAATACATCAACCAACTTTGTAATAACTTTGCACAACTTTGCAATCACTTTGAACAACTTTGAGCGGTGTGTTAACAGCTTAAAACCCACTACGTGCCGACAGCATCTACAACTTGTTCTTGAAAATTAGAAGGAATGTGAAAACTTTTTTTCAATTAAAATAGTTACAAAAATTCCACGATTTTCCACTATAAATGATTGGCATCACAGACAGGAAGAATACAGGAACGTATCCTTATATTTTTACTACTTCTGTGATGAAAAAAAAATCAACGACTAGTTTACTCGGCGAGTCTCCCATGCGAGTACTAACCATGCCCGATCGGGCTTTACTTTTAAACATGTGTCGGTCACCTAACCACACAGCTGCATTGTTTATTTGAAAGTAAGCTGAATTGGCGGGTATTTCATGTTTTTGAATGTTTGAAATCGTTATCGCTGGCACAAAGTACCTTCTATAATTGACCTATGACCTCTACATACTTGGAGTAACACGACGGTAATTAACAGCAATTCACGAAATATTCATTCACATTTTCGAACTTTTAACTATGGTACTTATTAATATGATATCTCAGGTAACAATCCCGATTGAAACAAGCAACTTTGCAATGGCTTTTCACAACTTTGTAAGCAGTTTGTTGTCGAATTTACGGTTGGCTGTTGCGTTAATCTACTTATGCATGATACATTTTCGATACATTTACTTATTGTTTTCGAAATTTAACTGCGGGGGTGTCATTACAATGACTTAGGTTAAATATACAAGCAACTCCGCCAAAATTTCCTTCGTTTTTCGAACTTTGCATGCTGTTTTCTAACATTTTACAGCCAGTTCATGTAAACATCTATATGGTGCTTTCAACTGGCTTTTATTAAATTTGTCGACTTTACCACTGCGAGTTTCTATATGTCAACAACTTAGGTCATACATACTAATACATCAACCAACTTTGTAATAACTTTGCACAACTTTGCAATCACTTTGAACAACTTTGAGCGGTGTGTTAACAGCTTAAAACCCACTACGTGCCGACAGCATCTACAACTTGTTCTTGAAAATTAGAAGGAATGTGAAAACTTTTTTTCAATTAAAATAGTTATAAAAATTCCACGATTTTCCACTATAAATGATTGGCATCACAGACAGGAAGAATACAGGAACGTATCCTAATATTTTTACTACTTCTGTGATGAAAAAAAATCAACGACTAGTTTACTCAGGGAGTCTCCCATGCGAGCACTAACCATGCCCGATCGCGCTTTACTTTTAAACATGTGTCGGTCACCTAACCACACAGCTGCATTGTTTATTTGAAAGTAAGCTGAATTGGCGGGTATTTCATGTTTTTGAATGTTTGAAATCGTTATCGCTGGCACAAAGTACCTTCTATAATTGACCTATGACCTCTACATACTTGGAGTAACACGACGGTAATTAACAGCAATTCACGAAATATTCATTCACATTTTCGAACTTTTAACTATGGTACTTATTAATATGATATCTCAGGTAACAATCCCGATTGAAACAAGCAACTTTGCAATGGATTTTCACAACTCTGTAAGCAGTTTGTTGTCGAATTTACGGTTGGCTGTTGCGTTAATCTACTTATGCATGATACATTTTCGATACATTTACTTATTGTTTTCGAAATTTAACTGCGGGGGTGTCATTACAATGACTTAGGTTAAATATACAAGCAACTCCGCCAAAATTTCCTTCGTTTTTCGAACTTTGCATGCTGTTTTCTAACATTTTACAGCCAGTTCATGTAAACATCTATATGGTGCTTTCAACTGGCTTTTATTAAATTTGTCGACTTTACCACTGCGAGTTTCTATATGTCAACAACTTAGGTGATACATACTAATACATCAACCAACTTTGTAATAACTTTGCACAACTTTGCAATCACTTTGAACAACTTTGAGCGGTGTGTTAACAGCTTAAAACCCACTACGTGCCGACAGCATCTACAACTTGTTCTTGAAAATTAGAAGGAATGTGAAAACTTTTTTTCAATTAAAATAGTTACAAAAATTCCACGATTTTCCACTATAAATGATTGGCATCACAGACAGGAAGAATACAGGAACGTATCCTTATATTTTTACTACTTCTGTGATGAAAAAAAAATCAACAACTAGTTTACTCGGCGAGTCTCCCATGCGAGTACTAACCATGCCCGATCGGGCTTTACTTTTAAACATGTGTCGGTCACCTAACCACACAGCTGCATTGTTTATTTGAAAGTAAGCTGAATTGGCGGGTATTTCATGTTTTTGAATGTTTGAAATCGTTATCGCTGGCACAAAGTACCTTCTATAATTGACCTATGACCTCTACATACTTGGAGTAACACGACGGTAATTAACAGCAATTCACGAAATATTCATTCACATTTTCGAACTTTTAACTATGGTACTTATTAATATGATATCTCAGGTAACAATCCCGATTGAAACAAGCAACTTTGCAATGGCTTTTCACAACTTTGTAAGCAGTTTGTTGTCGAATTTACGGTTGGCTGTTGCGTTAATCTACTTATGCATGATACATTTTCGATACATTTACTTATTGTTTTCGAAATTTAACTGCGGGGGTGTCATTACAATGACTTAGGTTAAATATACAAGCAACTCCGCCAAAATTTTCTTCGTTTTTCGAACTTTGCATGCTGTTTTCTAACATTTTACAGCCAGTTCATGTAAACATCTATATGGTGCTTTCAACTGGCTTTTATTAAATTTGTCGACTTTACCACTGCGAGTTTCTATATGTCAACAACTTAGGTCATACATACTAATACATCAACCAACTTTGTAATAACTTTGCACAACTTTGCAATCACTTTGAACAACTTTGAGCGGTGTGTTAACAGCTTAAAACCCACTACGTGCCGACAGCATCTACAACTTGTTCTTGAAAATTAGAAGGAATGTGAAAACTTTTTTTCAATTAAAATAGTTATAAAAATTCCACGATTTTCCACTATAAATGATTGGCATCACAGACAGGAAGAATACAGGAACGTATCCTAATATTTTTACTACTTCTGTGATGAAAAAAAATCAACGACTAGTTTACTCAGGGAGTCTCCCATGCGAGCACTAACCATGCCCGATCGCGCTTTACTTTTAAACATGTGTCGGTCACCTAACCACACAGCTGCATTGTTTATTTGAAAGTAAGCTGAATTGGCGGGTATTTCATGTTTTTGAATGTTTGAAATCGTTATCGCTGGCACAAAGTACCTTCTATAATTGACCTATGACCTCTACATACTTGGAGTAACACGACGGTAATTAACAGCAATTCACGAAATATTCATTCACATTTTCGAACTTTTAACTATGGTACTTATTAATATGATATCTCAGGTAACAATCCCGATTGAAACAAGCAACTTTGCAATGGATTTTCACAACTCTGTAAGCAGTTTGTTGTCGAATTTACGGTTGGCTGTTGCGTTAATCTACTTATGCATGATACATTTTCGATACATTTACTTATTGTTTTCGAAATTTAACTGCGGGGGTGTCATTACAATGACTTAGGTTAAATATACAAGCAACTCCGCCAAAATTTCCTTCGTTTTTCGAACTTTGCATGCTGTTTTCTAACATTTTACAGCCAGTTCATGTAAACATCTATATGGTGCTTTCAACTGGCTTTTATTAAATTTGTCGACTTTACCACTGCGAGTTTCTATATGTCAACAACTTAGGTCATACATACTAATACATCAACCAACTTTGTAATAACTTTGCACAACTTTGCAATCACTTTGAACAACTTTGAGCGGTGTGTTAACAGCTTAAAACCCACTACGTGCCGACAGCATCTACAACTTGTTCTTGAAAATTAGAAGGAATGTGAAAACTTTTTTTCAATTAAAATAGTTACAAAAATTCCACGATTTTCCACTATAAATGATTGGCATCACAGACAGGAAGAATACAGGAACGTATCCTTATATTTTTACTACTTCTGTGATGAAAAAAAAATCAACGACTCGTTTACTCGGGGAGTCTCCCATGCGAGTACTAACCATGCCCGATCGCGCTTTACTTTAAACATGTGTTGGTCACCTAACCACACATCTGCATTGTTTATTTGAAAGTAAGCTGAATTGGCGGGTATTTCATGTTTTTGAATGTTTAAAATCGTTATCGCTGGCACAAAGTAACTTCTATAATTGACCTATGACCTCTACATACTTGGAGTTACACGACGGTAATTAACAGCAATTCACGAAATATTCATTCACATTTTCGAACTTTTAACTATGGTACTTTTTAATATGATATCTCAGGTAACAATCCCGATTAAAACAAGCAACTTTGCAATGGCTTTTCACAACTTTGTAAGCAGTTTGTTGTCGAATTTACGGTTGGCTGTTGCGTTAATCTACTTATGCATGATATATTTTCGATACATTTACTTATTGTTTTCGAAATTTAACTGCGGGGGTGTCATTACAATGACTTAGGTTAAATATACAAGCAACTCCGCCAAAATTTTCTTCGTTTTTCGAACTTTGCATGCTGTTTTCTAACATTTTACAGCCAGTTCATGTAAACATCTATATGGTGCTTTCAACTGGCTTTTATTAAATTTGTCGACTTTACCACTGCGAGTTTCTATATGTCAACAACTTAGGTCATACATACTAATACATCAACCAACTTTGTAATAACTTTGCACAACTTTGCAATCACTTTGAACAACTTTGAGCGGTGTGTTAACAGCTTAAAACCCACTACGTGCCGACAGCATCTACAACTTGTTCTTGAAAATTAGAAGGAATGTAAAAACTTTTTTTCAATTAAAATAGTTACAAAAATTCCACGATTTTCCACTATAAATGATTGGCATCACAGACAGGAAGAATGCAGGAACGTATGCTTATTTTTTTACTATTTCTGTGATGAAAAAAAAAATCAACGACTCGTTTACTCAGGGAGTCTCCCATGCGAGTACTAACCATGCCCGATCGCGCTTTACTTTTAAACATGTGTCGGTCACCTAACCACACAGCTGCATTGTTTATTTGAAAGTAAGCTGAATTGGCGGGTATTTCATGTTTTTGAATGTTTGAAATCGTTATCGCTGGCACAAAGTACCTTCTATAATTGACCTATGACCTCTACATACTTGGAGTAACACGACGGTAATTAACAAAAATTCACGAAATATTCATTCACATTTTCGAACTTTTAACTATGGTACTTATTAATATGATATCTCAGGTAACAATCCCGATTGAAACAAGCAACTTTGCAATGGCTTTTCACAACTTTGTAAGCAGTTTGTTGTCGAATTTACGGTTGGCTGTTGCGTTAATCTACTTATGCATGATACATTTTCGATACATTTACTTATTGTTTTCGAAATTTAACTGCGGGGATGTCATTACAATGACTTAGGTTAAATATACAAGCAACTCCGCCAAAATTTCCTTCGTTTTTCGAACTTTGCATGCTGTTTTCTAACATTTTACAGCCAGTTCATGTAAACATCTATATGGTGCTTTCAACTGGCTTTTATTAAATTTGTCGACTTTACCACTGCGAGTTTCTATATGTCAACAACTTAGGTCATACATACTAATACATCAACCAACTTTGTAATAACTTTGCACAACTTTGCAATCACTTTGAACAACTTTGAGCGGTGTGTTAACAGCTTAAAACCCACTACGTGCCGACAGCATCTACAACTTGTTCTTGAAAATTAGAAGGAATGTGAAAACTTTTTTTCAATTAAAATAGTTATAAAAATTCCACGATTTTCCACTATAAATGATTGGCATCACAGACAGGAAGAATACAGGAACGTATCCTAATATTTTTACTACTTCTGTGATGAAAAAAAATCAACGACTAGTTTACTCAGGGAGTCTCCCATGCGAGCACTAACCATGCCCGATCGCGCTTTACTTTTAAACATGTGTCGGTCACCTAACCACACAGCTGCATTGTTTATTTGAAAGTAAGCTGAATTGGCGGGTATTTCATGTTTTTGAATGTTTGAAATCGTTATCGCTGGCACAAAGTACCTTCTATAATTGACCTATGACCTCTACATACTTGGAGTAACACGACGGTAATTAACAGCAATTCACGAAATATTCATTCACATTTTCGAACTTTTAACTATGGTACTTATTAATATGATATCTCAGGTAACAATCCCGATTGAAACAAGCAACTTTGCAATGGATTTTCACAACTCTGTAAGCAGTTTGTTGTCGAATTTACGGTTGGCTGTTGCGTTAATCTACTTATGCATGATACATTTTCGATACATTTACTTATTGTTTTCGAAATTTAACTGCGGGGGTGTCATTACAATGACTTAGGTTAAATATACAAGCAACTCCGCCAAAATTTCCTTCGTTTTTCGAACTTTGCATGCTGTTTTCTAACATTTTACAGCCAGTTCATGTAAACATCTATATGGTGCTTTCAACTGGCTTTTATTAAATTTGTCGACTTTACCACTGCGAGTTTCTATATGTCAACAACTTAGGTGATACATACTAATACATCAACCAACTTTGTAATAACTTTGCACAACTTTGCAATCACTTTGAACAACTTTGAGCGGTGTGTTAACAGCTTAAAACCCACTACGTGCCGACAGCATCTACAACTTGTTCTTGAAAATTAGAAGGAATGTGAAAACTTTTTTTCAATTAAAATAGTTACAAAAATTCCACGATTTTCCACTATAAATGATTGGCATCACAGACAGGAAGAATACAGGAACGTATCCTTATATTTTTACTACTTCTGTGATGAAAAAAAAATCAACGACTAGTTTACTCGGCGAGTCTCCCATGCGAGTACTAACCATGCCCGATCGGGCTTTACTTTTAAACATGTGTCGGTCACCTAACCACACAGCTGCATTGTTTATTTGAAAGTAAGCTGAATTGGCGGGTATTTCATGTTTTTGAATGTTTGAAATCGTTATCGCTGGCACAAAGTACCTTCTATAATTGACCTATGACCTCTACATACTTGGAGTAACACGACGGTAATTAACAGCAATTCACGAAATATTCATTCACATTTTCGAACTTTTAACTATGGTACTTATTAATATGATATCTCAGGTAACAATCCCGATTGAAACAAGCAACTTTGCAATGGCTTTTCACAACTTTGTAAGCAGTTTGTTGTCGAATTTACGGTTGGCTGTTGCGTTAATCTACTTATGCATGATACATTTTCGATACATTTACTTATTGTTTTCGAAATTTAACTGCGGGGGTGTCATTACAATGACTTAGGTTAAATATACAAGCAACTCCGCCAAAATTTTCTTCGTTTTTCGAACTTTGCATGCTGTTTTCTAACATTTTACAGCCAGTTCATGTAAACATCTATATGGTGCTTTCAACTGGCTTTTATTAAATTTGTCGACTTTACCACTGCGAGTTTCTATATGTCAACAACTTAGGTCATACATACTAATACATCAACCAACTTTGTAATAACTTTGCACAACTTTGCAATCACTTTGAACAACTTTGAGCGGTGTGTTAACAGCTTAAAACCCACTACGTGCCGACAGCATCTACAACTTGTTCTTGAAAATTAGAAGGAATGTGAAAACTTTTTTTCAATTAAAATAGTTATAAAAATTCCACGATTTTCCACTATAAATGATTGGCATCACAGACAGGAAGAATACAGGAACGTATCCTAATATTTTTACTACTTCTGTGATGAAAAAAAATCAACGACTAGTTTACTCAGGGAGTCTCCCATGCGAGCACTAACCATGCCCGATCGCGCTTTACTTTTAAACATGTGTCGGTCACCTAACCACACAGCTGCATTGTTTATTTGAAAGTAAGCTGAATTGGCGGGTATTTCATGTTTTTGAATGTTTGAAATCGTTATCGCTGGCACAAAGTACCTTCTATAATTGACCTATGACCTCTACATACTTGGAGTAACACGACGGTAATTAACAGCAATTCACGAAATATTCATTCACATTTTCGAACTTTTAACTATGGTACTTATTAATATGATATCTCAGGTAACAATCCCGATTGAAACAAGCAACTTTGCAATGGATTTTCACAACTCAGTAAGCAGTTTGTTGTCGAATTTACGGTTGGCTGTTGCGTTAATCTACTTATGCATGATACATTTTCGATACATTTACTTATTGTTTTCGAAATTTAACTGCGGGGGTGTCATTACAATGACTTAGGTTAAATATACAAGCAACTCCGCCAAAATTTCCTTCGTTTTTCGAACTTTGCATGCTGTTTTCTAACATTTTACAGCCAGTTCATGTAAACATCTATATGGTGCTTTCAACTGGCTTTTATTAAATTTGTCGACTTTACCACTGCGAGTTTCTATATGTCAACAACTTAGGTCATACATACTAATACATCAACCAACTTTGTAATAACTTTGCACAACTTTGCAATCACTTTGAACAACTTTGAGCGGTGTGTTAACAGCTTAAAACCCACTACGTGCCGACAGCATCTACAACTTGTTCTTGAAAATTAGAAGGAATGTGAAAACTTTTTTTCAATTAAAATAGTTACAAAAATTCCACGATTTTCCACTATAAATGATTGGCATCACAGACAGGAAGAATACAGGAACGTATCCTTATATTTTTACTACTTCTGTGATGAAAAAAAAATCAACGACTCGTTTACTCGGGGAGTCTCCCATGCGAGTACTAACCATGCCCGATCGCGCTTTACTTTAAACATGTGTTGGTCACCTAACCACACATCTGCATTGTTTATTTGAAAGTAAGCTGAATTGGCGGGTATTTCATGTTTTTGAATGTTTAAAATCGTTATCGCTGGCACAAAGTAACTTCTATAATTGACCTATGACCTCTACATACTTGGAGTTACACGACGGTAATTAACAGCAATTCACGAAATATTCATTCACATTTTCGAACTTTTAACTATGGTACTTTTTAATATGATATCTCAGGTAACAATCCCGATTAAAACAAGCAACTTTGCAATGGCTTTTCACAACTTTGTAAGCAGTTTGTTGTCGAATTTACGGTTGGCTGTTGCGTTAATCTACTTATGCATGATATATTTTCGATACATTTACTTATTGTTTTCGAAATTGAACTGCGGGGGTGTCATTACAATGACTTAGGTTAAATATACAAGCAACTCCGCCAAAATTTCCTTCGTTTTTCGAACTTTGCATGCTGTTTTCTAACATTTTACAGCCAGTTCATGTAAACATCTATATGGTGCTTTCAACTGGCTTTTATTAAATTTGTCGACTTTACCACTGCGAGTTTCTATATGTCAACAACTTAGGTCATACATACTAATACATCAACCAACTTTGTAATAACTTTGCACAACTTTGCAATCACTTTGAACAACTTTGAGCGGTGTGTTAACAGCTTAAAACCCACTACGTGCCGACAGCATCTACAACTTGTTCTTGAAAATTAGAAGGAATGTGAAAACTTTTTTTCAATTAAAATAGTTACAAAAATTCCACGATTTTCCACTATAAATGATTGGCATCACAGACAGGAAGAATACAGGAACGTATCCTTATATTTTTACTACTTCTGTGATGAAAAAAAAATCAACGACTAGTTTACTCAGGGAGTCTCCCATGCGAGTACTAACCATGCCCGATCGCGCTTTACTTTTAAACATGTGTCGGTCACCTAACCACACAGCTGCATTGTTTATTTGAAATTAAGCTGAATTGGCGGGTATTTCATGTTTTTGAATGTTTGAAATCGTTATCGCTGGCACAAAGTACCTTCTATAATTGACCTATGACCTCTACATACTTGGAGTAACACGACGGTAATTAACAGCAATTCACGAAATATTCATTCACATTTTCGAACTTTTAACTATGGTACTTATTAATATGATATCTCAGGTAACAATCCCGATTGAAACAAGCAACTTTGCAATGGCTTTTCACAACTTTGTAAGCAGTTTGTTGTCGAATTTATGGTTGGCTGTTGCGTTAATCTACTTATGCATGATACATTTTCGATACATTTACTTATTGTTTTCGAAATTTAACTGCGGGGGTGTCATTACAATGACTTAGGTTAAATATACAAGCAACTCCGCCAAAATTTCCTTCGTTTTTCGAACTTTGCATGCTGTTTTCTAACATTTTACAGCCAGTTCATGTAAACATCTATATGGTGCTTTCAACTGGCTTTTATTAAAATTGTCGACTTTACCACTGCGAGTTTCTATATGTCAACAACTTAGGTCATACATACTAATACATCAACCAACTTTGTAATAACTTTGCACAACTTTGCAATCACTTTGAACAACTTTGAGCGGTGTGTTAACAGCTTAAAACCCACTACGTGCCGACAGCATCTACAACTTGTTCTTGAAAATTAGAAGGAATGTGAAAACTTTTTTTCAATTAAAATAGTTACAAAAATTCCACGATTTTCCACTATAAATGATTGGCATCACAGACAGGAAGAATACAGGAACGTATCCTTATATTTTTACTACTTCTGTGATGAAAAAAAAATCAACGACTAGTTTACTCAGGGAGTCTCCCATGCGAGTACTAACCATGCCCGATCGGGCTTTACTTTTAAACATGTGTCGGTCAGCTAACCACACAGCTGCATTGTTTATTTGAAAGTAAGCTAAATCGGCGGGTATTTCATGTTTTTGAATGTTTGAAATCGTTATCGCTGGCACAAAGTACCTTCTATAATTGACCTATGACCTCTACATACTTGGAGTAACACGACGGTAATTAACAGCAATTCACGAAATATTCATTCACATTTTCGAACTTTTAACTATGGTACTTATTAATATGATATCTCAGGTAACAATCCCGATTGAAACAAGCAACTTTGCAATGGCTTTTCACAACTTTGTAAGCAGTTTGTTGTCGAATTTACGGTTGGCTGTTGCGTTAATCTACTTATGCATGATACATTTTCGATACATTTACTTATTGTTTTCGAAATTTAACTGCGGGGGTGTCATTACAATGACTTAGGTTAAATATACAAGCAACTCCGCCAAAATTTCCTTCGTTTTTCGAACTTTGCATGCTGTTTTCTAACATTTTACAGCCAGTTCATGTAAACATCTATATGGTGCTTTCAACTGGCTTTTATTAAATTTGTCGACTTTACCACTGCGAGTTTCTATATGTCAACAACTTAGGTCATACATACTAATACATCAACCAACTTTGTAATAACTTTGCACAACTTTGCAATCACTTTGAACAACTTTGAGCGGTGTGTTAACAGCTTAAAACCCACTACGTGCCGACAGCATCTACAACTTGTTCTTGAAAATTAGAAGGAATGTGAAAACTTTTTTCAATTAAAATATTTACAAAAATTCCACGATTTTCCACTATAAATGATTGGCATCACAGACAGGAAGAATACAGGAACGTATCCTTATATTTTTACTACTTCTGTGATGAAAAAAAAAATCAACGACTCGTTTACTCAGGGAGTCTCCCATGCGAGTACTAACCATGCCCGATCGCGCTTTACTTTAAACATGTGTTGGTCACCTAACCACACAGCTGCATTATTTATTTGAAAGTAAGCTGAATTGGCGGGTATTTCATGTTTTTGAATGTTTGAAATCGTTATCGCTGGCACAAAGTAACTTCTATAATTGACCTATGACCTCTACATACTTGGAGTTACACGACGGTAATTAACAGCAATTCACGAAATATTCATTCACATTTTCGAACTTTTAACTATGGTACTTTTTAATATGATATCTCAGGTAACAATCCCGATTAAAACAAGCAACTTTGCAAAGGCTTTTCACAACTTCGTAAGCAGTTTGTTGTCGAATTTACGGTTGGCTGTTGCGTTAATCTACTTATGCATGATACATTTTCGATACATTTACTTATTGTTTTCGAAATTTAACTGCGGGGGTGTCATTACAATGACTTAGGTTAAATATACAAGCAACTCCGCCAAAATTTCCTTCGTTTTTCGAACTTTGCATGCTGTTTTCTAACATTTTACAGCCAGTTCATGTAAACATCTATATGGTGCTTTCAACTGGCTTTTATTAAATTTGTCGACTTTACCACTGCGAGTTTCTATATGTCAACAACTTAGGTCATACATACTAATACATCAACCAACTTTGTAATAACTTTGCACAACTTTGCAATCACTTTGAACAACTTTGAGCGGTGTGTTAACAGCTTAAAACCCACTACGTGCCGACAGCATCTACAACTTGTTCTTGAAAATTAGAAGGAATGTGAAAACTTTTTTTCAATTAAAATAGTTACAAAAATTCCACGATTTTCCACTATAAATTATTGGCATCACAGACAGGAAGAATACAGGAACGTATCCTTATATTTTTACTACTTCTGTGATGAAAAAAAAATCAACGACTAGTTTACTCAGGGAGTCTCCCATGCGAGTACTAACCATGCCCGATCGCGCTTTACTTTTAAACATGTGTCGGTCACCTAACCACACAGCTGCATTGTTTATTTGAAAGTAAGCTGAATTGGCGGGTATTTCATGTTTTTGAATGTTTGAAATCGTTATCGCTGGCACAAAGTACCTTCTATAATTGACCTATGACCTCTACATACTTGGAGTAACACGACGGTAATTAACAGCAATTCACGAAATATTCATTCACATTTTCGAACTTTTAACTATGGTACTTATTAATATGATATCTCAGGTAACAATCCCGATTGAAACAAGCAACTTTGCAATGGCTTTTCACAACTTTGTAAGCAGTTTGTTGTCGAATTTATGGTTGGCTGTTGCGTTAATCTACTTATGCATGATACATTTTCGATACATTTACTTATTGTTTTCGAAATTTAACTGCGGGGGTGTCATTACAATGACTTAGGTTAAATATACAAGCAACTCCGCCAAAATTTCCTTCGTTTTTCGAACTTTGCATGCTGTTTTCTAACATTTTACAGCCAGTTCATGTAAACATCTATATGGTGCTTTCAACTGGCTTTTATTAAAATTGTCGACTTTACCACTGCGAGTTTCTATATGTCAACAACTTAGGTCATACATACTAATACATCAACCAACTTTGTAATAACTTTGCACAACTTTGCAATCACTTTGAACAACTTTGAGCGGTGTGTTAACAGCTTAAAACCCACTACGTGCCGACAGCATCTACAACTTGTTCTTGAAAATTAGAAGGAATGTGAAAACTTTTTTTCAATTAAAATAGTTACAAAAATTCCACGATTTTCCACTATAAATGATTGGCATCACAGACAGGAAGAATACAGGAACGTATCCTTATATTTTTACTACTTCTGTGATGAAAAAAAAATCAACGACTAGTTTACTCAGGGAGTCTCCCATGCGAGTACTAACCATGCCCGATCGGGCTTTACTTTTAAACATGTGTCGGTCACCTAACCACACAGCTGCATTGTTTATTTGAAAGTAAGCTGAATCGGCGGGTATTTCATGTTTTTGAATATTTGAAATCGTTATCGCTGGCACAAAGTACCTTCTATAATTGACCTATGACCTCTACATACTTGGAGTAACACGACGGTAATTAACAGCAATTCACGAAATATTCATTCACATTTTCGAACTTTTAACTATGGTACTTATTAATATGATATCTCAGGTAACAATCCCGATTGAAACAAGCAACTTTGCAATGGCTTTTCACAACTTTGTAAGCAGTTTGTTGTCGAATTTACGGTTGGCTGTTGCGTTAATCTACTTATGCATGATACATTTTCGATACATTTACTTATTGTTTTCGAAATTTAACTGCGGGGGTGTCATTACAATGACTTAGGTTAAATATACAAGCAACTCCGCCAAAATTTCCTTCGTTTTTCGAACTTTGCATGCTGTTTTCTAACATTTTACAGCCAGTTCATGTAAACATCTATATGGTGCTTTCAACTGGCTTTTATTAAATTTGTCGACTTTACCACTGCGAGTTTCTATATGTCAACAACTTAGGTCATACATACTAATACATCAACCAACTTTGTAATAACTTTGCACAACTTTGCAATCACTTTGAACAACTTTGAGCGGTGTGTTAACAGCTTAAAACCCACTACGTGCCGACAGCATCTACAACTTGTTCTTGAAAATTAGAAGGAATGTGAAAACTTTTTTCAATTAAAATAGTTACAAAAATTCCACGATTTTCCACTATAAATGATTGGCATCACAGACAGGAAGAATACAGGAACGTATCCTTATATTTTTACTACTTCTGTGATGAAAAAAAAAATCAACGACTCATTTACTCAGGGAGTCTCCCATGCGAGTACTAACCATGCCCGATCGCGCTTTACTTTAAACATGTGTTGGTCACCTAACCACACAGCTGCATTATTTATTTGAAAGTAAGCTGAATTGGCGGGTATTTCATGTTTTTGAATGTTTGAAATCGTTATCGCTGGCACAAAGTAACTTCTATAATTGACCTATGACCTCTACATACTTGGAGTTACACGACGGTAATTAACAGCAATTCACGAAATATTCATTCACATTTTCGAACTTTTAACTATGGTACTTTTTAATATGATATCTCAGGTAACAATCCCGATTAAAACAAGCAACTTTGCAAAGGCTTTTCACAACTTCGTAAGCAGTTTGTTGTCGAATTTACGGTTGGCTGTTGCGTTAATCTACTTATGCATGATACATTTTCGATACATTTACTTATTGTTTTCGAAATGTAACTGCGGGGGTGTCATTACAATGACTTAGGTTAAATATACAAGCAACTCCGCCAAAATTTCCTTCGTTTTTCGAACTTTGCATGCTGTTTTCTAACATTTTACAGCCAGTTCATGTAAACATCTATATGGTGCTTTCAACTGGCTTTTATTAAATTTGTCGACTTTACCACTGCGAGTTTCTATATGTCAACAACTTAGGTCATACATACTAATACATCAACCAACTTTGTAATAACTTTGCACAACTTTGCAATCACTTTGAACAACTTTGAGCGGTGTGTTAACAGCTTAAAACCCACTACGTGCCGACAGCATCTACAACTTGTTCTTGAAAATTAGAAGGAATGTGAAAACTTTTTTTCAATTAAAATAGTTACAAAAATTCCACGATTTTCCACTATAAATGATTGGCATCACAGACAGGAAGAATACAGGAACGTATCCTTATATTTTTACTACTTCTGTGATGAAAAAAAAATCAACGACTAGTTTACTCAGGGAGTCTCCCATGCCAGTACTAACCAAGCCCGATCGCGCTTTACTTTTAAACATGTGTCGGTCACCTAACCACACAGCTGCATTGTTTATTTGAAAGTAAGCTGAATTGGCGGGTATTTCATGTTTTTGAATGTTTGAAATCGTTATCGCTGGCACAAAGTACCTTCTATAATTGACCTATGACCTCTACATACTTGCGGTAACACGACGGTAATTAACAGCAATTCACGAAATATTCATTCACATTTTCGAACTTTTAACTATGGTACTTATTAATATGATATCTCAGGTAACAATCCCGATTGAAACAAGCAACTTTGCAATGGCTTTTCACAACTTTGTAAGCAGTTTGTTGTCGAATTTACGGTTGGCTGTTGCGTTAATCTACTTATGCATGATACATTTTCGATACATTTACTTATTGTTTTCGAAATTTAACTGCGGGGGTGTCATTACAATGACTTAGGTTAAATATACAAGCAACTCCGCCAAAATTTCCTTCGTTTTTCGAACTTTGCATGCTGTTTTCTAACATTTTACAGCCAGTTCATGTAAACATCTATATGGTGCTTTCAACTGGCTTTTATTAAATTTGTCGACTTTACCACTGCGAGTTTCTATATGTCAACAACTTAGGTCATACATACTAATACATCAACCAACTTTGTAATAACTTTGCACAACTTTGCAATCACTTTGAACAACTTTGAGCGGTGTGTTAACAGCTTAAAACCCACTACGTGCCGACAGCATCTACAACTTGTTCTTGAAAATTAGAAGGAATGTGAAAACTTTTTTCAATTAAAATAGTTACAAAAATTCCACGATTTTCCACTATAAATGATTGGCATCACAGACAGGAAGAATACAGGAACGTATCCTTATATTTTTACTACTTCTGTGATGAAAAAAAAAATCAACGACTCGTTTACTCAGGGAGTCTCCCATGCGAGTACTAACCATGCCCGATCGCGCTTTACTTTAAACATGTGTTGGTCACCTAACCACACAGCTGCATTATTTATTTGAAAGTAAGCTGAATTGGCGGGTATTTCATGTTTTTGAATGTTTGAAATCGTTATCGCTGGCACAAAGTAACTTCTATAATTGACCTATGACCTCTACATACTTGGAGTTACACGACGGTAATTAACAGCAATTCACGAAATATTCATTCACATTTTCGAACTTTTAACTATGGTACTTTTTAATATGATATCTCAGGTAACAATCCCGATTAAAACAAGCAACTTTGCAAAGGCTTTTCACAACTTCGTAAGCAGTTTGTTGTCGAATTTACGGTTGGCTGTTGCGTTAATCTACTTATGCATGATACATTTTCGATACATTTACTTATTGTTTTCGAAATGTAACTGCGGGGGTGTCATTACAATGACTTAGGTTAAATATACAAGCAACTCCGCCAAAATTTCCTTCGTTTTTCGAACTTTGCATGCTGTTTTCTAACATTTTACAGCCAGTTCATGTAAACATCTATATGGTGCTTTCAACTGGCTTTTATTAAATTTGTCGACTTTACCACTGCGAGTTTCTATATGTCAACAACTTAGGTCATACATACTAATACATCAACCAACTTTGTAATAACTTTGCACAACTTTGCAATCACTTTGAACAACTTTGAGCGGTGTGTTAACAGCTTAAAACCCACTACGTGCCGACAGCATCTACAACTTGTTCTTGAAAATTAGAAGGAATGTGAAAACTTTTTTTCAATTAAAATAGTTACAAAAATTCCACGATTTTCCACTATAAATGATTGGCATCACAGACAGGAAGAATACAGGAACGTATCCTTATATTTTTACTACTTCTGTGATGAAAAAAAAATCAACGACTAGTTTACTCAGGGAGTCTCCCATGCCAGTACTAACCAAGCCCGATCGCGCTTTACTTTTAAACATGTGTCGGTCACCTAACCACACAGCTGCATTGTTTATTTGAAAGTAAGCTGAATTGGCGGGTATTTCATGTTTTTGAATGTTTGAAATCGTTATCGCTGGCACAAAGTACCTTCTATAATTGACCTATGACCTCTACATACTTGCGGTAACACGACGGTAATTAACAGCAATTCACGAAATATTCATTCACATTTTCGAACTTTTAACTATGGTACTTATTAATATGATATCTCAGGTAACAATCCCGATTGAAACAAGCAACTTTGCAATGGCTTTTCACAACTTTGTAAGCAGTTTGTTGTCGAATTTACGGTTGGCTGTTGCGTTAATCTACTTATGCATGATACATTTTCGATACATTTACTTATTGTTTTCGAAATTTAACTGCGGGGGTGTCATTACAATGACATAGGTTAAATATACAAGCAACTCCGCCAAAATTTCCTTCGTTTTTCGAACTTTGCATGCTGTTTTCTAACATTTTACAGCCAGTTCATGTAAACATCTATATGGTGCTTTCAACTGGCTTTTATTAAATTTGTCGACTTTACCACTGCGAGTTTCTATATGTCAACAACTTAGGTCATACATACTAATACATCAACCAACTTTGTAATAACTTTGCACAACTTTGCAATCACTTTGAACAACTTTGAGCGGTGTGTTAACAGCTTAAAACCCACTACGTGCCGACAGCATCTACAACTTGTTCTTGAAAATTAGAAGGAATGTGAAAACTGTTTTTCAATTAAAATAGTTACAAAAATTCCACGATTTTCCACTATAAATGATTGGCATCACAGACAGGAAGAATACAGGAACGTATCCTTATATTTTTACTACTTCTGTGATGAAAAAAAAATCAACGACTCGTTTACTCAGGGAGTCTCCCATGCGAGTACTAACCATGCCCGATCGCGCTTTACTTTAAACATGTGTTAGTCACCTAACCACACAGCTGCATTATTTATTTGAAAGTAAGCTGAATTGGCGGGTATTTCATGTTTTTGAATGTTTGAAATCGTTATCGCTGGCACAAAGTAACTTCTATAATTGACCTATGACCTCTACATACTTGGAGTTACACGACGGTAATTAACAGCAATTCACGAAATATTCATTCACATTTTCGAACTTTTATCTATGGTACTTTTTAATATGATATCTCAGGTAACAATCCCGATTAAAACAAGCAACTTTGCAATGGCTTTTCACAACTTTGTAAGCAGTTTGTTGTCGAATTTACGGTTGGCTGTTGCGTTAATCTACTTATGCATGATACATTTTCGATACATTTACTTATTGTTTTCGAAATTTAACTGCGGGGGTGTCATTACAATGACTTAGGTTAAATATACAAGCAACTCCGCCAAAATTTCCTTCGTTTTTCGAACTTTGCATGCTGTTTTCTAACATTTTACAGCCAGTTCATGTAAACATCTATATGGTGCTTTCAACTGGCTTTTATTAAATTTGTCGACTTTACCACTGCGAGTTTCTATATGTCAACAACTTAGGTCATACATACTAATATATCAACCAACTTTGTAATAACTTTGCACAACTTTGCAATCACTTTGAACAACTTTGAGCGGTGTGTTAACAGCTTAAAACCCACTACGTGCCGACAGCATCTACAACTTGTTCTTGAAAATTAGAAGGAATGTGAAAACTTTTTTTCAATTAAAATAGTTACAAAAATTCCACGATTTTCCACTATAAATGATTGGCATCACAGACAGGAAGAATACAGGAACGTATCCTTATATTTTTACTACTTCTGTGATGAAAAAAATATCAACGACTCGTTTACTCAGGGAGTCTCCCATGCAAGTACTAACCAAGCCCGATCGCGCTTTACTTTTAAACATGTGTCGGTCACCTAACCACACAGCTGCATTGTTTATTTGAAAGTAAGCTGAATTGGCGGGTATTTCATGTTTTTGAATGTTTGAAATCGTTATCGCTGGCACAAAGTACCTTCTATAATTGACCTATGACCTCTACATACTTGCGGTAACACGACAGTAATTAACAGCAATTCACGAAATATTCATTCACATTTTCGAACTTTTAACTATGGTACTTATTAATATGATATCTCAGGTAACAATCCCGATTAAAACAAGCAACTTTGCAATGGCTTTTCACAACTTCGTAAGCAGTTTGTTGTCGAATTTACGGTTGGCTGTTGCGTTAATCTACTTATGCATGATACATTTTCGATACATTTACTTATTGTTTTCGAAATTTAACTGCGGGGTGTCATTACAATGACATAGGTTAAATATACAAGCAACTCCGCCAAAATTTCCTTCGTTTTTCGAACTTTGCATGCTGTTTTCTAACATTTTACAGCCAGTTCATGTAAACATCTATATGGTGCTTTCAACTGGCTTTTATTAAATTTGTCGACTTTACCACTGCGAGTTTCTATATGTCAACAACTTAGGTCATACATACTAATACATCAACCAACTTTGTAATAACTTTGCACAACTTTGCAATCACTTTGAACAACTTTGAGCGGTGTGTTAACAGCTTAAAACCCACTACGTGCCGACAGCATCTACAACTTGTTCTTGAAAATTAGAAGGAATGTGAAAACTTTTTTCAATTAAAATAGTTACAAAAATTCCACGATTTTCCACTATAAATGATTGGCATCACAGACAGGAAGAATACAGGAACGTATCCTTATATTTTTACTACTTCTGTGATGAAAAAAAAAATCAACGACTCGTTTACTCAGGGAGTCTCCCATGCGAGTACTAACCATGCCCGATCGCGCTTTACTTTAAACATGTGTTGGTCACCTAACCACACAGCTGCATTATTTATTTGAAAGTAAGCTGAATTGGCGGGTATTTCATGTTTTTGAATGTTTGAAATCGTTATCGCTGGCACAAAGTAACTTCTATAATTGACCTATGACCTCTACATACTTGGAGTTACACGACGGTAATTAACAGCAATTCACGAAATATTCATTCACATTTTCGAACTTTTAACTATGGTACTTTTTAATATGATATCTCAGGTAACAATCCCGATTAAAACAAGCAACTTTGCAAAGGCTTTTCACAACTTCGTAAGCAGTTTGTTGTCGAATTTACGGTTGGCTGTTGCGTTAATCTACTTATGCATGATACATTTTCGATACATTTACTTATTGTTTTCGAAATGTAACTGCGGGGGTGTCATTACAATGACTTAGGTTAAATATACAAGCAACTCCGCCAAAATTTCCTTCGTTTTTCGAACTTTGCATGCTGTTTTCTAACATTTTACAGCCAGTTCATGTAAACATCTATATGGTGCTTTCAACTGGCTTTTATTAAATTTGTCGACTTTACCACTGCGAGTTTCTATATGTCAACAACTTAGGTCATACATACTAATACATCAACCAACTTTGTAATAACTTTGCACAACTTTGCAATCACTTTGAACAACTTTGAGCGGTGTGTTAACAGCTTAAAACCCACTACGTGCCGACAGCATCTACAACTTGTTCTTGAAAATTAGAAGGAATGTGAAAACTTTTTTTCAATTAAAATAGTTACAAAAATTCCACGATTTTCCACTATAAATGATTGGCATCACAGACAGGAAGAATACAGGAACGTATCCTTATATTTTTACTACTTCTGTGATGAAAAAAAAATCAACGACTAGTTTACTCAGGGAGTCTCCCATGCCAGTACTAACCAAGCCCGATCGCGCTTTACTTTTAAACATGTGTCGGTCACCTAACCACACAGCTGCATTGTTTATTTGAAAGTAAGCTGAATTGGCGGGTATTTCATGTTTTTGAATGTTTGAAATCGTTATCGCTGGCACAAAGTACCTTCTATAATTGACCTATGACCTCTACATACTTGCGGTAACACGACGGTAATTAACAGCAATTCACGAAATATTCATTCACATTTTCGAACTTTTAACTATGGTACTTATTAATATGATATCTCAGGTAACAATCCCGATTGAAACAAGCAACTTTGCAATGGCTTTTCACAACTTTGTAAGCAGTTTGTTGTCGAATTTACGGTTGGCTGTTGCGTTAATCTACTTATGCATGATACATTTTCGATACATTTACTTATTGTTTTCGAAATTTAACTGCGGGGGTGTCATTACAATGACTTAGGTTAAATATACAAGCAACTCCGCCAAAATTTCCTTCGTTTTTCGAACTTTGCATGCTGTTTTCTAACATTTTACAGCCAGTTCATGTAAACATCTATATGGTGCTTTCAACTGGCTTTTATTAAATTTGTCGACTTTACCACTGCGAGTTTCTATATGTCAACAACTTAGGTCATACATACTAATACATCAACCAACTTTGTAATAACTTTGCACAACTTTGCAATCACTTTGAACAACATTGAGCGGTGTGTTAACAGCTTAAAACCCACTACGTGCCGACAGCATCTACAACTTGTTCTTGAAAATTAGAAGGAATGTGAAAACTTTTTTTCAATTAAAATAGTTACAAAAATTCCACGATTTTCCACTATAAATGATTGGCATCACAGACAGGAAGAATACAGGAACGTATCCTTATATTTTTACTACTTCTGTGATGAAAAAAAATCAACGACTCGTTTACTCAGGGAGTCTCCCATGCGAGTACTAACCATGCCCGATCGCGCTTTACTTTAAACATGTGTTAGTCACCTAACCACACAGCTGCATTATTTATTTGAAAGTAAGCTGAATTGGCGGGTATTTCATGTTTTTGAATGTTTGAAATCGTTATCGCTGGCACAAAGTAACTTCTATAATTGACCTATGACCTCTACATACGTGGAGTTACACGACGGTAATTAACAGCAATTCACGAAATATTCATTCACATTTTCGAACTTTTATCTATGGTACTTTTTAATATGATATCTCAGGTAACAATCCCGATTAAAACAAGCAACTTTGCAATGGCTTTTCACAACTTCGTAAGCAGTTTGTTGTCGAATTTACGGTTGGCTGTTGCGTTAATCTACTTATGCATGATACATTTTCGATACATTTACTTATTGTTTTCGAAATTTAACTGCGGGGGTGTCATTACAATGACATAGGTTAAATATACAAGCAACTCCGCCAAAATTTCCTTCGTTTTTCGAACTTTGCATGCTGTTTTCTAACATTTTACAGCCAGTTCATGTAAACATCTATATGGTGCTTTCAACTGGCTTTTATTAAATTTGTCGACTTTACCACTGCGAGTTTCTATATGTCAACAACTTAGGTCATACATACTAATACATCAACCAACTTTGTAATAACTTTGCACAACTTTGCAATCACTTTGAACAACTTTGAGCGGTGTGTTAACAGCTTAAAACCCACTACGTGCCGACAGCATCTACAACTTGTTCTTGAAAATTAGAAGGAATGTGAAAACTTTTTTTCAATTAAAATAGTTACAAAAATTCCACGATTTTCCACTATAAATGATTGGCATCACAGACAGGAAGAATACAGGAACGTATCCTTATATTTTTACTACTTCTGTGATGAAAAAAAATCAACGACTCGTTTACTCAGGGAGTCTCCCATGCGAGTACTAACCATGCCCGATCGCGCTTTACTTTAAACATGTGTTAGTCACCTAACCACACAGCTGCATTATTTATTTGAAAGTAAGCTGAATTGGCGGGTATTTCATGTTTTTGAATGTTTGAAATCGTTATCGCTGGCACAAAGTAACTTCTATAATTGACCTATGACCTCTACATACGTGGAGTTACACGACGGTAATTAACAGCAATTCACGAAATATTCATTCACATTTTCGAACTTTTATCTATGGTACTTTTTAATATGATATCTCAGGTAACAATCCCGATTAAAACAAGCAACTTTGCAATGGCTTTTCACAACTTCGTAAGCAGTTTGTTGTCGAATTTACGGTTGGCTGTTGCGTTAATCTACTTATGCATGATACATTTTCGATACATTTACTTATTGTTTTCGAAATTTAACTGCGGGGGTGTCATTACAATGACATAGGTTAAATATACAAGCAACTCCGCCAAAATTTCCTTCGTTTTTCGAACTTTGCATGCTGTTTTCTAACATTTTACAGCCAGTTCATGTAAACATCTATATGGTGCTTTCAACTGGCTTTTATTAAATTTGTCGACTTTACCACTGCGAGTTTCTATATGTCAACAACTTAGGTCATACATACTAATACATCAACCAACTTTGTAATAACTTTGCACAACTTTGCAATCACTTTGAACAACTTTGAGCGGTGTGTTAACAGCTTAAAACCCACTACGTGCCGACAGCATCTACAACTTGTTCTTGAAAATTAGAAGGAATGTGAAAACTTTTTTTCAATTAAAATAGTTACAAAAATTCCACGATTTTCCACTATAAATGATTGGCATCACAGACAGGAAGAATACAGGAACGTATCCTTATATTTTTACTACTTCTGTGATGAAAAAAAAATCAACGACTAGTTTACTCAGGGAGTCTCCCATGCCAGTACTAACCAAGCCCGATCGCGCTTTACTTTTAAACATGTGTCGGTCACCTAACCACACAGCTGCATTGTTTATTTGAAAGTAAGCTGAATTGGCGGGTATTTCATGTTTTTGAATGTTTGAAATCGTTATCGCTGGCACAAAGTACCTTCTATAATTGACCTATGACCTCTACATACTTGCGGTAACACGACGGTAATTAACAGCAATTCACGAAATATTCATTCACATTTTCGAACTTTTAACTATGGTACTTATTAATATGATATCTCAGGTAACAATCCCGATTGAAACAAGCAACTTTGCAATGGCTTTTCACAACTTTGTAAGCAGTTTGTTGTCGAATTTACGGTTGGCTGTTGCGTTAATCTACTTATGCATGATACATTTTCGATACATTTACTTATTGTTTTCGAAATTTAACTGCGGGGGTGTCATTACAATGACTTAGGTTAAATATACAAGCAACTCCGCCAAAATTTCCTTCGTTTTTCGAACTTTGCATGCTGTTTTCTAACATTTTACAGCCAGTTCATGTAAACATCTATATGGTGCTTTCAACTGGCTTTTATTAAATTTGTCGACTTTACCACTGCGAGTTTCTATATGTCAACAACTTAGGTCATACATACTAATACATCAACCAACTTTGTAATAACTTTGCACAACTTTGCAATCACTTTGAACAACATTGAGCGGTGTGTTAACAGCTTAAAACCCACTACGTGCCGACAGCATCTACAACTTGTTCTTGAAAATTAGAAGGAATGTGAAAACTTTTTTTCAATTAAAATAGTTACAAAAATTCCACGATTTTCCACTATAAATGATTGGCATCACAGACAGGAAGAATACAGGAACGTATCCTTATATTTTTACTACTTCTGTGATGAAAAAAAATCAACGACTCGTTTACTCAGGGAGTCTCCCATGCGAGTACTAACCATGCCCGATCGCGCTTTACTTTAAACATGTGTTAGTCACCTAACCACACAGCTGCATTATTTATTTGAAAGTAAGCTGAATTGGCGGGTATTTCATGTTTTTGAATGTTTGAAATCGTTATCGCTGGCACAAAGTAACTTCTATAATTGACCTATGACCTCTACATACGTGGAGTTACACGACGGTAATTAACAGCAATTCACGAAATATTCATTCACATTTTCGAACTTTTATCTATGGTACTTTTTAATATGATATCTCAGGTAACAATCCCGATTAAAACAAGCAACTTTGCAATGGCTTTTCACAACTTCGTAAGCAGTTTGTTGTCGAATTTACGGTTGGCTGTTGCGTTAATCTACTTATGCATGATACATTTTCGATACATTTACTTATTGTTTTCGAAATTTAACTGCGGGGGTGTCATTACAATGACATAGGTTAAATATACAAGCAACTCCGCCAAAATTTCCTTCGTTTTTCGAACTTTGCATGCTGTTTTCTAACATTTTACAGCCAGTTCATGTAAACATCTATATGGTGCTTTCAACTGGCTTTTATTAAATTTGTCGACTTTACCACTGCGAGTTTCTATATGTCAACAACTTAGGTCATACATACTAATACATCAACCAACTTTGTAATAACTTTGCACAACTTTGCAATCACTTTGAACAACTTTGAGCGGTGTGTTAACAGCTTAAAACCCACTACGTGCCGACAGCATCTACAACTTGTTCTTGAAAATTAGAAGGAATGTGAAAACTTTTTTTCAATTAAAATAGTTACAAAAATTCCACGATTTTCCACTATAAATGATTGGCATCACAGACAGGAAGAATACAGGAACGTATCCTTATATTTTTACTACTTCTGTGATGAAAAAAAATCAACGACTCGTTTACTCAGGGAGTCTCCCATGCGAGTACTAACCATGCCCGATCGCGCTTTACTTTAAACATGTGTTAGTCACCTAACCACACAGCTGCATTATTTATTTGAAAGTAAGCTGAATTGGCGGGTATTTCATGTTTTTGAATGTTTGAAATCGTTATCGCTGGCACAAAGTAACTTCTATAATTGACCTATGACCTCTACATACGTGGAGTTACACGACGGTAATTAACAGCAATTCACGAAATATTCATTCACATTTTCGAACTTTTATCTATGGTACTTTTTAATATGATATCTCAGGTAACAATCCCGATTAAAACAAGCAACTTTGCAATGGCTTTTCACAACTTCGTAAGCAGTTTGTTGTCGAATTTACGGTTGGCTGTTGCGTTAATCTACTTATGCATGATACATTTTCGATACATTTACTTATTGTTTTCGAAATTTAACTGCGGGGGTGTCATTACAATGACATAGGTTAAATATACAAGCAACTCCGCCAAAATTTCCTTCGTTTTTCGAACTTTGCATGCTGTTTTCTAACATTTTACAGCCAGTTCATGTAAACATCTATATGGTGCTTTCAACTGGCTTTTATTAAATTTGTCGACTTTACCACTGCGAGTTTCTATATGTCAACAACTTAGGTCATACATACTAATACATCAACCAACTTTGTAATAACTTTGCACAACTTTGCAATCACTTTGAACAACTTTGAGCGGTGTGTTAACAGCTTAAAACCCACTACGTGCCGACAGCATCTACAACTTGTTCTTGAAAATTAGAAGGAATGTGAAAACTTTTTTTCAATTAAAATAGTTACAAAAATTCCACGATTTTCCACTATAAATGATTGGCATCACAGACAGGAAGAATACAGGAACGTATCCTTATATTTTTACTACTTCTGTGATGAAAAAAAATCAACGACTCGTTTACTCAGGGAGTCTCCCATGCGAGTACTAACCATGCCCGATCGCGCTTTACTTTAAACATGTGTTAGTCACCTAACCACACAGCTGCATTATTTATTTGAAAGTAAGCTGAATTGGCGGGTATTTCATGTTTTTGAATGTTTGAAATCGTTATCGCTGGCACAAAGTAACTTCTATAATTGACCTATGACCTCTACATACGTGGAGTTACACGACGGTAATTAACAGCAATTCACGAAATATTCATTCACATTTTCGAACTTTTATCTATGGTACTTTTTAATATGATATCTCAGGTAACAATCCCGATTAAAACAAGCAACTTTGCAATGGCTTTTCACAACTTCGTAAGCAGTTTGTTGTCGAATTTACGGTTGGCTGTTGCGTTAATCTACTTATGCATGATACATTTTCGATACATTTACTTATTGTTTTCAAAATTTAACTGCGGGGGTGTCATTACAATGACATAGGTTAAATATACAAGCAACTCCGCCAAAATTTCCTTCGTTTTTCGAACTTTGCATGCTGTTTTCTAACATTTTACAGCCAGTTCATGTAAACATCTATATGGTGCTTTCAACTGGCTTTTATTAAATTTGTCGACTTTACCACTGCGAGTTTCTATATGTCAACAACTTAGGTCATACATACTAATACATCAACCAACTTTGTAATAACTTTGCACAACTTTGCAATCACTTTGAACAACTTTGAGCGGTGTGTTAACAGCTTAAAACCCACTACGTGCCGACAGCATCTACAACTTGTTCTTGAAAATTAGAAGGAATGTGAAAACTTTTTTTCAATTAAAATAGTTACAAAAATTCCACGATTTTCCACTATAAATGATTGGCATCACAGACAGGAAGAATACAGGAACGTATCCTTATATTTTTACTACTTCTGTGATGAAAAAAAAATCAACGACTCGTTTACTCAGGGAGTCTCCCATGCGAGTACTAACCATGCCCGATCGCGCTTTACTTTAAACATGTGTTAGTCACCTAACCACACAGCTGCATTATTTATTTGAAAGTAAGCTGAATTGGCGGGTATTTCATGTTTTTGAATGTTTGAAATCGTTATCGCTGGCACAAAGTAACTTCTATAATTGACCTATGACCTCTACATACTTGGAGTTACACGACGGTAATTAACAGCAATTCACGAAATATTCATTCACATTTTCGAACTTTTATCTATGGTACTTTTTAATATGATATCTCAGGTAACAATCCCGATTAAAACAAGCAACTTTGCAATGGCTTTTCACAACTTCGTAAGCAGTTTGTTGTCGAATTTACGGTTGGCTGTTGCGTTAATCTACTTATGCATGACACATTTTCGATACATTTACTTATTGTTTTCGAAATTTAACTGCGGGGGTGTCATTACAATGACATAGGTTAAATATACAAGCAACTCCGCCAAAATTTCCTTCGTTTTTCGAACTTTGCATGCTGTTTTCTAACATTTTACAGCCAGTTCATGTAAACATCTATATGGTGCTTTCAACTGGCTTTTATTAAATTTGTCGACTTTACCACTGCGAGTTTCTATATGTCAACAACTTAGGTCATACATACTAATATATCAACCAACTTTGTAATAACTTTGCACAACTTTGCAATCACTTTGAACAACTTTGAGCGGTGTGTTAACAGCTTAAAACCCACTACGTGCCGACAGCATCTACAACTTGTTCTTGAAAATTAGAAGGAATGTGAAAACTTTTTTTCAATTAAAATAGTTACAAAAATTCCACGATTTTCCACTATAAATGATTGGCATCACAGACAGGAAGAATACAGGAACGTATCCTTATATTTTTACTACTTCTGTGATGAAAAAAAAATCAACGACTCGTTTACTCAGGGAGTCTCCCATGCAAGTACTAACCAAGCCCGATCGCGCTTTACTTTTAAACATGTGTCGGTCACCTAACCACACAGCTGCATTGTTTATTTGAAAGTAAACTGAATTGGCGGGTATTTCATGTTTTTGAATGTTTGAAATCGTTATCGCTGGCACAAAGTACCTTCTATAATTGACCTATGACCTCTACATACTTGCGGTAACACGACAGTAATTAACAGCAATTCACGAAATATTCATTCACATTTTCGAACTTTTAACTATGGTACTTATTAATATGATATCTCAGGTAACAATCCCGATTGAAACAAGCAACTTTGCAATGGCTTTTCACAACTTTGTAAGCAGTTTGTTGTCGAATTTACGGTTGGCTGTTGCGTTAATCTACTTATGCATGATACATTTTCGATACATTTACTTATTGTTTTCGAAATTTAACTGCGGGGGTGTCATTACAATGACTTAGGTTAAATATACAAGCAACTCCGCCAAAATTTCCTTCGTTTTTCGAACTTTGCATGCTGTTTTCTAACATTTTACAGCCAGTTCATGTAAACATCTATATGGTGCTTTCAACTGGCTTTTATTAAATTTGTCGACTTTACCACTGCGAGTTTCTATATGTCAACAACTTAGGTCATACATACTAATACATCAACCAACTTTGTAATAACTTTGCACAACTTTGCAATCACTTTGAACAACTTTGAGCGGTGTGTTAACAGCTTAAAACCCACTACGTGCCGACAGCATCTACAACTTGTTCTTGAAAATTAGAAGGAATGTGAAAACTTTTTTTCAATTAAAATAGTTACAAAAATTCCACGATTTTCCACTATAAATGATTGGCATCACAGACAGGAAGAATACAGGAACGTATCCTTATATTTTTACTACTTCTGTGATGAAAAAAAAATCAACGACTCGTTTACTCAGGGAGTCTCCCATGCGAGTACTAACCATGCCCGATCGCGCTTTACTTTAAACATGTGTTGGTCACCTAACCACACAGCTGCATTATTTATTTGAAAGTAAGCTGAATTGGCGGGTATTTCATGTTTTTGAATGTTTGAAATCGTTATCGCTGGCACAAAGTAACTTCTATAATTGACCTATGACCTCTACATACTTGGAGTTACACGACGGTAATTAACAGCAATTCACGAAATATTCATTCACATTTTCGAACTTTTAACTATGGTACTTTTTAATATGATATCTCAGGTAACAATCCCGATTAAAACAAGCAACTTTGCAATGGCTTTTCACAACTTCGTAAGCAGTTTGTTGTCGAATTTACGGTTGGCTGTTGCGTTAATCTACTTATGCATGATACATTTTCGATACATTTACTTATTGTTTTCGAAATTTAACTGCGGGGGTGTCATTACAATGACTTAGGTTAAATATACAAGCAACTCCGCCAAAATTTCCTTCGTTTTTCGAACTTTGCATGCTGTTTTCTAACATTTTACAGCCAGTTCATGTAAACATCTATATGGTGCTTTCAACTGGCTTTTATTAAATTTGTCGACTTTACCACTGCGAGTTTCTATATGTCAACAACTTAGGTCATACATACTAATACATCAACCAACTTTGTAATAACTTTGCACAACTTTGCAATCACTTTGAACAACTTTGAGCGGTGTGTTAACAGCTTAAAACCCACTACGTGCCGACAGCATCTACAACTTGTTCTTGAAAATTAGAAGGAATGTGAAAACTTTTTTTCAATTAAAATAGTTACAAAAATTCCACGATTTTCCACTATAAATGATTGGCATCACAGACAGGAAGAATACAGGAACGTATCCTTATATTTTTACTACTTCTGTGATGAAAAAAAAAATCAACGACTCGTTTACTCAGGGAGTCTCCCATGCGAGTACTAACCATGCCCGATCGCGCTTTACTTTAAACATGTGTTGGTCACCTAACCACACAGCTGCATTATTTATTTGAAAGTAAGCTGAATTGGCGGGTATTTCATGTTTTTGAATGTTTGAAATCGTTATCGCTGGCACAAAGTAACTTCTATAATTGACCTATGACCTCTACATACTTGGAGTTACACGACGGTAATTAACAGCAATTCACGAAATATTCATTCACATTTTCGAACTTTTAACTATGGTACTTTTTAATATGATATCTCAGGTAACAATCCCGATTAAAACAAGCAACTTTGCAATGGCTTTTCACAACTTCGTAAGCAGTTTGTTGTCGAATTTACGGTTGGCTGTTGCGTTAATCTACTTATGCATGATACATTTTCGATACATTTACTTATTGTTTTCGAAATTTAACTGCGGGGGTGTCATTACAATGACTTAGGTTAAATATACAAGCAACTCCGCCAAAATTTCCTTCGTTTTTCGAACTTTGCATGCTGTTTTCTAACATTTTACAGCCAGTTCATGTAAACATCTATATGGTGCTTTCAACTGGCTTTTATTAAATTTGTCGACTTTACCACTGCGAGTTTCTATATGTCAACAACTTAGGTCATACATACTAATACATCAACCAACTTTGTAATAACTTTGCACAACTTTGCAATCACTTTGAACAACTTTGAGCGGTGTGTTAACAGCTTAAAACCCACTACGTGCCGACAGCATCTACAACTTGTTCTTGAAAATTAGAAGGAATGTGAAAACTTTTTTTCAATTAAAATAGTTACAAAAATTCCACGATTTTCCACTATAAATGATTGGCATCACAGACAGGAAGAATACAGGAACGTATCCTTATATTTTTACTACTTCTGTGATGAAAAAAAAATCAACGACTCGTTTACTCAGGTAGTCTCCCATGTGAGTACTAACCATGCCCGATCGCGCTTTACTTTAAACATGTGTTGGTCACCTAACCACACATCTGCATTGTTTATTTGAAAGTAAGCTGAATTGGCGGGTATTTCATGTTTTTGAATGTTTAAAATCGTTATCGCTGGCACAAAGTAACTTCTATAATTGACCTATGACCTCTACATACTTGGAGTTACACGACGGTAATTAACAGCAATTCACGAAATATTCATTCACATTTTCGAACTTTTAACTATGGTACTTATTAATATGACATCTCAGGTAACAATCCCGATTGAAACAAGCAACTTTGCAATGGCTTTTCACAACTTTGTAAGCAGTTTGTTGTCGAATTTACGGTTGGCTGTTGCGTTAATCTACTTATGCATGATACATTTTCGATACATTTACTTATTGTTTTCGAAATTTAACTGCGGGGGTGTCATTACAATGACTTAGGTTAAATATACAAGCAACTCCGCCAAAATTTCCTTCGTTTTTCGAACTTTGCATGCTGTTTTCTAACATTTTACAGCCAGTTCATGTAAACATCTATATGGTGCTTTCAACTGGCTTTTATTAAATTTGTCGACTTTACCACTGCGAGTTTCTATATGCCAACAACTTAGGTCATACATACTAATACATCAACCAACTTTGTAATAACTTTGCACAACTTTGCAATCACTTTGAACAACTTTGAGCGGTGTGTTAACAGCTTAAAACCCACTACGTGCCGACAGCATCTACAACTTGTTCTTGAAAATTAGAAGGAATGTGAAAACTTTTTTCAATTAAAATAGTTACAAAAATTCCACGATTTTCCACTATAAATGATTGGCATCACAGACAGGAAGAATACAGGAACGTATCCTTATATTTTTACTACTTCTGTGATGAAAAAAAAATCAACGACTCGTTTACTCAGGTAGTCTCCCATGTGAGTACTAACCATGCCCGATCGCGCTTTACTTTAAACATGTGTTGGTCACCTAACCACACATCTGCATTGTTTATTTGAAAGTAAGCTGAATTGGCGGGTATTTCATGTTTTTGAATGTTTAAAATCGTTATCGCTGGCACAAAGTAACTTCTATAATTGACCTATGACCTCTACATACTTGGAGTTACACGACGGTAATTAACAGCAATTCACGAAATATTCATTCACATTTTCGAACTTTTAACTATGGTACTTATTAATATGACATCTCAGGTAACAATCCCGATTGAAACAAGCAACTTTGCAATGGCTTTTCACAACTTTGTAAGCAGTTTGTTGTCGAATTTACGGTTGGCTGTTGCGTTAATCTACTTATGCATGATACATTTTCGATACATTTACTTATTGTTTTCGAAATTTAACTGCGGGGGTGTCATTACAATGACTTAGGTTAAATATACAAGCAACTCCGCCAAAATTTCCTTCGTTTTTCGAACTTTGCATGCTGTTTTCTAACATTTTACAGCCAGTTCATGTAAACATCTATATGGTGCTTTCAACTGGCTTTTATTAAATTTGTCGACTTTACCACTGCGAGTTTCTATATGCCAACAACTTAGGTCATACATACTAATACATCAACCAACTTTGTAATAACTTTGCACAACTTTGCAATCACTTTGAACAACTTTGAGCGGTGTGTTAACAGCTTAAAACCCACTACGTGCCGACAGCATCTACAACTTGTTCTTGAAAATTAGAAGGAATGTGAAAACTTTTTTCAATTAAAATAGTTACAAAAATTCCACGATTTTCCACTATAAATGATTGGCATCACAGACAGGAAGAATACAGGAACGTATCCTTATATTTTTACTACTTCTGTGATGAAAAAAAAATCAACGACTCGTTTACTCAGGTAGTCTCCCATGTGAGTACTAACCATGCCCGATCGCGCTTTACTTTAAACATGTGTTGGTCACCTAACCACACATCTGCATTGTTTATTTGAAAGTAAGCTGAATTGGCGGGTATTTCATGTTTTTGAATGTTTAAAATCGTTATCGCTGGCACAAAGTAACTTCTATAATTGACCTATGACCTCTACATACTTGGAGTTACACGACGGTAATTAACAGCAATTCACGAAATATTCATTCACATTTTCGAACTTTTAACTATGGTACTTATTAATATGACATCTCAGGTAACAATCCCGATTGAAACAAGCAACTTTGCAATGGCTTTTCACAACTTTGTAAGCAGTTTGTTGTCGAATTTACGGTTGGCTGTTGCGTTAATCTACTTATGCATCATACATTTTCGATACATTTACTTATTGTTTTCGAAATTTAACTGCGGGGGTGTCATTACAATGACTTAGGTTAAATATACAAGCAACTCCGCCAAAATTTCCTTCGTTTTTCGAACTTTGCATGCTGTTTTCTAACATTTTACAGCCAGTTCATGTAAACATCTATATGGTGCTTTCAACTGGCTTTTATTAAATTTGTCGACTTTACCACTGCGAGTTTCTATATGCCAACAACTTAGGTCATACATACTAATACATCAACCAACTTTGTAATAACTTTGCACAACTTTGCAATCACTTTGAACAACTTTGAGCGGTGTGTTAACAGCTTAAAACCCACTACGTGCCGACAGCATCTACAACTTGTTCTTGAAAATTAGAAGGAATGTGAAAACTTTTTTTCAATTAAAATAGTTACAAAAATTCCACGATTTTCCACTATAAATGATTGGCATCACAGACAGGAAGAATACAGGAACGTATCCTTATATTTTTACTACTTCTGTGATGAAAAAGAAATCAACAACTCGTTTACTCAGGGAGTCTCCCATGCGAGTACTAACCATGCCCGATCGCGCTTTACTTTAAACATGTGTTGGTCACCTAACCACACATCTGCATTGTTTATTTGAAAGTAAGCTGAATTGGCGGGTATTTCATGTTTTTGAATGTTTAAAATCGTTATCGCTGGCACAAAGTAACTTCTATAATTGACCTATGACCTCTACATACTTGGAGTTACACGACGGTAATTAACAGCAATTCACGAAATATTCATTCACATTTTCGAACTTTTAACTATGGTACTTATTAATATGACATCTCAGGTAACAATCCCGATTGAAACAAGCAACTTTGCAATGGCTTTTCACAACTTTGTAAGCAGTTTGTTGTCGAATTTACGGTTGGCTGTTGCGTTAATCTACTTATGCATGATACATTTTCGATACATTTACTTATTGTTTTCGAAATTTAACTGCGGGGGTGTCATTACAATGACTTAGGTTAAATATACAAGCAACTCCGCCAAAATTTCCTTCGTTTTTCGAACTTTGCATGCTGTTTTCTAACATTTTACAGCCAGTTCATGTAAACATCTATATGGTGCTTTCAACTGGCTTTTATTAAATTTGTCGACTTTACCACTGCGAGTTTCTATATGCCAACAACTTAGGTCATACATACTAATACATCAACCAACTTTGTAATAACTTTGCACAACTTTGCAATCACTTTGAACAACTTTGAGCGGTGTGTTAACAGCTTAAAACCCACTACGTGCCGACAGCATCTACAACTTGTTCTTGAAAATTAGAAGGAATGTGAAAACTTTTTTCAATTAAAATAGTTACAAAAATTCCACGATTTTCCACTATAAATGATTGGCATCACAGACAGGAAGAATACAGGAACGTATCCTTATATTTTTACTACTTCTGTGATGAAAAAAAAATCAACGACTCGTTTACTCAGGGAGTCTCCCATGCGAGTACTAACCATGCCCGATCGCGCTTTACTTTAAACATGTGTTGGTCACCTAACCACACATCTGCATTGTTTATTTGAAAGTAAGCTGAATTGGCGGGTATTTCATGTTTTTGAATGTTTAAAATCGTTATCGCTGGCACAAAGTAACTTCTATAATTGACCTATGACCTCTACATACTTGGAGTTACACGACGGTAATTAACAGCAATTCACGAAATATTCATTCACATTTTCGAACTTTTAACTATGGTACTTTTTAATATGATATCTCAGGTAACAATCCCGATTGAAACAAGCAACTTTGCAATGGCTTTTCACAACTTTGTAAGCAGTTTGTTGTCGAATTTACGGTTGGCTGTTGCGTTAATCTACTTATGCATGATACATTTTCGATACATTTACTTATTGTTTTCGAAATTTAACTGCGGGGGTGTCATTACAATGACTTAGGTTAATTATACAAGCAACTCCGCCAAAATTTCCTTCGTTTTTCGAACTTTGCATGCTGTTTTCTAACATTTTACAGCCAGTTCATGTAAACATCTATATGGTGCTTTCAACTGGCTTTTATTAAATTTGTCGACTTTACCACTGCGAGTTTCTATATGTCAACAACTTAGGTCATACATACTAATACATCAACCAACTTTGTAATAACTTTGCACAACTTTGCAATCACTTTGAACAACTTTGAGCGGTGTGTTAACAGCTTAAAACCCACTACGTGCCGACAGCATCTACAACTTGTTCTTGAAAATTAGAAGGAATGTGAAAACTTTTTTTCAATTAAAATAGTTACAAAAATTCCACGATTTTCCACTATAAATGATTGGCATCACAGACAGGAAGAATACAGGAACGTATCCTTATATTTTTACTACTTCTGTGATGAAAAAAAAATCAACGACTCGTTTACTCAGGGAGTCTCCCATGCGAGTACTAACCATGCCCGATCGCGCTTTACTTTAAACATGTGTTGGTCACCTAACCACACAGCTGCATTATTTATTTGAAAGTAAGCTGAATTGGCGGGTATTTCATGTTTTTGAATGTTTGAAATCGTTATCGCTGGCACAAAGTAACTTCTATAATTGACCTATGACCTCTACATACTTGGAGTTACACGACGGTAATTAACAGCAATTCACGAAATATTCATTCACATTTTCGAACTTTTAACTATGGTACTTTTTAATATGATATCTCAGGTAACAATCCCGATTAAAACAAGCAACTTTGCAATGGCTTTTCACAACTTCGTAAGCAGTTTGTTGTCGAATTTACGGTTGGCTGTTGCGTTAATCTACTTATGCATGATACATTTTCGATACATTTACTTATTGTTTTCGAAATTTAACTGCGGGGGTGTCATTACAATGACTTAGGTTAAATATACAAGCAACTCCGCCAAAATTTCCTTCGTTTTTCGAACTTTGCATGCTGTTTTCTAACATTTTACAGCCAGTTCATGTAAACATCTATATGGTGCTTTCAACTGGCTTTTATTAAATTTGTCGACTTTACCACTGCGAGTTTCTATATGTCAACAACTTAGGTCATACATACTAATACATCAACCAACTTTGTAATAACTTTGCACAACTTTGCAATCACTTTGAACAACTTTGAGCGGTGTGTTAACAGCTTAAAACCCACTACGTGCCGACAGCATCTACAACTTGTTCTTGAAAATTAGAAGGAATGTGAAAACTTTTTTTCAATTAAAATAGTTACAAAAATTCCACGATTTTCCACTATAAATGATTGGCATCACAGACAGGAAGAATACAGGAACGTATCCTTATATTTTTACTACTTCTGTGATGAAAAAAAAATCAACGACTCGTTTACTCAGGGAGTCTCCCATGCGAGTACTAACCATGCCCGATCGCGCTTTACTTTAAACATGTGTTGGTCACCTAACCACACAGCTGCATTATTTATTTGAAAGTAAGCTGAATTGGCGGGTATTTCATGTTTTTGAATGTTTGAAATCGTTATCGCTGGCACAAAGTAACTTCTATAATTGACCTATGACCTCTACATACTTGGAGTTACACGACGGTAATTAACAGCAATTCACGAAATATTCATTCACATTTTCGAACTTTTAACTATGGTACTTTTTAATATGATATCTCAGGTAACAATCCCGATTAAAACAAGCAACTTTGCAATGGCTTTTCACAACTTTGTAAGCAGTTTGTTGTCGAATTTACGGTTGGCTGTTGCGTTAATCTACTTATGCATGATACATTTTCGATACATTTACTTATTGTTTTCGAAATTTAACTGCGGGGGTGTCATTACAATGACTTAGGTTAAATATACAAGCAACTCCGCCAAAATTTCCTTCGTTTTTCGAACTTTGCATGCTGTTTTCTAACATTTTACAGCCAGTTCATGTAAACATCTATATGGTGCTTTCAACTGGCTTTTATTAAATTTGTCGACTTTACCACTGCGAGTTTCTATATGTCAACAACTTAGGTCATACATACTAATACATCAACCAACTTTGTAATAACTTTGCACAACTTTGCAATCACTTTGAACAACTTTGAGCGGTGTGTTAACAGCTTAAAACCCACTACGTGCCGACAGCATCTACAACTTGTTCTTGAAAATTAGAAGGAATGTGAAAACTTTTTTTCAATTAAAATAGTTACAAAAATTCCACGATTTTCCACTATAAATGATTGGCATCACAGACAGGAAGAATACAGGAACGTATCCTTATATTTTTACTACTTCTGTGATGAAAAAAAAATCAACGACTCGTTTACTCAGGGAGTCTCCCATGCGAGTACTAACCATGCCCGATCGCGCTTTACTTTAAACATGTGTTGGTCACCTAACCACACAGCTGCATTATTTATTTGAAAGTAAGCTGAATTGGCGGGTATTTCATGTTTTTGAATGTTTGAAATCGTTATCGCTGGCACAAAGTAACTTCTATAATTGACCTATGACCTCTACATACTTGGAGTTACACGACGGTAATTAACAGCAATTCACGAAATATTCATTCACATTTTCGAACTTTTAACTATGGTACTTTTTAATATGATATCTCAGGTAACAATCCCGATTAAAACAAGCAACTTTGCAATGGCTTTTCACAACTTTGTAAGCAGTTTGTTGTCGAATTTACGGTTGGCTGTTGCGTTAATCTACTTATGCATGATACATTTTCGATACATTTACTTATTGTTTTCGAAATTTAACTGCGGGGGTGTCATTACAATGACTTAGGTTAAATATACAAGCAACTCCGCCAAAATTTCCTTCGTTTTTCGAACTTTGCATGCTGTTTTCTAACATTTTACAGCCAGTTCATGTAAACATCTATATGGTGCTTTCAACTGGCTTTTATAAAATTTGTCGACTTTACCACTGCGAGTTTCTATATGTCAACAACTTAGATCATACATACTAATACATCAACCAACTTTGTAATAACTTTGCACAACTTTGCAATCACTTTGAACAACTTTGAGCGGTGTGTTAACAGCTTAAAACCCACTACGTGCCGACAGCATCTACAACTTGTTCTTGAAAATTAGAAGGAATGTGAAAACTTTTTTTCAATTAAAATAGTTACAAAAATTCCACGATTTTCCACTATAAATGATTGGCATCACAGACAGAAAGAATACAGGAACGTATCCTTATATATTTACTACTTCTGTGATGAAAAAAAATCAACGACTAGTTTACTCAGGGAGTCTCCCATGCGAGTACTAACCATGCCCGATGCCGCTTTACTTTTAAACATGTGTCGGTCACCTAACCACACAGCTGCATTGTTTATTTGAAAGTAAGCTGAATTGGCGGGTATTTCATGTTTTTGAATGTTTGAAATCGTTATCGCTGGCACAAAGTACCTTCTATAATTGACCTATGACCTCTACATACTTGCAGTAACACGACGGTAATTAACAGCAATTCACGAAATATTCATTCACATTTTCGAACTTTTAACTATGGTACTTATTAATATGATATCTCAGGTAACAATCCCGATTGAAACAAGCAACTTTGCAATGGTTTTTCACAACTTTGTAAGCAGTTTGTTGTCGAATTTACGGTTGGCTGTTGCGTTAATCTACTTATGCATGATACATTTTCGATACATTTACTTATTGTTTTCGAAATTTAACTGCGGGGGTGTCATTACAATGACTTAGGTTAAATATACAAGCAACTCCGCCAAAATTTCCTTCGTTTTTCGAACTTTGCATGCTGTTTTCTAACATTTTACAGCCAGTTCATGTAAACATCTATATGGTGCTTTCAACTGGCTTTTATTAAATTTGTCGACTTTACCACTGCGAGTTTCTATATGTCAACAACTTAGGTCATACATACTAATACATCAACCAACTTTGTAATAACTTTGCACAACTTTGCAATCACTTTGAACAACTTTGAGCGGTGTGTTAACGGCTTAAAACCCACTACGTGCCGACAGCATCTACAACTTGTTCTTGAAAATTAGAAGGAATGTGAAAACTTTTTTTCAATTAAAATAGTTACAAAAATTCCACGATTTTCCACTATAAATGATTGGCATCACAGACAGGAAGAATACAGGAACGTATCCTTATATTTTTACTACTTCTGTGATGAAAAAAAAATCAACGACTCGTTTACTCAGGGAGTCTCCCATGCGAGTACTAACCATGCCCGATCGCGCTTTACTTTAAACATGTGTTGGTCACCTAACCACACAGCTGCATTATTTATTTGAAAGTAAGCTGAATTGGCGGGTATTTCATGTTTTTGAATGTTTGAAATCGTTATCGCTGGCACAAAGTAACTTCTATAATTGACCTATGACCTCTACATACTTGGAGTTACACGACGGTAATTAACAGCAATTCACGAAATATTCATTCACATTTTCGAACTTTTAACTATGGTACTTTTTAATATGATATCTCAGGTAACAATCCCGATTAAAACAAGCAACTTTGCAATGGCTTTTCACAACTTCGTAAGCAGTTTGTTGTCGAATTTACGGTTGGCTGTTGCGTTAATCTACTTATGCATGATACATTTTCGATACATTTACTTATTGTTTTCGAAATTTAACTGCGGGGGTGTCATTACAATGACTTAGGTTAAATATACAAGCAACTCCGCCAAAATTTCCTTCGTTTTTCGAACTTTGCATGCTGTTTTCTAACATTTTACAGCCAGTTCATGTAAACATCTATATGGTGCTTTCAACTGGCTTTTATTAAATTTGTCGACTTTACCACTGCGAGTTTCTATATGTCAACAACTTAGGTCATACATACTAATACATCAACCAACTTTGTAATAACTTTGCACAACTTTGCAATCACTTTGAACAACTTTGAGCGGTGTGTTAACAGCTTAAAACCCACTACGTGCCGACAGCATCTACAACTTGTTCTTGAAAATTAGAAGGAATGTGAAAACTTTTTTTCAATTAAAATAGTTACAAAAATTCCACGATTTTCCACTATAAATGATTGGCATCACAGACAGGAAGAATACAGGAACGTATCCTTATATTTTTACTACTTCTGTGATGAA
Source organism: Saccoglossus kowalevskii (assembly GCF_978046115.1). Classification (NCBI taxonomy): domain Eukaryota; kingdom Metazoa; phylum Hemichordata; class Enteropneusta; family Harrimaniidae; genus Saccoglossus; species Saccoglossus kowalevskii. The sequence goes on along the minus strand of NC_140661.1, from coordinate 8,995,136 downwards.
AAAAAAATCAACGACTCGTTTACTCAGGGAGTCTCCCATGCGAGTACTAACCATGCCCGATCGCGCTTTACTTTAAACATGTGTTGGTCACCTAACCACACAGCTGCATTATTTATTTGAAAGTAAGCTGAATTGGCGGGTATTTCATGTTTTTGAATGTTTGAAATCGTTATCGCTGGCACAAAGTAACTTCTATAATTGACCTATGACCTCTACATACTTGGAGTTACACGACGGTAATTAACAGCAATTCACGAAATATTCATTCACATTTTCGAACTTTTAACTATGGTACTTTTTAATATGATATCTCAGGTAACAATCCCGATTAAAACAAGCAACTTTGCAATGGCTTTTCACAACTTTGTAAGCAGTTTGTTGTCGAATTTACGGTTGGCTGTTGCGTTAATCTACTTATGCATGATACATTTTCGATACATTTACTTATTGTTTTCGAAATTTAACTGCGGGGGTGTCATTACAATGACTTAGGTTAAATATACAAGCAACTCCGCCAAAATTTCCTTCGTTTTTCGAACTTTGCATGCTGTTTTCTAACATTTTACAGCCAGTTCATGTAAACATCTATATGGTGCTTTCAACTGGCTTTTATTAAATTTGTCGACTTTACCACTGCGAGTTTCTATATGTCAACAACTTAGATCATACATACTAATACATCAACCAACTTTGTAATAACTTTGCACAACTTTGCAATCACTTTGAACAACTTTGAGCGGTGTGTTAACAGCTTAAAACCCACTACGTGCCGACAGCATCTACAACTTGTTCTTGAAAATTAGAAGGAATGTGAAAACTTTTTTTCAATTAAAATAGTTACAAAAATTCCACGATTTTCCACTATAAATGATTGGCATCACAGACAGGAAGAATACAGGAACGTATCCTTATATTTTTACTACTTCTGTGATGAAAAAAAAATCAACGACTACTTTACTCAGGGAGTCTCCCTTGCGAGTACTAACCATGCCCGATCGCGCTTTACTTTTAAACATGTGTCGGTCACCTAACCACACAGATGCATTGTTTATTTGAAAGTAAGCTGAATTGGCGGGTATTTCATGTTTTTGAATGTTTGAAATCGTTATCGCTGGCACAAAGTAACTTCTATAATTGACCTATGACCTCTACATACTTGGAGTTACACGACGGTAATTAACAGCAATTCACGAAATATTCATTCACATTTTCGAACTTTTAACTATGGTACTTTTTAATATGATATCTCAGGTAACAATCCCGATTAAAACAAGCAACTTTGCAATGGCTTTTCACAACTTTGTAAGCAGTTTGTTGTCGAATTTACGGTTGGCTGTTGCGTTAATCTACTTATGCATGATACATTTTCGATACATTTACTTATTGTTTTCGAAATTTAACTGCGGGGGTGTCATTACAATGACTTAGGTTAAATATACAAGCAACTCCGCCAAAATTTCCTTCGTTTTTCGAACTTTGCATGCTGTTTTCTAACATTTTACAGCCAGTTCATGTAAACATCTATATGGTGCTTTCAACTGGCTTTTATTAAATTTGTCGACTTTACCACTGCGAGTTTCTATATGTCAACAACTTAGGTCATACATACTAATACATCAACCAACTTTGTAATAACATTGCACAACTTTTCAATCACTTTGAACAAGTTTGAGCGGTGTGTTAACAGCTTAAAACCCACTACGTGCCGACAGCATCTACAACTTGTTCTTGAAAATTAGAAGGAATGTGAAAACTTTTTTTCAATTAAAATAGTTACAAAAATTCCACGATTTTCCACTATAAATGATTGGCATCACAGACAGAAAGAATACAGGAACGTATCCTTATATATTTACTACTTCTGTGATGAAAAAAAATCAACGACTAGTTTACTCAGGGAGTCTCCCATGCGAGTACTAACCATGCCCGATGCCGCTTTACTTTTAAACATGTGTCGGTCACCTAACCACACAGCTGCATTGTTTATTTGAAAGTAAGCTGAATTGGCGGGTATTTCATGTTTTTGAATGTTTGAAATCGTTATCGCTGGCACAAAGTACCTTCTATAATTGACCTATGACCTCTACATACTTGCAGTAACACGACGGTAATTAACAGCAATTCACGAAATATTCATTCACATTTTCGAACTTTTAACTATGGTACTTATTAATATGATATCTCAGGTAACAATCCCGATTGAAACAAGCAACTTTGCAATGGTTTTTCACAACTTTGTAAGCAGTTTGTTGTCGAATTTACGGTTGGCTGTTGCGTTAATCTACTTATGCATGATACATTTTCGATACATTTACTTATTGTTTTCGAAATTTAACTGCGGGGGTGTCATTACAATGACTTAGGTTAAATATACAAGCAACTCCGCCAAAATTTCCTTCGTTTTTCGAACTTTGCATGCTGTTTTCTAACATTTTACAGCCAGTTCATGTAAACATCTATATGGTGCTTTCAACTGGCTTTTATTAAATTTGTCGACTTTACCACTGCGAGTTTCTATATGTCAACAACTTAGGTCATACATACTAATACATCAACCAACTTTGTAATAACATTGCACAACTTTTCAATCACTTTGAACAACTTTGAGCGGTGTGTTAACAGCTTAAAACCCACTACGTGCCGACAGCATCTACAACTTGTTCTTGAAAATTAGAAGGAATGTGAAAACTTTTTTCAATTAAAATAGTTACAAAAATTCCACGATTTTCCACTATAAATGATTGGCATCACAGACAGGAAGAATACAGGAACGTATCCTTATATTTTTACTACTTCTGTGATGAAAAAAAAATCAACGACTCGTTTACTCAGGGAGTCTCCCATGCGAGTACTAACCATGCCCGATCGCGCTTTACTTTAAACATATGTTGGTCACCTAACCACACATCTGCATTGTTTATTTGAAAGTAAGCTGAATTGGCGGGTATTTCATGTTTTTGAATGTTTAAAATCGTTATCGCTGGCACAAAGTACCTTCTATAATTGACCTATGACCTCTACATACTTGCAGTAACACGACGGTAATTAACAGCAATTCACGAAATATTCATTCACATTTTCGAACTTTTAACTATGGTACTTATTAATATGATATCTCAGGTAACAATCCCGATTGAAACAAGCAACTTTGCAATGGTTTTTCACAACTTTGTAAGCAGTTTGTTGTCGAATTTACGGTTGGCTGTTGCGTTAATCTACTTATGCATGATACATTTTCGATACATTTACTTATTGTTTTCGAAATTTAACTGCGGGGGTGTCATTACAATGACTTAGGTTAAATATACAAGCAACTCCGCCAAAATTTCCTTCGTTTTTCGAACTTTGCATGCTGTTTTCTAACATTTTACAGCCAGTTCATGTAAACATCTATATGGTGCTTTCAACTGGCTTTTATTAAATTTGTCGACTTTACCACTGCGAGTTTCTATATGTCAACAACTTAGGTCATACATACTAATACATCAACCAACTTTGTAATAACTTTGCACAACTTTGCAATCACTTTGAACAACTTTGAGCGGTGTGTTAACAGCTTAAAACCCACTACGTGCCGACAGCATCTACAACTTGTTCTTGAAAATTAGAAGGAATGTGAAAACTTTTTTTCAATTAAAATAGTTACAAAAATTCCACGATTTTCCACTATAAATGATTGGCATCACAGACAGGAAGAATACAGGAACGTATCCTTATATTTTTACTACTTCTGTGATGAAAAAAAAATCAACGACTCGTTTACTCAGGGAGTCTCCCATGCGAGTACTAACCATGCCCGATCGCGCTTTACTTTAAACATGTGTTGGTCACCTAACCACACAGCTGCATTATTTATTTGAAAGTAAGCTGAATTGGCGGGTATTTCATGTTTTTGAATGTTTGAAATCGTTATCGCTGGCACAAAGTAACTTCTATAATTGACCTATGACCTCTACATACTTGGAGTTACACGACGGTAATTAACAGCAATTCACGAAATATTCATTCACATTTTCGAACTTTTAACTATGGTACTTTTTAATATGATATCTCAGGTAACAATCCCGATTAAAACAAGCAACTTTGCAATGGCTTTTCACAACTTTGTAAGCAGTTTGTTGTCGAATTTACGGTTGGCTGTTGCGTTAATCTACTTATGCATGATACATTTTCGATACATTTACTTATTGTTTTCGAAATTTAACTGCGGGGGTGTCATTACAATGACTTAGGTTAAATATACAAGCAACTCCGCCAAAATTTCCTTCGTTTTTCGAACTTTGCATGCTGTTTTCTAACATTTTACAGCCAGTTCATGTAAACATCTATATGGTGCTTTCAACTGGCTTTTATTAAATTTGTCGACTTTACCACTGCGAGTTTCTATATGTCAACAACTTAGATCATACATACTAATACATCAACCAACTTTGTAATAACTTTGCACAACTTTGCAATCACTTTGAACAACTTTGAGCGGTGTGTTAACAGCTTAAAACCCACTACGTGCCGACAGCATCTACAACTTGTTCTTGAAAATTAGAAGGAATGTGAAAACTTTTTTTCAATTAAAATAGTTACAAAAATTCCACGATTTTCCACTATAAATGATTGGCATCACAGACAGGAAGAATACAGGAACGTATCCTTATATTTTTACTACTTCTGTGATGAAAAAAAAATCAACGACTACTTTACTCAGGGAGTCTCCCTTGCGAGTACTAACCATGCCCGATCGCGCTTTACTTTTAAACATGTGTCGGTCACCTAACCACACAGATGCATTGTTTATTTGAAAGTAAGCTGAATTGGCGGGTATTTCATGTTTTTGAATGTTTGAAATCGTTATCGCTGGCACAAAGTAACTTCTATAATTGACCTATGACCTCTACATACTTGGAGTTACACGACGGTAATTAACAGCAATTCACGAAATATTCATTCACATTTTCGAACTTTTAACTATGGTACTTTTTAATATGATATCTCAGGTAACAATCCCGATTAAAACAAGCAACTTTGCAATGGCTTTTCACAACTTTGTAAGCAGTTTGTTGTCGAATTTACGGTTGGCTGTTGCGTTAATCTACTTATGCATGATACATTTTCGATACATTTACTTATTGTTTTCGAAATTTAACTGCGGGGGTGTCATTACAATGACTTAGGTTAAATATACAAGCAACTCCGCCAAAATTTCCTTCGTTTTTCGAACTTTGCATGCTGTTTTCTAACATTTTACAGCCAGTTCATGTAAACATCTATATGGTGCTTTCAACTGGCTTTTATTAAATTTGTCGACTTTACCACTGCGAGTTTCTATATGTCAACAACTTAGGTCATACATACTAATACATCAACCAACTTTGTAATAACATTGCACAACTTTTCAATCACTTTGAACAAGTTTGAGCGGTGTGTTAACAGCTTAAAACCCACTACGTGCCGACAGCATCTACAACTTGTTCTTGAAAATTAGAAGGAATGTGAAAACTTTTTTTCAATTAAAATAGTTACAAAAATTCCACGATTTTCCACTATAAATGATTGGCATCACAGACAGAAAGAATACAGGAACGTATCCTTATATATTTACTACTTCTGTGATGAAAAAAAATCAACGACTAGTTTACTCAGGGAGTCTCCCATGCGAGTACTAACCATGCCCGATGCCGCTTTACTTTTAAACATGTGTCGGTCACCTAACCACACAGCTGCATTGTTTATTTGAAAGTAAGCTGAATTGGCGGGTATTTCATGTTTTTGAATGTTTGAAATCGTTATCGCTGGCACAAAGTACCTTCTATAATTGACCTATGACCTCTACATACTTGCAGTAACACGACGGTAATTAACAGCAATTCACGAAATATTCATTCACATTTTCGAACTTTTAACTATGGTACTTATTAATATGATATCTCAGGTAACAATCCCGATTGAAACAAGCAACTTTGCAATGGTTTTTCACAACTTTGTAAGCAGTTTGTTGTCGAATTTACGGTTGGCTGTTGCGTTAATCTACTTATGCATGATACATTTTCGATACATTTACTTATTGTTTTCGAAATTTAACTGCGGGGGTGTCATTACAATGACTTAGGTTAAATATACAAGCAACTCCGCCAAAATTTCCTTCGTTTTTCGAACTTTGCATGCTGTTTTCTAACATTTTACAGCCAGTTCATGTAAACATCTATATGGTGCTTTCAACTGGCTTTTATTAAATTTGTCGACTTTACCACTGCGAGTTTCTATATGTCAACAACTTAGGTCATACATACTAATACATCAACCAACTTTGTAATAACATTGCACAACTTTTCAATCACTTTGAACAACTTTGAGCGGTGTGTTAACAGCTTAAAACCCACTACGTGCCGACAGCATCTACAACTTGTTCTTGAAAATTAGAAGGAATGTGAAAACTTTTTTCAATTAAAATAGTTACAAAAATTCCACGATTTTCCACTATAAATGATTGGCATCACAGACAGGAAGAATACAGGAACGTATCCTTATATTTTTACTACTTCTGTGATGAAAAAAAAAATCAACGACTCGTTTACTCAGGGAGTCTCCCATGCGAGTACTAACCATGCCCGATCGCGCTTTACTTTAAACATATGTTGGTCACCTAACCACACATCTGCATTGTTTATTTGAAAGTAAGCTGAATTGGCGGGTATTTCATGTTTTTGAATGTTTAAAATCGTTATCGCTGGCACAAAGTACCTTCTATAATTGACCTATGACCTCTACATACTTGCAGTAACACGACGGTAATTAACAGCAATTCACGAAATATTCATTCACATTTTCGAACTTTTAACTATGGTACTTATTAATATGATATCTCAGGTAACAATCCCGATTGAAACAAGCAACTTTGCAATGGTTTTTCACAACTTTGTAAGCAGTTTGTTGTCGAATTTACGGTTGGCTGTTGCGTTAATCTACTTATGCATGATACATTTCGATACATTTACTTATTGTTTTCGAAATTTAACTGCGGGGGTGTCATTACAATGACTTAGGTTAAATATACAAGCAACTCCGCCAAAATTTCCTTCGTTTTTCGAACTTTGCATGCTGTTTTCTAACATTTTACAGCCAGTTCATGTAAACATCTATATGGTGCTTTCAACTGGCTTTTATTAAATTTGTCGACTTTACCACTGCGAGTTTCTATATGCCAACAACTTAGGTCATACATACTAATACATCAACCAACTTTGTAATAACTTTGCACAACTTTGCAATCACTTTGAACAACTTTGAGCGGTGTGTTAACAGCTTAAAACCCACTACGTGCCGACAGCATCTACAACTTGTTCTTGAAAATTAGAAGGAATGTGAAAACTTTTTTCAATTAAAATAGTTACAAAAATTCCACGATTTTCCACTATAAATGATTGGCATCACAGACAGGAAGAATACAGGAACGTATCCTTATATTTTTACTACTTCTGTGATGAAAAAAAAATCAACGACTCGTTTACTCAGGGAGTCTCCCATGCGAGTACTAACCATGCCCGATCGCGCTTTACTTTAAACATGTGTTGGTCACCTAACCACACATCTGCATTGTTTATTTGAAAGTAAGCTGAATTGGCGGGTATTTCATGTTTTTGAATGTTTAAAATCGTTATCGCTGGCACAAAGTAACTTCTATAATTGACCTATGACCTCTACATACTTGGAGTTACACGACGGTAATTAACAGCAATTCACGAAATATTCATTCACATTTTTGAACTTTTAACTATGGTACTTTTTAATATGATATCTCAGGTAACAATCCCGATTAAAACAAGCAACTTTGCAATGGATTTTCACAACTTTGTAAGCAGTTTGTTGTCTAATTTACGGTTGGCTGTTGCGTTAATCTACTTATGCATGATACATTTTCGATACATTTACTTATTGTTTTCGAAATTTAACTGCGGGGGTGTCATTACAATGACTTAGGTTAAATATACAAGCAACTCCGCCAAAATTTCCTTCGTTTTTCGAACTTTGCATGCTGTTTTCTAACATTTTACAACCAGTTCATGTAAACATCTATATGGTGCTTTCAACTGGCTTTTATTAAATTTGTCGACTTTACCACTGCGAGTTTCTATATGTCAACAACTTAGGCCATACATACTAATACATCAACTAACTTTGTAATAACTTTGCACAACTTTGCAATCACTTTGAACAACTTTGAGCGGTGTGTTAACAGCTTAAAACCCACTACGTGCCGACAGCACCTACAACTTGTTCTTGAAAATTAGAAGGAATGTGAAAACTTTTTTCAATTAAAATAGTTACAAAAATTCCACGATTTTCCACTATAAATGATTGGCATCACAGACAGGAAGAATACAGGAACGTATCCTTATATTTTTACTACTTCTGTGATGAAAAAAAATCAACGACTCGTTTACTCAGGGAGTCTCCCATGCGAGTACTAACCATGCCCGATCGCGCTTTACTTTAAACATGTGTTGGTCACCTAACCACACATCTGCATTGTTTATTTGAAAGTAAGCTGAATTGGCGGGTATTTCATGTTTTTGAATGTTTAAAATCGTTATCGCTGGCACAAAGTAACTTCTATAATTGACCTATGACCTCTACATACTTGGAGTTACACGACGGTAATTAACAGCAATTCACGAAATATTCATTCACATTTTTGAACTTTTAACTATGGTACTTTTTAATATGATATCTCAGGTAACAATCCCGATTAAAACAAGCAACTTTGCAATGGCTTTTGACAACTTTGTAAGCAGTTTGTTGTCGAATTTACGGTTGGCTGTTGCGTTAATCTACTTATGCATGATACATTTTCGATACATTTACTTATTGTTTTCGAAATTTAACTGCGGGGGTGTCATTACAATGACTTAGGTTAAATATACAAGCAACTCCGCCAAAATTTCCTTCGTTTTTCGAACTTTGCATGCTGTTTTCTAACATTTTACAGCCAGTTCATGTAAACATCTATATGGTGCTTTCAACTGGCTTTTATTAAATTTGTCGACTTTACCACTGCGAGTTTCTATATGTCAACAACTTAGGTCATACATACTAATACATCAACCAACTTTGTAATAACATTGCACAACTTTTCAATCACTTTGAACAACTTTGAGCGGTGTGTTAACAGCTTAAAACCCACTACGTGCCGACAGCATCTACAACTTGTTCTTGAAAATTAGAAGGAATGTGAAAACTTTTTTTCAATTAAAATAGTTACAAAAATTCCACGATTTTCCACTATAAATGATTGGCATCACAGACAGGAAGAATACAGGAACGTATCTTTATATATTTACTACTTCTGTGATGAAAAAAAATCAACGACTAGTTTACTCAGGGAGTCTCCCATGCGAGTACTAACCATGCCCGATGCCGCTTTACTTTTAAACATGTGTCGGTCACCTAACCACACAGCTGCATTGTTTATTTGAAAGTAAGCTGAATTGGCGGGTATTTCATGTTTTTGAATGTTTGAAATCGTTATCGCTGGCACAAAGTACCTTCTATAATTGACCTATGACCTCTACATACTTGCAGTAACACGACGGTAATTAACAGCAATTCACGAAATATTCATTCACATTTTCGAACTTTTAACTATGGTACTTATTAATATGATATCTCAGGTAACAATCCCGATTGAAACAAGCAACTTTGCAATGGTTTTTCACAACTTTGTAAGCAGTTTGTTGTCGAATTTACGGTTGGCTGTTGCGTTAATCTACTTATGCATGATACATTTTCGATACATTTACTTATTGTTTTCGAAATTTAACTGCGGGGGTGTCATTACAATGACTTAGGTTAAATATACAAGCAACTCCGCCAAAATTTCCTTCGTTTTTCGAACTTTGCATGCTGTTTTCTAACATTTTACAGCCAGTTCATGTAAACATCTATATGGTGCTTTCAACTGGCTTTTATTAAATTTGTCGACTTTACCACTGCGAGTTTCTATATGCCAACAACTTAGGTCATACATACTAATACATCAACCAACTTTGTAATAACTTTGCACAACTTTGCAATCACTTTGAACAACTTTGAGCGGTGTGTTAACAGCTTAAAACCCACTACGTGCCGACAGCATCTACAACTTGTTCTTGAAAATTAGAAGGAATGTGAAAACTTTTTTCAATTAAAATAGTTACAAAAATTCCACGATTTTCCACTATAAATGATTGGCATCACAGACAGGAAGAATACAGGAACGTATCCTTATATTTTTACTACTTCTGTGATGAAAAAAAAATCAACGACTCGTTTACTCAGGGAGTCTCCCATGCGAGTACTAACCATGCCCGATCGCGCTTTACTTTAAACATGTGTTGATCACCTAACCACACATCTGCATTGTTTATTTGAAAGTAAGCTGAATTGGCGGGTATTTCATGTTTTTGAATGTTTAAAATCGTTATCGCTGGCACAAAGTAACTTCTATAATTGACCTATGACCTCTACATACTTGGAGTTACACGACGGTAATTAACAGCAATTCACGAAATATTCATTCACATTTTCGAACTTTTAACTATGGTACTTTTTAATATGATATCTCAGGTAACAATCCCGATTAAAACAAGCAACTTTGCAATGGCTTTTCACAACTTTGTAAGCAGTTTGTTGTCGAATTTACGGTTGGCTGTTGCGTTAATCTACTTATGCATGATACATTTTCGATACATTTACTTATTGTTTTCGAAATTTAACTGCGGGGGTGTCATTACAATGACTTAGGTTAAATATACAAGCAACTCCGCCAAAATTTCCTTCGTTTTTCGAACTTTGCATGCTGTTTTCTAACATTTTACAGCCAGTTCATGTAAACATCTATATGGTGCTTTCAACTGGCTTTTATTAAATTTGTCGACTTTACCACTGCGAGTTTCTATATGTCAACAACTTAGGTCATACATACTAATACACCAACCAACTTTGTAATAACTTTGCACAACTTTGCAATCACTTTGAACAACTTTGAGCGGTGTGTTAACAGCTTAAAACCCACTACGTGCCGACAGCATCTACAACTTGTTCTTGAAAATTAGAAGGAATGTGAAAACTTTTTTCAATTAAAATAGTTACAAAAATTCCACGATTTTCCACTATAAATGATTGGCATCACAGACAGGAAGAATACAGGAACGTATCCTTATATTTTTACTACTTCTGTGATGAAAAAAAAATCAACGACTCGTTTACTCAGGGAGTCTCCCATGCGAGTACTAACCATGCCCGATCGCGCTTTACTTTAAACATGTGTTGGTCACCTAACCACACATCTGCATTGTTTATTTGAAAGTAAGCTGAATTGGCGGGTATTTCATGTTTTTGAATGTTTAAAATCGTTATCGCTGGCACAAAGTAACTTCTATAATTGACCTATGACCTCTACATACTTGGAGTTACACGACGGTAATTAACAGCAATTCACGAAATATTCATTCACATTTTCGAACTTTTAACTATGGTACTTTTTAATATGATATATCAGGTAACAATCCCGATTAAAACAAGCAACTTTGCAATGGCTTTTCACAACTTTGTAAGCAGTTTGTTGTCGAATTTACGGTTGGCTGTTGCGTTAATCTACTTATGCATGATACATTTTCGATACATTTACTTATTGTTTTCGAAATTTAACTGCGGGGGTGTCATTACAATGACTTAGGTTAAATATACAAGCAACTCCGCCAAAATTTCCTTCGTTTTTCGAACTTTGCATGCTGTTTTCTAACATTTTACAGCCAGTTCATGTAAACATCTATATGGTGCTTTCAACTGGCTTTTATTAAATTTGTCGACTTTACCACTGCGAGTTTCTATATGTCAACAACTTAGGTCATACATACTAATACATCAACCAACTTTGTAATAACTTTGCACAACTTTGCAATCACTTTGAACAACTTTGAGCGGTGTGTTAACAGCTTAAAACCCACTACGTGCCGACAGCATCTACAACTTGTTCTTGAAAATTAGAAGGAATGTGAAAACTTTTTTCAATTAAAATAGTTACAAAAATTCCACGATTTTCCACTATAAATGATTGGCATCACAGACAGGAAGAATACAGGAACGTATCCTTATATTTTTACTACTTCTGTGATGAAAAAAAAATCAACGACTCGTTTACTCAGGGAGTCTCCCATGCGAGTACTAACCATGCCCGATCGCGCTTTACTTTAAACATGTGTTGGTCACCTAACCACACATCTGCATTGTTTATTTGAAAGTAAGCTGAATTGGCGGGTATTTCATGTTTTTGAATGTTTAAAATCGTTATCGCTGGCACAAAGTAACTTCTATAATTGACCTATGACCTCTACATACTTGGAGTTACACGACGGTAATTAACAGCAATTCACGAAATATTCATTCACATTTTCGAACTTTTAACTATGGTACTTTTTAATATGATATATCAGGTAACAATCCCGATTAAAACAAGCAACTTTGCAATGGCTTTTCACAACTTTGTAAGCAGTTTGTTGTCGAATTTACGGTTGGCTGTTGCGTTAATCTACTTATGCATGATACATTTTCGATACATTTACTTATTGTTTTCGAAATTTAACTGCGGGGGTGTCATTACAATGACTTAGGTTAAATATACAAGCAACTCCGCCAAAATTTCCTTCGTTTTTCGAACTTTGCATGCTGTTTTCTAACATTTTACAGCCAGTTCATGTAAACATCTATATGGTGCTTTCAACTGGCTTTTATTAAATTTGTCGACTTTACCACTGCGAGTTTCTATATGTCAACAACTTAGGTCATACATACTAATACATCAACCAACTTTGTAATAACTTTGCACAACTTTGCAATCACTTTGAACAACTTTGAGCGGTGTGTTAACAGCTTAAAACCCACTACGTGCCGACAGCATCTACAACTTGTTCTTGAAAATTAGAAGGAATGTGAAAACTTTTTTCAATTAAAATAGTTACAAAAATTCCACGATTTTCCACTATAAATGATTGGCATCACAGACAGGAAGAATACAGGAACGTATCCTTATATTTTTACTACTTCTGTGATGAAAAAAAAATCAACGACTCGTTTACTCAGTGAGTCTCCCATGCGAGTACTAACCATGCCCGATCGCGCTTTACTTTAAACATGTGTTGGTCACCTAACCACACATCTGCATTGTTTATTTGAAAGTAAGCTGAATTGGCGGGTATTTCATGTTTTTGAATGTTTAAAATCGTTATCGCTGGCACAAAGTAACTTCTATAATTGACCTATGACCTCTACATACTTGGAGTTACACGACGGTAATTAACAGCAATTCACGAAATATTCATTCACATTTTCGAACTTTTAACTATGGTACTTTTTAATATGATATATCAGGTAACAATCCCGATTAAAACAAGCAACTTTGCAATGGCTTTTCACAACTTTGTAAGCAGTTTGTTGTCGAATTTACGGTTGGCTGTTGCGTTAATCTACTTATGCATGATACATTTTCGATACATTTACTTATTGTTTTCGAAATTTAACTGCGGGGGTGTCATTACAATGACTTAGGTTAAATATACAAGCAACTCCGCCAAAATTTCCTTCGTTTTTCGAACTTTGCATGCTGTTTTCTAACATTTTACAGCCAGTTCATGTAAACATCTATATGGTGCTTTCAACTGGCTTTTATTAAATTTGTCGACTTTACCACTGCGAGTTTCTATATGTCAACAACTTAGGTCATACATACTAATACATCAACCAACTTTGTAATAACTTTGCACAACTTTGCAATCACTTTGAACAACTTTGAGCGGTGTGTTAACAGCTTAAAACCCACTACGTGCCGACAGCATCTACAACTTGTTCTTGAAAATTAGAAGGAATGTGAAAACTTTTTTCAATTAAAATAGTTACAAAAATTCCACGATTTTCCACTATAAATGATTGGCATCACAGACAGGAAGAATACAGGAACGTATCCTTATATTTTTACTACTTCTGTGATGAAAAAAAAATCAACGACTCGTTTACTCAGGGAGTCTCCCATGCGAGTACTAACCATGCCCGATCGCGCTTTACTTTAAACATGTGTTGGTCACCTAACCACACATCTGCATTGTTTATTTGAAAGTAAGCTGAATTGGCGGGTATTTCATGTTTTTGAATGTTTAAAATCGTTATCGCTGGCACAAAGTAACTTCTATAATTGACCTATGACCTCTACATACTTGGAGTTACACGACGGTAATTAACAGCAATTCACGAAATATTCATTCACATTTTCGAACTTTTAACTATGGTACTTTTTAATATGATATCTCAGGTAACAATCCCGATTAAAACAAGCAACTTTGCAATGGCTTTTCACAACTTTGTAAGCAGTTTGTTGTCGAATTTACGGTTGGCTGTTGCGTTAATCTACTTATGCATGATACATTTTCGATACATTTACTTATTGTTTTCGAAATTTAACTGCGGGGGTGTCATTACAATGACTTAGGTTAAATATACAAGCAACTCCGCCAAAATTTCCTTCGTTTTTCGAACTTTGCATGCTGTTTTCTAACATTTTACAGCCAGTTCATGTAAACATCTATATGGTGCTTTCAACTGGCTTTTATTAAATTTGTCGACTTTACCACTGCGAGTTTCTATATGTCAACAACTTAGGTCATACATACTAATACATCAACCAACTTTGTAATAACTTTGCACAACTTTGCAATCACTTTGAACAACTTTGAGCGGTGTGTTAACAGCTTAAAACCCACTACGTGCCGACAGCATCTACAACTTGTTCTTGAAAATTAGAAGGAATGTGAAAACTTTTTTCAATTAAAATAGTTACAAAAATTCCACGATTTTCCACTATAAATGATTGGCATCACAGACAGGAAGAATACAGGAACGTATCCTTATATTTTTACTACTTCTGTGATGAAAAAAAAATCAACGACTCGTTTACTCAGGGAGTCTCCCATGCAAGTACTAACCATGCCCGATCGCGCTTTACTTTAAACATGTGTTGGTCACCTAACCACACATCTGCATTGTTTATTTGAAAGTAAGCTGAATTGGCGGGTATTTCATGTTTTTGAATGTTTAAAATCGTTATCGCTGGCACAAAGTAACTTCTATAATTGACCTATGACCTCTACATACTTGGAGTTACACGACGGTAATTAACAGCAATTCACGAAATATTCATTCACATTTTCGAACTTTTAACTATGGTACTTTTTAATATGATATCTCAGGTAACAATCCCGATTAAAACAAGCAACTTTGCAATGGCTTTTCACAACTTTGTAAGCAGTTTGTTGTCGAATTTACGGTTGGCTGTTGCGTTAATCTACTTATGCATGATACATTTTCGATACATTTACTTATTGTTTTCGAAATTTAACTGCGGGGGTGTCATTACAATGACTTAGGTTAAATATACAAGCAACTCCGCCAAAATTTCCTTCGTTTTTCGAACTTTGCATGCTGTTTTCTAACATTTTACAGCCAGTTCATGTAAACATCTATATGGTGCTTTCAACTGGCTTTTATTAAATTTGTCGACTTTACCACTGCGAGTTTCTATATGTCAACAACTTAGGTCATACATACTAATACATCAACCAACTTTGTAATAACTTTGCACAACTTTGCAATCACTTTGAACAACTTTGAGCGGTGTGTTAACAGCTTAAAACCCACTACGTGCCGACAGCATCTACAACTTGTTCTTGAAAATTAGAAGGAATGTGAAAACTTTTTTCAATTAAAATAGTTACAAAAATTCCACGATTTTCCACTATAAATGATTGGCATCACAGACAGGAAGAATACAGGAACGTATCCTTATATTTTTACTACTTCTGTGATGAAAAAAAAATCAACGACTCGTTTACTCAGGGAGTCTCCCATGCGAGTACTAACCATGCCCGATCGCGCTTTACTTTAAACATGTGTTGGTCACCTAACCACACATCTGCATTGTTTATTTGAAAGTAAGCTGAATTGGCGGGTATTTCATGTTTTTGAATGTTTAAAATCGTTATCGCTGGCACAAAGTAACTTCTATAATTGACCTATGACCTCTACATACTTGGAGTTACACGACGGTAATTAACAGCAATTCACGAAATATTCATTCACATTTTCGAACTTTTAACTATGGTACTTTTTAATATGATATCTCAGGTAACAATCCCGATTAAAACAAGCAACTTTGCAATGGCTTTTCACAACTTTGTAAGCAGTTTGTTGTCGAATTTACGGTTGGCTGTTGCGTTAATCTACTTATGCATGATACATTTTCGATACATTTACTTATTGTTTTCGAAATTTAACTGCGGGGGTGTCATTACAATGACTTAGGTTAAATATACAAGCAACTCCGCCAAAATTTCCTTCGTTTTTCGAACTTTGCATGCTGTTTTCTAACATTTTACAGCCAGTTCATGTAAACATCTATATGGTGCTTTCAACTGGCTTTTATTAAATTTGTCGACTTTACCACTGCGAGTTTCTATATGTCAACAACTTAGGTCATACATACTAATACATCAACCAACTTTGTAATAACTTTGCACAACTTTGCAATCACTTTGAACAACTTTGAGCGGTGTGTTAACAGCTTAAAACCCACTACGTGCCGACAGCATCTACAACTTGTTCTTGAAAATTAGAAGGAATGTGAAAACTTTTTTCAATTAAAATAGTTACAAAAATTCCACGATTTTCCACTATAAATGATTGGCATCACAGACAGGAAGAATACAGGAACGTATCCTTATATTTTTACTACTTCTGTGATGAAAAAAAAATCAACGACTCATTTACTCAGGGAGTCTCCCATGCGAGTACTAACCATGCCCGATCGCGCTTTACTTTAAACATGTGTTGGTCACCTAACCACACATCTGCATTGTTTATTTGAAAGTAAGCTGAATTGGCGGGTATTTCATGTTTTTGAATGTTTAAAATCGTTATCGCTGGCACAAAGTAACTTCTATAATTGACCTATGACCTCTACATACTTGGAGTTACACGACGGTAATTAACAGCAATTCACGAAATATTCATTCACATTTTCGAACTTTTAACTATGGTACTTTTTAATATGATATCTCAGGTAACAATCCCGATTAAAACAAGCAACTTTGCAATGGCTTTTCACAACTTTGTAAGCAGTTTGTTGTCGAATTTACGGTTGGCTGTTGCGTTAATCTACTTATGCATGATACATTTTCGATACATTTACTTATTGTTTTCGAAATTTAACTGCGGGGGTGTCATTACAATGAGTTAGGTTAAATATACAAGCAACTCCGCCAAAATTTCCTTCGTTTTTCGAACTTTGCATGCTGTTTTCTAACATTTTACAGCCAGTTCATGTAAACATCTATATGGTGCTTTCAACTGGCTTTTATTAAATTTGTCGACTTTACCACTGCGAGTTTCTATATGTCAACAACTTAGGTCATACATACTAATACATCAACCAACTTTGTAATAACTTTGCACAACTTTGCAATCACTTTGAACAACTTTGAGCGGTGTGTTAACAGCTTAAAACCCACTACGTGCCGACAGCATCTACAACTTGTTCTTGAAAATTAGAAGGAATGTGAAAACTTTTTTCAATTAAAATAGTTACAAAAATTCCACGATTTTCCACTATAAATGATTGGCATCACAGACAGGAAGAATACAGGAACGTATCCTTATATTTTTACTACTTCTGTGATGAAAAAAAAATCAACGACTCGTTTACTCAGGGAGTCTCCCATGCGAGTACTAACCATGCCCGATCGCGCTTTACTTTAAACATGTGTTGGTCACCTAACCACACATCTGCATTGTTTATTTGAAAGTAAGCTGAATTGGCGGGTATTTCATGTTTTTGAATGTTTAAAATCGTTATCGCTGGCACAAAGTAACTTCTATAATTGACCTATGACCTCTACATACTTGGAGTTACACGACGGTAATTAACAGCAATTCACGAAATATTCATTCACATTTTCGAACTTTTAACTATGGTACTTTTTAATATGATATCTCAGGTAACAATCCCGATTAAAACAAGCAACTTTGCAATGGCTTTTCACAACTTTGTAAGCAGTTTGTTGTCGAATTTACGGTTGGCTGTTGCGTTAATCTACTTATGCATGATACATTTTCGATACATTTACTTATTGTTTTCGAAATTTAACTGCGGGGGTGTCATTACAATGAGTTAGGTTAAATATACAAGCAACTCCGCCAAAATTTCCTTCGTTTTTCGAACTTTGCATGCTGTTTTCTAACATTTTACAGCCAGTTCATGTAAACATCTATATGGTGCTTTCAACTGGCTTTTATTAAATTTGTCGACTTTACCACTGCGAGTTTCTATATGTCAACAACTTAGGTCATACATACTAATACATCAACCAACTTTGTAATAACTTTGCACAACTTTGCAATCACTTTGAACAACTTTGAGCGGTGTGTTAACAGCTTAAAACCCACTACGTGCCGACAGCATCTACAACTTGTTCTTGAAAATTAGAAGGAATGTGAAAACTTTTTTCAATTAAAATAGTTACAAAAATTCCACGATTTTCCACTATAAATGATTGGCATCACAGACAGGAAGAATACAGGAACGTATCCTTATATTTTTACTACTTCTGTGATGAAAAAAAAATCAACGACTCGTTTACTCAGGGAGTCTCCCATGCGAGTACTAACCATGCCCGATCGCGCTTTACTTTAAACATGTGTTGGTCACCTAACCACACATCTGCATTGTTTATTTGAAAGTAAGCTGAATTGGCGGGTATTTCATGTTTTTGAATGTTTAAAATCGTTATCGCTGGCACAAAGTAACTTCTATAATTGACCTATGACCTCTACATACTTGGAGTTACACGACGGTAATTAACAGCAATTCACGAAATATTCATTCACATTTTCGAACTTTTAACTATGGTACTTTTTAATATGATATCTCAGGTAACAATCCCGATTAAAACAAGCAACTTTGCAATGGCTTTTCACAACTTTGTAAGCAGTTTGTTGTCGAATTTACGGTTGGCTGTTGCGTTAATCTACTTATGCATGATACATTTTCGATACATTTACTTATTGTTTTCGAAATTTAACTGCGGGGGTGTCATTACAATGAGTTAGGTTAAATATACAAGCAACTCCGCCAAAATTTCCTTCGTTTTTCGAACTTTGCATGCTGTTTTCTAACATTTTACAGCCAGTTCATGTAAACATCTATATGGTGCTTTCAACTGGCTTTTATTAAATTTGTCGACTTTACCACTGCGAGTTTCTATATGTCAACAACTTAGGTCATACATACTAATACATCAACCAACTTTGTAATAACTTTGCACAACTTTGCAATCACTTTGAACAACTTTGAGCGGTGTGTTAACAGCTTAAAACCCACTACGTGCCGACAGCATCTACAACTTGTTCTTGAAAATTAGAAGGAATGTGAAAACTTTTTTCAATTAAAATAGTTACAAAAATTCCACGATTTTCCACTATAAATGATTGGCATCACAGACAGGAAGAATACAGGAACGTATCCTTATATTTTTACTACTTCTGTGATGAAAAAAAAATCAACGACTCGTTTACTCAGGGAGTCTCCCATGCGAGTACTAACCATGCCCGATCGCGCTTTACTTTAAACATGTGTTGGTCACCTAACCACACATCTGCATTGTTTATTTGAAAGTAAGCTGAATTGGCGGGTATTTCATGTTTTTGAATGTTTAAAATCGTTATCGCTGGCACAAAGTAACTTCTATAATTGACCTATGACCTCTACATACTTGGAGTTACACGACGGTAATTAACAGCAATTCACGAAATATTCATTCACATTTTCGAACTTTTAACTATGGTACTTTTTAATATGATATCTCAGGTAACAATCCCGATTAAAACAAGCAACTTTGCAATGGCTTTTCACAACTTTGTAAGCAGTTTGTTGTCGAATTTACGGTTGGCTGTTGCGTTAATCTACTTATGCATGATACATTTTCGATACATTTACTTATTGTTTTCGAAATTTAACTGCGGGGGTGTCATTACAATGAGTTAGGTTAAATATACAAGCAACTCCGCCAAAATTTCCTTCGTTTTTCGAACTTTGCATGCTGTTTTCTAACATTTTACAGCCAGTTCATGTAAACATCTATATGGTGCTTTCAACTGGCTTTTATTAAATTTGTCGACTTTACCACTGCGAGTTTCTATATGTCAACAACTTAGGTCATACATACTAATACATCAACCAACTTTGTAATAACTTTGCACAACTTTGCAATCACTTTGAACAACTTTGAGCGGTGTGTTAACAGCTTAAAACCCACTACGTGCCGACAGCATCTACAACTTGTTCTTGAAAATTAGAAGGAATGTGAAAACTTTTTTCAATTAAAATAGTTACAAAAATTCCACGATTTTCCACTATAAATGATTGGCATCACAGACAGGAAGAATACAGGAACGTATCCTTATATTTTTACTACTTCTGTGATGAAAAAAAAATCAACGACTCGTTTACTCAGGGAGTCTCCCATGCGAGTACTAACCATGCCCGATCGCGCTTTACTTTAAACATGTGTTGGTCACCTAACCACACATCTGCATTGTTTATTTGAAAGTAAGCTGAATTGGCGGGTATTTCATGTTTTTGAATGTTTAAAATCGTTATCGCTGGCACAAAGTAACTTCTATAATTGACCTATGACCTCTACATACTTGGAGTTACACGACGGTAATTAACAGCAATTCACGAAATATTCATTCACATTTTCGAACTTTTAACTATGGTACTTTTTAATATGATATCTCAGGTAACAATCCCGATTAAAACAAGCAACTTTGCAATGGCTTTTCACAACTTTGTAAGCAGTTTGTTGTCGAATTTACGGTTGGCTGTTGCGTTAATCTACTTATGCATGATACATTTTCGATACATTTACTTATTGTTTTCGAAATTTAACTGCGGGGGTGTCATTACAATGAGTTAGGTTAAATATACAAGCAACTCCGCCAAAATTTCCTTCGTTTTTCGAACTTTGCATGCTGTTTTCTAACATTTTACAGCCAGTTCATGTAAACATCTATATGGTGCTTTCAACTGGCTTTTATTAAATTTGTCGACTTTACCACTGCGAGTTTCTATATGTCAACAACTTAGGTCATACATACTAATACATCAACCAACTTTGTAATAACTTTGCACAACTTTGCAATCACTTTGAACAACTTTGAGCGGTGTGTTAACAGCTTAAAACCCACTACGTGCCGACAGCATCTACAACTTGTTCTTGAAAATTAGAAGGAATGTGAAAACTTTTTTCAATTAAAATAGTTACAAAAATTCCACGATTTTCCACTATAAATGATTGGCATCACAGACAGGAAGAATACAGGAACGTATCCTTATATTTTTACTACTTCTGTGATGAAAAAAAAATCAACGACTCGTTTACTCAGGGAGTCTCCCATGCGAGTACTAACCATGCCCGATCGCGCTTTACTTTAAACATGTGTTGGTCACCTAACCACACATCTGCATTGTTTATTTGAAAGTAAGCTGAATTGGCGGGTATTTCATGTTTTTGAATGTTTAAAATCGTTATCGCTGGCACAAAGTAACTTCTATAATTGACCTATGACCTCTACATACTTGGAGTTACACGACGGTAATTAACAGCAATTCACGAAATATTCATTCACATTTTCGAACTTTTAACTATGGTACTTTTTAATATGATATCTCAGGTAACAATCCCGATTAAAACAAGCAACTTTGCAATGGCTTTTCACAACTTTGTAAGCAGTTTGTTGTCGAATTTACGGTTGGCTGTTGCGTTAATCTACTTATGCATGATACATTTTCGATACATTTACTTATTGTTTTCGAAATTTAACTGCGGGGGTGTCATTACAATGACTTAGGTTAAATATACAAGCAACTCCGCCAAAATTTCCTTCGTTTTTCGAACTTTGCATGCTGTTTTCTAACATTTTACAGCCAGTTCATGTAAACATCTATATGGTGCTTTCAACTGGCTTTTATTAAATTTGTCGACTTTACCACTGCGAGTTTCTATATGTCAACAACTTAGGTCATACATACTAATACATCAACCAACTTTGTAATAACTTTGCACAACTTTGCAATCACTTTGAACAACTTTGAGCGGTGTGTTAACAGCTTAAAACCCACTACGTGCCGACAGCATCTACAACTTGTTCTTGAAAATTAGAAGGAATGTGAAAACTTTTTTCAATTAAAATAGTTACAAAAATTCCACGATTTTCCACTATAAATGATTGGCATCACAGACAGGAAGAATACAGGAACGTATCCTTATATTTTTACTACTTCTGTGATGAAAAAAAAATCAACGACTCGTTTACTCAGGGAGTCTCCCATGCGAGTACTAACCATGCCCGATCGCGCTTTACTTTAAACATGTGTTGGTCACCTAACCACACATCTGCATTGTTTATTTGAAAGTAAGCTGAATTGGCGGGTATTTCATGTTTTTGAATGTTTAAAATCGTTATCGCTGGCACAAAGTAACTTCTATAATTGACCTATGACCTCTACATACTTGGAGTTACACGACGGTAATTAACAGCAATTCACGAAATATTCATTCACATTTTCGAACTTTTAACTATGGTACTTTTTAATATGATATCTCAGGTAACAATCCCGATTAAAACAAGCAACTTTGCAATGGCTTTTCACAACTTTGTAAGCAGTTTGTTGTCGAATTTACGGTTGGCTGTTGCGTTAATCTACTTATGCATGATACATTTTCGATACATTTACTTATTGTTTTCGAAATTTAACTGCGGGGGTGTCATTACAATGACTTAGGTTAAATATACAAGCAACTCCGCCAAAATTTCCTTCGTTTTTCGAACTTTGCATGCTGTTTTCTAACATTTTACAGCCAGTTCATGTAAACATCTATATGGTGCTTTCAACTGGCTTTTATTAAATTTGTCGACTTTACCACTGCGAGTTTCTATATGTCAACAACTTAGGTCATACATACTAATACATCAACCAACTTTGTAATAACTTTGCACAACTTTGCAATCACTTTGAACAACTTTGAGCGGTGTGTTAACAGCTTAAAACCCACTACGTGCCGACAGCATCTACAACTTGTTCTTGAAAATTAGAAGGAATGTGAAAACTTTTTTCAATTAAAATAGTTACAAAAATTCCACGATTTTCCACTATAAATGATTGGCATCACAGACAGGAAGAATACAGGAACGTATCCTTATATTTTTACTACTTCTGTGATGAAAAAAAAATCAACGACTCGTTTACTCAGGGAATCTCCCATGCGAGTACTAACCATGCCCGATCGCGCTTTACTTTAAACATGTGTTGGTCACCTAACCACACATCTGCATTGTTTATTTGAAAGTAAGCTGAATTGGCGGGTATTTCATGTTTTTGAATGTTTAAAATCGTTATCGCTGGCACAAAGTAACTTCTATAATTGACCTATGACCTCTACATACTTGGAGTTACACGACGGTAATTAACAGCAATTCACGAAATATTCATTCACATTTTCGAACTTTTAACTATGGTACTTATTAATATGATATCTCAGGTAACAATCCCGATTAAAACAAGCAACTTTGCAATGGCTTTTCACAACTTTGTAAGCAGTTTGTTGTCGAATTTACGGTTGGCTGTTGCGTTAATCTACTTATGCATGATACATTTTCGATACATTTACTTATTGTTTTCGAAATTTAACTGCGGGGGTGTCATTACAATGACTTAGGTTAAATATACAAGCAACTCCGCCAAAATTTCCTTCGTTTTTCGAACTTTGCATGCTGTTTTCTAACATTTTACAGCCAGTTCATGTAAACATCTATATGGTGCTTTCAACTGGCTTTTATTAAATTTGTCGACTTTACCACTGCGAGTTTCTATATGTCAACAACTTAGGTCATACATACTAATACATCAACCAACTTTGTAATAACTTTGCACAACTTTGCAATCACTTTGAACAACTTTGAGCGGTGTGTTAACAGCTTAAAACCCACTACGTGCCGACAGCATCTACAACTTGTTCTTGAAAATTAGAAGGAATGTGAAAACTTTTTTCAATTAAAATAGTTACAAAAATTCCACGATTTTCCACTATAAATGATTGGCATCACAGACAGGAAGAATACAGGAACGTATCCTTATATTTTTACTACTTCTGTGATGAAAAAAAAATCAACGACTCGTTTACTCAGGGAGTCTCCCATGCGAGTACTAACCATGCCCGATCGCGCTTTACTTTAAACATGTGTTGGTCACCTAACCACACATCTGCATTGTTTATTTGAAAGTAAGCTGAATTGGCGGGTATTTCATGTTTTTGAATGTTTAAAATCGTTATCGCTGGCACAAAGTAACTTCTATAATTGACCTATGACCTCTACATACTTGGAGTTACACGACGGTAATTAACAGCAATTCACGAAATATTCATTCACATTTTCGAACTTTTAACTATGGTACTTTTTAATATGATATCTCAGGTAACAATCCCGATTAAAACAAGCAACTTTGCAATGGCTTTTCACAACTTTGTAAGCAGTTTGTTGTCGAATTTACGGTTGGCTGTTGCGTTAATCTACTTATGCATGATACATTTTCGATACATTTACTTATTGTTTTCGAAATTTAACTGCGGGGGTGTCATTACAATGACTTAGGTTAAATATACAAGCAACTCCGCCAAAATTTCCTTCGTTTTTCGAACTTTGCATGCTGTTTTCTAACATTTTACAGCCAGTTCATGTAAACATCTATATGGTGCTTTCAACTGGCTTTTATTAAATTTGTCGACTTTACCACTGCGAGTTTCTATATGTCAACAACTTAGGTCATACATACTAATACATCAACCAACTTTGTAATAACTTTGCACAACTTTGCAATCACTTTGAACAACTTTGAGCGGTGTGTTAACAGCTTAAAACCCACTACGTGCCGACAGCATCTACAACTTGTTCTTGAAAATTAGAAGGAATGTGAAAACTTTTTTCAATTAAAATAGTTACAAAAATTCCACGATTTTCCACTATAAATGATTGGCATCACAGACAGGAAGAATACAGGAACGTATCCTTATATTTTTACTACTTCTGTGATGAAAAAAAAATCAACGACTCGTTTACTCAGGGAGTCTCCCATGCGAGTACTAACCATGCCCAATCGCGCTTTACTTTAAACATGTGTTGGTCACCTAACCACACATCTGCATTGTTTATTTGAAAGTAAGCTGAATTGGCGGGTATTTCATGTTTTTGAATGTTTAAAATCGTTATCGCTGGCACAAAGTAACTTCTATAATTGACCTATGACCTCTACATACTTGGAGTTACACGACGGTAATTAACAGCAATTCACGAAATATTCATTCACATTTTCGAACTTTTAACTATGGTACTTTTTAATATGATATCTCAGGTAACAATCCCGATTAAAACAAGCAACTTTGCAATGGCTTTTCACAACTTTGTAAGCAGTTTGTTGTCGAATTTACGGTTGGCTGTTGCGTTAATCTACTTATGCATGATACATTTTCGATACATTTACTTATTGTTTTCGAAATTTAACTGCGGGGGTGTCATTACAATGACTTAGGTTAAATATACAAGCAACTCCGCCAAAATTTCCTTCGTTTTTCGAACTTTGCATGCTGTTTTCTAACATTTTACAGCCAGTTCATGTAAACATCTATATGGTGCTTTCAACTGGCTTTTATTAAATTTGTCGACTTTACCACTGCGAGTTTCTATATGTCAACAACTTAGGTCATACATACTAATACATCAACCAACTTTGTAATAACTTTGCACAACTTTGCAATCACTTTGAACAACTTTGAGCGGTGTGTTAACAGCTTAAAACCCACTACGTGCCGACACCATCTACAACTTGTTCTTGAAAATTAGAAGGAATGTGAAAACTTTTTTCAATTAAAATAGTTACAAAAATTCCACGATTTTCCACTATAAATGATTGGCATCACAGACAGGAAGAATACAGGAACGTATCCTTATATTTTTACTACTTCTGTGATGAAAAAAAAATCAACGACTCGTTTACTCAGGGAGTCTCCCATGCGAGTACTAACCATGCCCGATCGCGCTTTACTTTAAACATGTGTTGGTCACCTAACCACACATCTGCATTGTTTATTTGAAAGTAAGCTGAATTGGCGGGTATTTCATGTTTTTGAATGTTTAAAATCGTTATCGCTGGCACAAAGTAACTTCTATAATTGACCTATGACCTCTACATACTTGGAGTTACACGACGGTAATTAACAGCAATTCACGAAATATTCATTCACATTTTCGAACTTTTAACTATGGTACTTTTTAATATGATATCTCAGGTAACAATCCCGATTAAAACAAGCAACTTTGCAATGGCTTTTCACAACTTTGTAAGCAGTTTGTTGTCGAATTTACGGTTGGCTGTTGCGTTAATCTACTTATGCATGATACATTTTCGATACATTTACTTATTGTTTTCGAAATTTAACTGCGGGGGTGTCATTACAATGACTTAGGTTAAATATACAAGCAACTCCGCCAAAATTTCCTTCGTTTTTCGAACTTTGCATGCTGTTTTCTAACATTTTACAGCCAGTTCATGTAAACATCTATATGGTGCTTTCAACTGGCTTTTATTAAATTTGTCGACTTTACCACTGCGAGTTTCTATATGTCAACAACTTAGGTCATACATACTAATACATCAACCAACTTTGTAATAACTTTGCACAACTTTGCAATCACTTTGAACAACTTTGAGCGGTGTGTTAACAGCTTAAAACCCACTACGTGCCGACAGCATCTACAACTTGTTCTTGAAAATTAGAAGGAATGTGAAAACTTTTTTCAATTAAAATAGTTACAAAAATTCCACGATTTTCCACTATAAATGATTGGCATCACAGACAGGAAGAATACAGGAACGTATCCTTATATTTTTACTACTTCTGTGATGAAAAAAAAATCAACGACTCGTTTACTCAGGGAGTCTCCCATGCGAGTACTAACCATGCCCGATCGCGCTTTACTTTAAACATGTGTTGGTCACCTAACCACACATCTGCATTGTTTATTTGAAAGTAAGCTGAATTGGCGGGTATTTCATGTTTTTGAATGTTTAAAATCGTTATCGCTGGCACAAAGTAACTTCTATAATTGACCTATGACCTCTACATACTTGGAGTTACACGACGGTAATTAACAGCAATTCACGAAATATTCATTCACATTTTTGAACTTTTAACTATGGTACTTATTAATATGATATCTCAGGTAACAATCCCGATTGAAACAAGCAACTTTGCAATGGCTTTTCACAACTTTGTAAGCAGTTTGTTGTCGAATTTACGGTTGGCTGTTGCGTTAATCTACTTATGCATGATACATTTTCGATACATTTACTTATTGTTTTCGAAATTTAACTGCGGGGGTGTCATTACAATGACTTAGGTTAAATATACAAGCAACTCCGCCAAAATTTCCTTCGTTTTTCGAACTTTGCATGCTGTTTTCTAACATTTTACAGCCAGTTCATGTAAACATCTATATGGTGCTTTCAACTGGCTTTTATTAAATTTGTCGACTTTACCACTGCGAGTTTCTATATGTCAACAACTTAGGCCATACATACTAATACATCAACCAACTTTGTAATAACTTTGCACAACTTTGCAATCACTTTGAACAACTTTGAGCGGTGTGTTAACAGCTTAAAACCCACTACGTGCCGACAGCACCTACAACTTGTTCTTGAAAATTAGAAGGAATGTGAAAACTTTTTTCAATTAAAATAGCTACAAAAATTCCACGATTTTCCACTATAAATGATTGGCATCACAGACAGGAAGAATACAGGAACGTATCCTTATATTTTTACTACTTCTGTGATGAAAAAAAATCAACGACTCGTTTACTCAGGGAGTCTCCCATGCGAGTACTAACCATGCCCGATCGCGCTTTACTTTAAACATGTGTTGGTCACCTAACCACACATCTGCATTGTTTATTTGAAAGTAAGCTGAATTGGCGGGTATTTCATGTTTTTGAATGTTTAAAATCGTTATCGCTGGCACAAAGTAACTTCTATAATTGACCTATGACCTCTACATACTTGGAGTTACACGACGGTAATTAACAGCAATTCACGAAATATTCATTCACATTTTCGAACTTTTAACTATGGTACTTTTTAATATGATATCTCAGGTAACAATCCCGATTAAAACAAGCAACTTTGCAATGGCTTTTCACAACTTTGTAAGCAGTTTGTTGTCGAATTTACGGTTGGCTGTTGCGTTAATCTACTTATGCATGATACATTTTCGATACATTTACTTATTGTTTTCGAAATTTAACTGCGGGGGTGTCATTACAATGACTTAGGTTAAATATACAAGCAACTCCGCCAAAATTTCCTTCGTTTTTCGAACTTTGCATGCTGTTTTCTAACATTTTACAGCCAGTTCATGTAAACATCTATATGGTGCTTTCAACTGGCTTTTATTAAATTTGTCGACTTTACCACTGCGAGTTTCTATATGTCAACAACTTAGGTCATACATACTAATACATCAACCAACTTTGTAATAACTTTGCACAACTTTGCAATCACTTTGAACAACTTTGAGCGGTGTGTTAACAGCTTAAAACCCACTACGTGCCGACAGCATCTACAACTTGTTCTTGAAAATTAGAAGGAATGTGAAAACTTTTTTCAATTAAAATAGTTACAACAATTCCACGATTTTCCACTATAAATGATTGGCATCACAGACAGGAAGAATACAGGAACGTATCCTTATATTTTTACTACTTCTGTGATGAAAAAAAATCAACGACTCGTTTACTCAGGGAGTCTCCCATGCGAGTACTAACCATGCCCGATCGCGCTTTACTTTAAACATGTGTTGGTCACCTAACCACACATCTGCATTGTTTATTTGAAAGTAAGCTGAATTGGCGGGTATTTCATGTTTTTGAATGTTTAAAATCGTTATCGCTGGCACAAAGTAACTTCTATAATTGACCTATGACCTCTACATACTTGGAGTTACACGACGGTAATTAACAGCAATTCACGAAATATTCATTCACATTTTTGAACTTTTAACTATGGTACTTTTTAATATGATATCTCAGGTAACAATCCCGATTAAAACAAGCAACTTTGCAATGGCTTTTCACAACTTTGTAAGCAGTTTGTTGTCGAATTTACGGTTGGCTGTTGCGTTAATCTACTTATGCATGATACATTTTCGATACATTTACTTATTGTTTTCGAAATTTAACTGCGGGGGTGTCATTACAATGACTTAGGTTAAATATACAAGCAACTCCGCCAAAATTTCCTTCGTTTTTCGAACTTTGCATGCTGTTTTCTAACATTTTACAGCCAGTTCATGTAAACATCTATATGGTGCTTTCAACTGGCTTTTATTAAATTTGCCGACTTTACCACTGCGAGTTTCTATATGTCAACAACTTAGGCCATACATACTAATACATCAACCAACTTTGTAATAACTTTGCACAACTTTGCAATCACTTTGAACAACTTTGAGCGGTGTGTTAACAGCTTAAAACCCACTACGTGCCGACAGCATCTACAACTTGTTCTTGAAAATTAGAAGGAATGTGAAAACTTTTTTCAATTAAAATAGTTACAAAAATTCCACGATTTTCCACTATAAATGATTGGCATCACAGACAGGAAGAATACAGGAACGTATCCTTATATTTTTACTACTTCTGTGATGAAAAAAAATCAACGACTCGTTTACTCAGGGAGTCTCCCATGCGAGTACTAACCATGCCCGATCGCGCTTTACTTTAAACATGTGTTGGTCACCTAACCACACATCTGCATTGTTTATTTGAAAGTAAGCTGAATTGGCGGGTATTTCATGTTTTTGAATGTTTAAAATCGTTATCGCTGGCACAAAGTAACTTCTATAATTGACCTATGACCTCTACATACTTGGAGTTACACGACGGTAATTAACAGCAATTCACGAAATATTCATTCACATTTTTGAACTTTTAACTATGGTACTTTTTAATATGATATCTCAGGTAACAATCCCGATTAAAACAAGCAACTTTGCAATGGCTTTTCACAACTTTGTAAGCAGTTTGTTGTCGAATTTACGGTTGGCTGTTGCGTTAATCTACTTATGCATGATACATTTTCGATACATTTACTTATTGTTTTCGAAATTTAACTGCGGGGGTGTCATTACAATGACTTAGGTTAAATATACAAGCAACTCCGCCAAAATTTCCTTCGTTTTTCGAACTTTGCATGCTGTTTTCTAACATTTTACAGCCAGTTCATGTAAACATCTATATGGTGCTTTCAACTGGCTTTTATTAAATTTGTCGACTTTACCACTGCGAGTTTCTATATGTCAACAACTTAGGTCATACATACTAATACATCAACCAACTTTGTAATAACTTTGCACAACTTTGCAATCACTTTGAACAACTTTGAGCGGTGTGTTAACAGCTTAAAACCCACTACGTGCCGACAGCATCTACAACTTGTTCTTGAAAATTAGAAGGAATGTGAAAACTTTTTTTCAATTAAAATAGTTACAAAAATTCCACGATTTTCCACTATAAATGATTGGCATCACAGACAGGAAGAATACAGGAACGTATCCTTATATTTTTACTACTTCTGTGATGAAAAAAAAATCAACGACTAGTTTACTCAGGGAGTCTCCCATGCGAGTACTAACCATGCCCGATCGCGCTTTACTTTTAAACATGTGTCGGTCACCTAACCACACAGCTGCATTGTTCATTTGAAAGTAAGCTGAATTGGCGGGTATTTCATGTTTTTGAATGTTTGAAATCGTTATCGCTGGCACAAAGTACCTTCCATAATTGACCTATGACCTCTACATACTTGGAGTAACACGACGGTAATTAACAGCAATTCACGAAATATTCATTCACATTTTCGAACTTTTAACTATGGTACTTATTAATATGATATCTCAGGTAACAATCCCGATTGAAACAAGCAACTTTGCAATGGCTTTTCACAACTTTGTAAGCAGTTTGTTGTCGAATTTTCGGTTGGCTGTTGCGTTAATCTACTTATGCATGATACATTTTCGATACATTTACTTATTGTTTTCGAAATTTAACTGCGGGGGTGTCATTACAATGTCTTAGGTTAAATATACAAGCAACTCCGCCAAAATTTCCTTCGTTTTTCGAACTTTGCATGCTGTTTTCTAACATTTTACAGCCAGTTCATGTAAACATCTATATGGTGCTTTCAACTGGCTTTTATTAAATTTGTCGACTTTACCACTGCGAGTTTCTATATGTCAACAACTTAGGTCATACATACTAATACATCAACCAACTTTGTAATAACTTTGCACAACTTTGCAATCACTTTGAACAACTTTGAGCGGTGTGTTAACAGCTTAAAACCCACTACGTGCCGACAGCATCTACAACTTGTTCTTGAAAATTAGAAGGAATGTGAAAACTTTTTTCAATTAAAATAGTTACAAAAATTCCACGATTTTCCACTATAAATGATTGGCATCACAGACAGGAAGAATACAGGAACGTATCCTTATATTTTTACTACTTCTGTGATGAAAAAAAATCAACGACTCGTTTACTCAGGGAGTCTCCCATGCGAGTACTAACCATGCCCGATCGCGCTTTACTTTAAACATGTGTTGGTCACCTAACCACACATCTGCATTGTTTATTTGAAAGTAAGCTGAATTGGCGGGTATTTCATGTTTTTGAATGTTTAAAATCGTTATCGCTGGCACAAAGTAACTTCTATAATTGACCTATGACCTCTACATACTTGGAGTTACACGACGGTAATTAACAGCAATTCACGAAATATTCATTCACATTTTTGAACTTTTAACTATGGTACTTTTTAATATGATATCTCAGGTAACAATCCCGATTAAAACAAGCAACTTTGCAATGGCTTTTCACAACTTTGTAAGCAGTTTGTTGTCGAATTTACGGTTGGCTGTTGCGTTAATCTACTTATGCATGATACATTTTCGATACATTTACTTATTGTTTTCGAAATTTAACTGCGGGGGTGTCATTACAATGACTTAGGTTAAATATACAAGCAACTCCGCCAAAATTTCCTTCGTTTTTCGAACTTTGCATGCTGTTTTCTAACATTTTACAGCCAGTTCATGTAAACATCTATATGGTGCTTTCAACTGGCTTTTATTAAATTTGTCGACTTTACCACTGCGAGTTTCTATATGTCAACAACTTAGGCCATACATACTAATACATCAACCAACTTTGTAATAACTTTGCACAACTTTGCAATCACTTTGAACAACTTTGAGCGGTGTGTTAACAGCTTAAAACCCACTACGTGCCGACAGCATCTACAACTTGTTCTTGAAAATTAGAAGGAATGTGAAAACTTTTTTTCAATTAAAATAGTTACAAAAATTCCACGATTTTCCACTATAAATGATTGGCATCACAGACAGGAAGAATACAGGAACGTATCCTTATATTTTTACTACTTCTGTGATGAAAAAAAAATCAACGACTAGTTTACTCAGGGAGTCTCCCATGCGAGTACTAACCATGCCCGATCGCGCTTTACTTTTAAACATGTGTCGGTCACCTAACCACACAGCTGCATTGTTCATTTGAAAGTAAGCTGAATTGGCGGGTATTTCATGTTTTTGAATGTTTGAAATCGTTATCGCTGGCACAAAGTACCTTCCATAATTGACCTATGACCTCTACATACTTGGAGTAACACGACGGTAATTAACAGCAATTCACGAAATATTCATTCACATTTTCGAACTTTTAACTATGGTACTTATTAATATGATATCTCAGGTAACAATCCCGATTGAAACAAGCAACTTTGCAATGGCTTTTCACAACTTTGTAAGCAGTTTGTTGTCGAATTTACGGTTGGCTGTTGCGTTAATCTACTTATGCATGATACATTTTCGATACATTTACTTATTGTTTTCGAAATTTAACTGCGGGGGTGTCATTACAATGACTTAGGTTAAATATACAAGCAACTCCGCCAAAATTTCCTTCGTTTTTCGAACTTTGCATGCTGTTTTCTAACATTTTACAGCCAGTTCATGTAAACATCTATATGGTGCTTTCAACTGGCTTTTATTAAATTTGTCGACTTTACCACTGCGAGTTTCTATATGTCAACAACTTAGGTCATACATACTAATACATCAACCAACTTTGTAATAACTTTGCACAACTTTGCAATCACTTTGAACAACTTTGAGCGGTGTGTTAACAGCTTAAAACCCACTACGTGCCGACAGCATCTACAACTTGTTCTTGAAAATTAGAAGGAATGTGAAAACTTTTTTTCATTTAAAATAGTTACAAAAATTCCACGATTTTCCACTATAAATGATTGGCATCACAGACAGGAAGAATACAGGAACGTATCCTTATACTTTTACTACTTCTGTGATGAAAAAAAATCAACGACTAGTTTACTCAGGGAGTCTCCCATGCGAGTACTAACCATGCCCGATCGCGCTTTACTTTTAAACATGTGTCGGTCACCTAACCACACAGCTGCATTGTTCATTTGAAAGTAAGCTGAATTGGCGGGTATTTCATGTTTTTGAATGTTTGAAATCGTTATCGCTGGCACAAAGTACCTTCTATAATTGACCTATGACCTCTACATACTTGGAGTAACACGACGGTAATTAACAGCAATTCACGAAATATTCATTCACATTTTCGAACTTTTAACTATGGTACTTATTAATATGATATCTCAGGTAACAATCCCGATTGAAACAAGCAACTTTGCAATGGCTTTTCACAACTTTGTAAGCAGTTTGTTGTCGAATTTACGGTTGGCTGTTGCGTTAATCTACTTATGCATGATACATTTTCGATACATTTACTTATTGTTTTCGAAATTTAACTGCGGGGGTGTCATTACAATGACTTAGGTTAAATATACAAGCAACTCCGCCAAAATTTCCTTCGTTTTTCGAACTTTGCATGCTGTTTTCTAACATTTTACAGCCAGTTCATGTAAACATCTATATGGTGCTTTCAACTGGCTTTTATTAAATTTGTCGACTTTACCACTGCGAGTTTCTATATGTCAACAACTTAGGTCATACATACTAATACATCAACCAACTTTGTAATAACTTTGCACAACTTTGCAATCACTTTGAACAACTTTGAGCGGTGTGTTAACAGCTTAAAACCCACTACGTGCCGACAGCATCTACAACTTGTTCTTGAAAATTAGAAGGAATGTGAAAACTTTTTTTCATTTAAAATAGTTACAAAAATTCCACGATTTTCCACTATAAATGATTGGCATCACAGACAGGAAGAATACAGGAACGTATCCTTATACTTTTACTACTTCTGTGATGAAAAAAAATCAACGACTAGTTTACTCAGGGAGTCTCCCATGCGAGTACTAACCATGCCCGATCGCGCTTTACTTTTAAACATGTGTCGGTCACCTAACCACACAGCTGCATTGTTCATTTGAAAGTAAGCTGAATTGGCGGGTATTTCATGTTTTTGAATGTTTGAAATCGTTATCGCTGGCACAAAGTACCTTCTATAATTGACCTATGACCTCTACATACTTGGAGTAACACGACGGTAATTAACAGCAATTCACGAAATATTCATTCACATTTTCGAACTTTTAACTATGGTACTTATTAATATGATATCTCAGGTAACAATCCCGATTGAAACAAGCAACTTTGCAATGGCTTTTCACAACTTTGTAAGCAGTTTGTTGTCGAATTTACGGTTGGCTGTTGCGTTAATCTACTTATGCATGATACATTTTCGATACATTTACTTATTGTTTTCGAAATTTAACTGCGGGGGTGTCATTACAATGACTTAGGTTAAATATACAAGCAACTCCGCCAAAATTTCCTTCGTTTTTCGAACTTTGCATGCTGTTTTCTAACATTTTACAGCCAGTTCATGTAAACATCTATATGGTGCTTTCAACTGGCTTTTATTAAATTTGTCGACTTTACCACTGCGAGTTTCTATATGTCAACAACTTAGGTCATACATACTAATACATCAACCAACTTTGTAATAACTTTGCACAACTTTGCAATCACTTTGAACAACTTTGAGCGGTGTGTTAACAGCTTAAAACCCACTACGTGCCGACAGCATCTACAACTTGTTCTTGAAAATTAGAAGGAATGTGAAAACTTTTTTTTCAATTAAAATAGTTACAAAAATTCCACGATTTTCCACTATAAATGATTGGCATCACAGACAGGAAGAATACAGGAACGTATCCTTATATTTTTACTACTTCTGTGATGAAAAAAAAATCAACGACTAGTTTACTCAGGGAGTCTCCCATGCGAGTACTAACCATGCCCGATCGCGCTTTACTTTTAAACATGTGTCGGTCACCTAACCACACAGCTGCATTGTTCATTTGAAAGTAAGCTGAATTGGCGGGTATTTCATGTTTTTGAATGTTTGAAATCGTTATCGCTGGCACAAAGTACCTTCTATAATTGACCTATGACCTCTACATACTTGGAGTAACACGACGGTAATTAACAGCAATTCACGAAATATTCATTCACATTTTCGAACTTTTAACTATGGTACTTATTAATATGATATCTCAGGTAACAATCCCGATTGAAACAAGCAACTTTGCAATGGCTTTTCACAACTTTGTAAGCAGTTTGTTGTCGAATTTACGGTTGGCTGTTGCGTTAATCTACTTATGCATGATACATTTTCGATACATTTACTTATTGTTTTCGAAATTTAACTGCGGGGGTGTCATTACAATGACTTAGGTTAAATATACAAGCAACTCCGCCAAAATTTCCTTCGTTTTTCGAACTTTGCATGCTGTTTTCTAACATTTTACAGCCAGTTCATGTAAACATCTATATGGTGCTTTCAACTGGCTTTTATTAAATTTGTCGACTTTACCACTGCGAGTTTCTATATGTCAACAACTTAGGTCATACATACTAATACATCAACCAACTTTGTAATAACTTTGCACAACTTTGCAATCACTTTGAACAACTTTGAGCGGTGTGTTAACAGCTTAAAACCCACTACGTGCCGACAGCATCTACAACTTGTTCTTGAAAATTAGAAGGAATGTGAAAACTTTTTTTTCAATTAAAATAGTTACAAAAATTCCACGATTTTCCACTATAAATGATTGGCATCACAGACAGGAAGAATACAGGAACGTATCCTTATATTTTTACTACTTCTGTGATGAAAAAAAAATCAACGACTAGTTTACTCAGGGAGTCTCCCATGCGAGTACTAACCATGCCCGATCGCGCTTTACTTTTAAACATGTGTCGGTCACCTAACCACACAGCTGCATTGTTCATTTGAAAGTAAGCTGAATTGGCGGGTATTTCATGTTTTTGAATGTTTGAAATCGTTATCGCTGGCACAAAGTACCTTCTATAATTGACCTATGACCTCTACATACTTGGAGTAACACGACGGTAATTAACAGCAATTCACGAAATATTCATTCACATTTTCGAACTTTTAACTATGGTACTTATTAATATGATATCTCAGGTAACAATCCCGATTGAAACAAGCAACTTTGCAATGGCTTTTCACAACTTTGTAAGCAGTTTGTTGTCGAATTTACGGTTGGCTGTT
Organism: Saccoglossus kowalevskii; assembly: GCF_978046115.1. NCBI lineage: Eukaryota > Metazoa > Hemichordata > Enteropneusta > Harrimaniidae > Saccoglossus > Saccoglossus kowalevskii. The sequence goes on along the minus strand of NC_140661.1, from coordinate 8,958,293 downwards.
GCGTTAATCTACTTATGCATGATACATTTTCGATACATTTACTTATTGTTTTCGAAATTTAACTGCGGGGGTGTCATTACAATGACTTAGGTTAAATATACAAGCAACTCCGCCAAAATTTCCTTCGTTTTTCGAACTTTGCATGCTGTTTTCTAACATTTTACAGCCAGTTCATGTAAACATCTATATGGTGCTTTCAACTGGCTTTTATTAAATTTGTCGACTTTACCACTGCGAGTTTCTATATGTCAACAACTTAGGTCATACATACTAATACATCAACCAACTTTGTAATAACTTTGCACAACTTTGCAATCACTTTGAACAACTTTGAGCGGTGTGTTAACAGCTTAAAACCCACTACGTGCCGACAGCATCTACAACTTGTTCTTGAAAATTAGAAGGAATGTGAAAACTTTTTTTTCAATTAAAATAGTTACAAAAATTCCACGATTTTCCACTATAAATGATTGGCATCACAGACAGGAAGAATACAGGAACGTATCCTTATATTTTTACTACTTCTGTGATGAAAAAAAAATCAACGACTAGTTTACTCAGGGAGTCTCCCATGCGAGTACTAACCATGCCCGATCGCGCTTTACTTTTAAACATGTGTCGGTCACCTAACCACACAGCTGCATTGTTCATTTGAAAGTAAGCTGAATTGGCGGGTATTTCATGTTTTTGAATGTTTGAAATCGTTATCGCTGGCACAAAGTACCTTCTATAATTGACCTATGACCTCTACATACTTGGAGTAACACGACGGTAATTAACAGCAATTCACGAAATATTCATTCACATTTTCGAACTTTTAACTATGGTACTTATTAATATGATATCTCAGGTAACAATCCCGATTGAAACAAGCAACTTTGCAATGGCTTTTCACAACTTTGTAAGCAGTTTGTTGTCGAATTTACGGTTGGCTGTTGCGTTAATCTACTTATGCATGATACATTTTCGATACATTTACTTATTGTTTTCGAAATTTAACTGCGGGGGTGTCATTACAATGACTTAGGTTAAATATACAAGCAACTCCGCCAAAATTTCCTTCGTTTTTCGAACTTTGCATGCTGTTTTCTAACATTTTACAGCCAGTTCATGTAAACATCTATATGGTGCTTTCAACTGGCTTTTATTAAATTTGTCGACTTTACCACTGCGAGTTTCTATATGTCAACAACTTAGGTCATACATACTAATACATCAACCAACTTTGTAATAACTTTGCACAACTTTGCAATCACTTTGAACAACTTTGAGCGGTGTGTTAACAGCTTAAAACCCACTACGTGCCGACAGCATCTACAACTTGTTCTTGAAAATTAGAAGGAATGTGAAAACTTTTTTTCAATTAAAATAGTTACAAAAATTCCACGATTTTCCACTATAAATGATTGGCATCACAGACAGGAAGAATACAGGAACGTATCCTTATATTTTTACTACTTCTGTGATGAAAAAAAAATCAACGACTAGTTTACTCAGGGAGTCTCCCATACGAGTACTAACCATGCCCGATCGCGCTTTACTTTTAAACATGTGTCGGTCACCTAACCTCACAGCTGCATTGTTTATTTGAAAGTAAGCTGAATTGGCGGGTATTTCATGTTTTTGAATGTTTGAAATCGTTATCGCTGGCACAAAGTACCTTCTATAATTGACCTATGACCTCTACATACTTGGAGTAACACGACGGTAATTAACAGCAATTCACGAAATATTCATTCACATTTTCGAACTTTTAACTATGGTACTTATTAATATGATATCTCAGGTAACAATCCCGATTGAAACAAGCAACTTTGCAATGGCTTTTCACAACTTTGTAAGCAGTTTGTTGTCGAATTTACGGTTGGCTGTTGCGTTAATCTACTTATGCATGATACATTTTCGATACATTTACTTATTGTTTTCGAAATTGAACTGCGGGGTGTCATTACAATGACTTAGGTTAAATATACAAGCAACTCCGCCAAAATTTCCTTCGTTTTTCGAACTTTGCATGCTGTTTTCTAACATTTTACAGCCAGTTCATGTAAACATCTATATGGTGCTTTCAACTGGCTTTTATTAAATTTGTCGACTTTACCACTGCGAGTTTCTATATGTCAACAACTTAGGTCATACATACTAATACATCAACCAACTTTGTAATAACTTTGCACAACTTTGCAATCACTTTGAACAACTTTGAGCGGTGTGTTAACAGCTTAAAACCCACTACGTGCCGACAGCATCTACAACTTGTTCTTGAAAATTAGAAGGAATGTGAAAACTTTTTTTTCAATTAAAATAGTTACAAAAATTCCACGATTTTCCACTATAAATGATTGGCATCACAGACAGGAAGAATACAGGAACGTATCCTTATATTTTTACTACTTCTGTGATGAAAAAAAAATCAACGACTAGTTTACTCAGGGAGTCTCCCATGCGAGTACTAACCATGCCCGATCGCGCTTTACTTTTAAACATGTGTCGGTCACCTAACCACACAGCTGCATTGTTCATTTGAAAGTAAGCTGAATTGGCGGGTATTTCATGTTTTTGAATGTTTGAAATCGTTATCGCTGGCACAAAGTACCTTCTATAATTGACCTATGACCTCTACATACTTGGAGTAACACGACGGTAATTAACAGCAATTCACGAAATATTCATTCACATTTTCGAACTTTTAACTATGGTACTTATTAATATGATATCTCAGGTAACAATCCCGATTGAAACAAGCAACTTTGCAATGGCTTTTCACAACTTTGTAAGCAGTTTGTTGTCGAATTTACGGTTGGCTGTTGCGTTAATCTACTTATGCATGATACATTTTCGATACATTTACTTATTGTTTTCGAAATTTAACTGCGGGGGTGTCATTACAATGACTTAGGTTAAATATACAAGCAACTCCGCCAAAATTTCCTTCGTTTTTCGAACTTTGCATGCTGTTTTCTAACATTTTACAGCCAGTTCATGTAAACATCTATATGGTGCTTTCAACTGGCTTTTATTAAATTTGTCGACTTTACCACTGCGAGTTTCTATATGTCAACAACTTAGGTCATACATACTAATACATCAACCAACTTTGTAATAACTTTGCACAACTTTGCAATCACTTTGAACAACTTTGAGCGGTGTGTTAACAGCTTAAAACCCACTACGTGCCGACAGCATCTACAACTTGTTCTTGAAAATTAGAAGGAATGTGAAAACTTTTTTTCAATTAAAATAGTTACAAAAATTCCACGATTTTCCACTATAAATGATTGGCATCACAGACAGGAAGAATACAGGAACGTATCCTTATATTTTTACTACTTCTGTGATGAAAAAAAAATCAACGACTAGTTTACTCAGGGAGTCTCCCATACGAGTACTAACCATGCCCGATCGCGCTTTACTTTTAAACATGTGTCGGTCACCTAACCTCACAGCTGCATTGTTTATTTGAAAGTAAGCTGAATTGGCGGGTATTTCATGTTTTTGAATGTTTGAAATCGTTATCGCTGGCACAAAGTACCTTCTATAATTGACCTATGACCTCTACATACTTGGAGTAACACGACGGTAATTAACAGCAATTCACGAAATATTCATTCACATTTTCGAACTTTTAACTATGGTACTTATTAATATGATATCTCAGGTAACAATCCCGATTGAAACAAGCAACTTTGCAATGGCTTTTCACAACTTTGTTAGCAGTTTGTTGTCGAATTTACGGTTGGCTGTTGCGTTAATCTACTTATGCATGATACATTTTCGATACATTTACTTATTGTTTTCGAAATTGAACTGCGGGGTGTCATTACAATGACTTAGGTTAAATATACAAGCAACTCCGCCAAAATTTCCTTCGTTTTTCGAACTTTGCATGCTGTTTTCTAACATTTTACAGCCAGTTCATGTAAACATCTATATGGTGCTTTCAACTGGCTTTTATTAAATTTGTCGACTTTACCACTGCGAGTTTCTATATGTCAACAACTTAGGTCATACATACTAATACATCAACCAACTTTGTAATAACTTTGCACAACTTTGCAATCACTTTGAACAACTTTGAGCGGTGTGTTAACAGCTTAAAACCCACTACGTGCCGACAGCATCTACAACTTGTTCTTGAAAATTAGAAGGAATGTGAAAACTTTTTTTCAATTAAAATAGTTACAAAAATTCCACGATTTTCCACTATAAATGATTGGCATCACAGACAGGAAGAATACAGGAACGTATCCTTATATTTTTACTACTTCTGTGATGAAAAAAAAATCAACGACTAGTTTACTCAGGGAGTCTCCCATGCGAGTACTAACCATGCCCGATCGCGCTTTACTTTTAAACATGTGTCGGTCACCTAACCACACAGCTGCATTGTTTATTTGAAAGTAAGCTGAATTGGCGGGTATTTCATGTTTTTGAATGTTTGAAATCGTTATCGCTGGCACAAAGTACCTTCTATAATTGACCTATGACCTCTACATACTTGGAGTAACACGACGGTAATTAACAGCAATTCACGAAATATTCATTCACATTTTCGAACTTTTAACTATGGTACTTATTAATATGATATCTCAGGTAACAATCCCGATTGAAACAAGCAACTTTGCAATGGCTTTTCACAACTTTGTAAGCAGTTTGTTGTCGAATTTACGGTTGGCTGTTGCGTTAATCTACTTATGCATGATACATTTTCGATACATTTACTTATTGTTTTCGAAATTTAACTGCGGGGGTGTCATTACAATGACTTAGGTTAAATATACAAGCAACTCCGCCAAAATTTCCTTCGTTTTTCGAACTTTGCATGCTGTTTTCTATCATTTTACAGCCAGTTCATGTAAACATCTATATGGTGCTTTCAACTGGCTTTTATTAAATTTGTCGACTTTACCACTGCGAGTTTCTATATGTCAACAACTTAGGTCATACATACTAATACATCAACCAACTTTGTAATAACTTTGCACAACTTTGCAATCACTTTGAACAACTTTGAGCGGTGTGTTAACAGCTTAAAACCCACTACGTGCCGACAGCATCTACAACTTGTTCTTGAAAATTAGAAGGAATGTGAAAACTTTTTTTCAATTAAAATAGTTACAAAAATTCCACGATTTTCCACTATAAATGATTGGCATCACAGACAGGAAGAATACAGGAACGTATCCTTATATTTTTACTACTTCTGTGATGAAAAAAAAATCAACGACTAGTTTACTCAGGGAGTCTCCCATGCGAGTACTAACCATGCCCGATCGCGCTTTACTTTTAAACATGTGTCGGTCACCTAACCACACAGCTGCATTGTTTATTTGAAAGTAAGCTGAATTGGCGGGTATTTCATGTTTTTGAATGTTTGAAATCGTTATCGCTGGCACAAAGTACCTTCTATAATTGACCTATGACCTCTACATACTTGGAGTAACACGACGGTAATTAACAGCAATTCACGAAATATTCATTCACATTTTCGAACTTTTAACTATGGTACTTATTAATATGATATCTCAGGTAACAATCCCGATTGAAACAAGCAACTTTGCAATGGCTTTTCACAACTTTGTAAGCAGTTTGTTGTCGAATTTACGGTTGGCTGTTGCGTTAATCTACTTATGCATGATACATTTTCGATACATTTACTTATTGTTTTCGAAATTTAACTGCGGGGGTGTCATTACAATGACTTAGGTTAAATATACAAGCAACTCCGCCAAAATTTCCTTCGTTTTTCGAACTTTGCATGCTGTTTTCTATCATTTTACAGCCAGTTCATGTAAACATCTATATGGTGCTTTCAACTGGCTTTTATTAAATTTGTCGACTTTACCACTGCGAGTTTCTATATGTCAACAACTTAGGTCATACATACTAATACATCAACCAACTTTGTAATAACTTTGCACAACTTTGCAATCACTTTGAACAACTTTGAGCGGTGTGTTAACAGCTTAAAACCCACTACGTGCCGACAGCATCTACAACTTGTTCTTGAAAATTAGAAGGAATGTGAAAACTTTTTTTCAATTAAAATAGTCACAAAAATTCCACGATTTTCCACTATAAATGATTGGCATCACAGACAGGAAGAATACAGGAACGTATCCTTATATTTTTACTACTTCTGTGATGAAAAAAAAAATCAACGACTCGTTTACTCAGGGAGTCTCCCATGCGAGTACTAAGCATGCCCGATCGCGCTTTACTTTAAACATGTGTTGGTCACCTAACCACACAGCTGCATTGTTTATTTGAAAGTAAGCTGAATTGGCGGGTATTTCATGTTTTTGAATGTTTGAAATCGTTATCGCTGGCACAAAGTACCTTCTATAATTGACCTATGACCTCTACATACTTGGAGTAACACGACGGTAATTAACAGCAATTCACGAAATATTCATTCACATTTTCGAACTTTTAACTATGGTACTTTTTAATATGATATCTCAGGTAACAATCCCGATTAAAACAAGCAACTTTGCAATGGCTTTTCACAACTTTGTAAGCAGTTTGTTGTCGAATTTACGGTTGGCTGTTGCGTTAATCTACTTATGCATGATACATTTTCGATACATTTACTTATTGTTTTCGAAATTTAACTGCGGGGGTGTCATTACAATGACTTAGGTTAAATATACAAGCAACTCCGCCAAAATTTCCTTCGTTTTTCGAACTTTGCATGCTGTTTTCTAACATTTTACAGCCAGTTCATGTAAACATCTATATGGTGCTTTCAACTGGCTTTTATTAAATTTGTCGACTTTACCACTGCGAGTTTCTATATGTCAACAACTTAGGTCATACATACTAATACATCAACCAACTTTGTAATAACTTTGCACAACTTTGCAATCACTTTGAACAACTTTGAGCGGTGTGTTAACAGCTTAAAACCCACTACGTGCCGACAGCATCTACAACTTGTTCTTGAAAATTAGAAGGAATGTGAAAACTTTTTTTCAATTAAAATAGTTACAAAAATTCCACGATTTTCCACTATAAATGATTGGCATCACAGACAGGAAGAATACAGGAACGTATCCTTATATTTTTACTACTTCTGTGATGAAAAAAAAATCAACGACTAGTTTACTCAGGGAGTCTCCCATGCGAGTACTAACCATGCCCGATCGCGCTTTACTTTTAAACATGTGTCGGTCACCTAACCACACAGCTGCATTGTTTATTTGAAAGTAAGCTGAATTGGCGGGTATTTCATGTTTTTGAATGTTTGAAATCGTTATCGCTGGCACAAAGTACCTTCTATAATTGACCTATGACCTCTACATACTTGGAGTAACACGACGGTAATTAACAGCAATTCACGAAATATTCATTCACATTTTCGAACTTTTAACTATGGTACTTATTAATATGATATCTCAGGTAACAATCCCGATTGAAACAAGCAACTTTGCAATGGCTTTTCACAACTTTGTAAGCAGTTTGTTGTCGAATTTACGGTTGGCTGTTGCGTTAATCTACTTATGCATGATACATTTTCGATACATTTACTTATTGTTTTCGAAATTTAACTGCGGGGGTGTCATTACAATGACTTAGGTTAAATATACAAGCAACTCCGCCAACATTTCCTTCGTTTTTCGAACTTTGCATGCTGTTTTCTAACATTTTACAGCCAGTTCATGTAAACATCTATATGGTGCTTTCAACTGGCTTTTATTAAATTTGTCGACTTTACCACTGCGAGTTTCTATATGTCAACAACTTAGGTCATACATACTAATACATCAACCAACTTTGTAATAACTTTGCACAACTTTGCAATCACTTTGAACAACATTGAGCGGTGTGTTAACAGCTTAAAACCCACTACGTGCCGACAGCATCTACAACTTGTTCTTGAAAATTAGAAGGAATGTGAAAACTTTTTTTCAATTAAAATAGTTACAAAAATTCCACGATTTTCCACTATAAATGATTGGCATCACAGACAGGAAGAATACAGGAACGTATCCTTATATTTTTACTACTTCTGTGATGAAAAAAAAATCAACGACTAGTTTACTCAGGGAGTCTCCCATGCGAGTACTAACCATGCCCGATCGCGCTTTACTTTAAACATGTGTTGGTCACCTAACCACACAGCTGCATTGTTTATTTGAAAGTAAGCTGAATTGGCGGGTATTTCATGTTTTTGAATGTTTGAAATCGTTATCGCTGGCACAAAGTACCTTCTATAATTGACCTATGACCTCTACATACTTGGAGTAACACGACGGTAATTAACAGCAATTCACGAAATATTCATTCACATTTTCGAACTTTTAACTATGGTACTTATTAATATGATATCTCAGGTAACAATCCCGATTGAAACAAGCAACTTTGCAATGGCTTTTCACAACTTTGTAAGCAGTTTGTTGTCGAATTTACGGTTGGCTGTTGCGTTAATCTACTTATGCATGATACATTTTCGATACATTTACTTATTGTTTTCGAAATTTAACTGCGGGGGTGTCATTACAATGACTTAGGTTAAATATACAAGCAACTCCGCCAAAATTTCCTTCGTTTTTCGAACTTTGCATGCTGTTTTCTATCATTTTACAGCCAGTTCATGTAAACATCTATATGGTGCTTTCAACTGGCTTTTATTAAATTTGTCGACTTTACCACTGCGAGTTTCTATATGTCAACAACTTAGGTCATACATACTAATACATCAACCAACTTTGTAATAACTTTGCACAACTTTGCAATCACTTTGAACAACTTTGAGCGGTGTGTTAACAGCTTAAAACCCACTACGTGCCGACAGCATCTACAACTTGTTCTTGAAAATTAGAAGGAATGTGAAAACTTTTTTTCAATTAAAATAGTCACAAAAATTCCACGATTTTCCACTATAAATGATTGGCATCACAGACAGGAAGAATACAGGAACGTATCCTTATATTTTTACTACTTCTGTGATGAAAAAAAAAATCAACGACTCGTTTACTCAGGGAGTCTCCCATGCGAGTACTAACCATGCCCGATCGCGCTTTACTTTAAACATGTGTTGGTCACCTAACCACACAGCTGCATTGTTTATTTGAAAGTAAGCTGAATTGGCGGGTATTTCATGTTTTTGAATGTTTGAAATCGTTATCGCTGGCACAAAGTACCTTCTATAATTGACCTATGACCTCTACATACTTGGAGTAACACGACGGTAATTAACAGCAATTCACGAAATATTCATTCACATTTTCGAACTTTTAACTATGGTACTTATTAATATGATATCTCAGGTAACAATCCCGATTGAAACAAGCAACTTTGCAATGGCTTTTCACAACTTTGTAAGCAGTTTGTTGTCGAATTTACGGTTGGCTGTTGCGTTAATCTACTTATGCATGATACATTTTCGATACATTTACTTATTGTTTTCGAAATTTAACTGCGGGGGTGTCATTACAATGACTTAGGTTAAATATACAAGCAACTCCGCCAAAATTTCCTTCGTTTTTCGAACTTTGCATGCTGTTTTCTATCATTTTACAGCCAGTTCATGTAAACATCTATATGGTGCTTTCAACTGGCTTTTATTAAATTTGTCGACTTTACCACTGCGAGTTTCTATATGTCAACAACTTAGGTCATACATACTAATACATCAACCAACTTTGTAATAACTTTGCACAACTTTGCAATCACTTTGAACAACTTTGAGCGGTGTGTTAACAGCTTAAAACCCACTACGTGCCGACAGCATCTACAACTTGTTCTTGAAAATTAGAAGGAATGTGAAAACTTTTTTTCAATTAAAATAGTCACAAAAATTCCACGATTTTCCACTATAAATGATTGGCATCACAGACAGGAAGAATACAGGAACGTATCCTTATATTTTTACTACTTCTGTGATGAAAAAAAAAATCAACGACTCGTTTACTCAGGGAGTCTCCCATGCGAGTACTAAGCATGCCCGATCGCGCTTTACTTTAAACATGTGTTGGTCACCTAACCACACAGCTGCATTGTTTATTTGAAAGTAAGCTGAATTGGCGGGTATTTCATGTTTTTGAATGTTTGAAATCGTTATCGCTGGCACAAAGTACCTTCTATAATTGACCTATGACCTCTACATACTTGGAGTAACACGACGGTAATTAACAGCAATTCACGAAATATTCATTCACATTTTCGAACTTTTAACTATGGTACTTTTTAATATGATATCTCAGGTAACAATCCCGATTAAAACAAGCAACTTTGCAATGGCTTTTCACAACTTTGTAAGCAGTTTGTTGTCGAATTTACGGTTGGCTGTTGCGTTAATCTACTTATGCATGATACATTTTCGATACATTTACTTATTGTTTTCGAAATTTAACTGCGGGGGTGTCATTACAATGACTTAGGTTAAATATACAAGCAACTCCGCCAAAATTTCCTTCGTTTTTCGAACTTTGCATGCTGTTTTCTATCATTTTACAGCCAGTTCATGTAAACATCTATATGGTGCTTTCAACTGGCTTTTATTAAATTTGTCGACTTTACCACTGCGAGTTTCTATATGTCAACAACTTAGGTCATACATACTAATACATCAACCAACTTTGTAATAACTTTGCACAACTTTGCAATCACTTTGAACAACTTTGAGCGGTGTGTTAACAGCTTAAAACCCACTACGTGCCGACAGCATCTACAACTTGTTCTTGAAAATTAGAAGGAATGTGAAAACTTTTTTTCAATTAAAATAGTCACAAAAATTCCACGATTTTCCACTATAAATGATTGGCATCACAGACAGGAAGAATACAGGAACGTATCCTTATATTTTTACTACTTCTGTGATGAAAAAAAAAATCAACGACTCGTTTACTCAGGGAGTCTCCCATGCGAGTACTAACCATGCCCGATCGCGCTTTACTTTAAACATGTGTTGGTCACCTAACCACACAGCTGCATTGTTTATTTGAAAGTAAGCTGAATTGGCGGGTATTTCATGTTTTTGAATGTTTGAAATCGTTATCGCTGGCACAAAGTACCTTCTATAATTGACCTATGACCTCTACATACTTGGAGTAACACGACGGTAATTAACAGCAATTCACGAAATATTCATTCACATTTTCGAACTTTTAACTATGGTACTTATTAATATGATATCTCAGGTAACAATCCCGATTGAAACAAGCAACTTTGCAATGGCTTTTCACAACTTTGTAAGCAGTTTGTTGTCGAATTTACGGTTGGCTGTTGCGTTAATCTACTTATGCATGATACATTTTCGATACATTTACTTATTGTTTTCGAAATTTAACTGCGGGGGTGTCATTACAATGACTTAGGTTAAATATACAAGCAACTCCGCCAAAATTTCCTTCGTTTTTCGAACTTTGCATGCTGTTTTCTATCATTTTACAGCCAGTTCATGTAAACATCTATATGGTGCTTTCAACTGGCTTTTATTAAATTTGTCGACTTTACCACTGCGAGTTTCTATATGTCAACAACTTAGGTCATACATACTAATACATCAACCAACTTTGTAATAACTTTGCACAACTTTGCAATCACTTTGAACAACTTTGAGCGGTGTGTTAACAGCTTAAAACCCACTACGTGCCGACAGCATCTACAACTTGTTCTTGAAAATTAGAAGGAATGTGAAAACTTTTTTTCAATTAAAATAGTCACAAAAATTCCACGATTTTCCACTATAAATGATTGGCATCACAGACAGGAAGAATACAGGAACGTATCCTTATATTTTTACTACTTCTGTGATGAAAAAAAAAATCAACGACTCGTTTACTCAGGGAGTCTCAGATGCGAGTACTAAGCATGCCCGATCGCGCTTTACTTTAAACATGTGTTGGTCACCTAACCACACAGCTGCATTGTTTATTTGAAAGTAAGCTGAATTGGCGGGTATTTCATGTTTTTGAATGTTTGAAATCGTTATCGCTGGCACAAAGTACCTTCTATAATTGACCTATGACCTCTACATACTTGGAGTAACACGACGGTAATTAACAGCAATTCACGAAATATTCATTCACATTTTCGAACTTTTAACTATGGTACTTTTTAATATGATATCTCAGGTAACAATCCCGATTAAAACAAGCAACTTTGCAATGGCTTTTCACAACTTTGTAAGCAGTTTGTTGTCGAATTTACGGTTGGCTGTTGCGTTAATCTACTTATGCATGATACATTTTCGATACATTTACTTATTGTTTTCGAAATTTAACTGCGGGGGTGTCATTACAATGACTTAGGTTAAATATACAAGCAACTCCGCCAAAATTTCCTTCGTTTTTCGAACTTTGCATGCTGTTTTCTAACATTTTACAGCCAGTTCATGTAAACATCTATATGGTGCTTTCAACTGGCTTTTATTAAATTTGTCGACTTTACCACTGCGAGTTTCTATATGTCAACAACTTAGGTCATACATACTAATACATCAACCAACTTTGTAATAACTTTGCACAACTTTGCAATCACTTTGAACAACTTTGAGCGGTGTGTTAACAGCTTAAAACCCACTACGTGCCGACAGCATCTACAACTTGTTCTTGAAAATTAGAAGGAATGTGAAAACTTTTTTTCAATTAAAATAGTTACAAAAATTCCACGATTTTCCACTATAAATGATTGGCATCACAGACAGGAAGAATACAGGAACGTATCCTTATATTTTTACTACTTCTGTGATGAAAAAAAAATCAACGACTAGTTTACTCAGGGAGTCTCCCATGCGAGTACTAACCATGCCCGATCGCGCTTTACTTTTAAACATGTGTCGGTCACCTAACCACACAGCTGCATTGTTTATTTGAAAGTAAGCTGAATTGGCGGGTATTTCATGTTTTTGAATGTTTGAAATCGTTATCGCTGGCACAAAGTACCTTCTATAATTGACCTATGACCTCTACATACTTGGAGTAACACGACGGTAATTAACAGCAATTCACGAAATATTCATTCACATTTTCGAACTTTTAACTATGGTACTTATTAATATGATATCTCAGGTAACAATCCCGATTGAAACAAGCAACTTTGCAATGGCTTTTCACAACTTTGTAAGCAGTTTGTTGTCGAATTTACGGTTGGCTGTTGCGTTAATCTGCTTATGCATGATACATTTTCGATACATTTACTTATTGTTTTCGAAATTTAACTGCGGGGGTGTCATTACAATGACTTAGGTTAAATATACAAGCAACTCCGCCAAAATTTCCTTCGTTTTTCGAACTTTGCATGCTGTTTTCTATCATTTTACAGCCAGTTCATGTAAACATCTATATGGTGCTTTCAACTGGCTTTTATTAAATTTGTCGACTTTACCACTGCGAGTTTCTATATGTCAACAACTTAGGTCATACATACTAATACATCAACCAACTTTGTAATAACTTTGCACAACTTTGCAATCACTTTGAACAACTTTGAGCGGTGTGTTAACAGCTTAAAACCCACTACGTGCCGACAGCATCTACAACTTGTTCTTGAAAATTAGAAGGAATGTGAAAACTTTTTTTCAATTAAAATAGTCACAAAAATTCCACGATTTTCCACTATAAATGATTGGCATCACAGACAGGAAGAATACAGGAACGTATCCTTATATTTTTACTACTTCTGTGATGAAAAAAAAAATCAACGACTCGTTTACTCAGGGAGTCTCCCATGCGAGTACTAACCATGCCCGATCGCGCTTTACTTTAAACATGTGTTGGTCACCTAACCACACAGCTGCATTGTTTATTTGAAAGTAAGCTGAATTGGCGGGTATTTCATGTTTTTGAATGTTTGAAATCGTTATCGCTGGCACAAAGTACCTTCTATAATTGACCTATGACCTCTACATACTTGGAGTAACACGACGGTAATTAACAGCAATTGACGAAATATTCATTCACATTTTCGAACTTTTAACTATGGTACTTTTTAATATGATATCTCAGGTAACAATCCCGATTAAAACAAGCAACTTTGCAATGGCTTTTCACAACTTTGTAAGCAGTTTGTTGTCGAATTTACGGTTGGCTGTTGCGTTAATCTACTTATGCATGATACATTTTCGATACATTTACTTATTGTTTTCGAAATTTAACTGCGGGGGTGTCATTACAATGACTTAGGTTAAATATACAAGCAACTCCGCCAAAATTTCCTTCGTTTTTCGAACTTTGCATGCTGTTTTCTAACATTTTACAGCCAGTTCATGTAAACATCTATATGGTGCTTTCAACTGGCTTTTATTAAATTTGTCGACTTTACCACTGCGAGTTTCTATATGTCAACAACTTAGGTCATACATACTAATACATCAACCAACTTTGTAATAACTTTGCACAACTTTGCAATCACTTTGAACAACATTGAGCGGTGTGTTAACAGCTTAAAACCCACTACGTGCCGACAGCATCTACAACTTGTTCTTGAAAATTAGAAGGAATGTGAAAACTTTTTTTCAATTAAAATAGTTACAAAAATTCCACGATTTTCCACTATAAATGATTGGCATCACAGACAGGAAGAATACAGGAACGTATCCTTATATTTTTACTACTTCTGTGATGAAAAAAAAATCAACGACTCGTTTACTCAGGGAGTCTCCCATGCGAGTACTAACCATGCCCGATCGCGCTTTACTTTAAACATGTGTTGGTCACCTAACACACAGCTGCATTATTTATTTGAAAGTAAGCTGAATTGGCGGGTATTTCATGTTTTTGAATGTTTGAAATCGTTATCGCTGGCACAAAGTAACTTCTATAATTGACCTATGACCTCTACATACTTGGAGTTACACGACGGTAATTAACAGCAATTCACGAAATATTCATTCACATTTTCGAACTTTTAACTATGGTACTTTTTAATATGATATCTCAGGTAACAATCCCGATTAAAACAAGCAACTTTGCAATGGCTTTTCACAACTTTGTAAGCAGTTTGTTGTCGAATTTACGGTTGGCTGTTGCGTTAATCTACTTATGCATGATACATTTTCGATACATTTACTTATTGTTTTCGAAATTTAACTGCGGGGGTGTCATTACAATGACTTAGGTTAAATATACAAGCAACTCCGCCAACATTTCCTTCGTTTTTCGAACTTTGCATGCTGTTTTCTAACATTTTACAGCCAGTTCATGTAAACATCTATATGGTGCTTTCAACTGGCTTTTATTAAATTTGTCGACTTTACCACTGCGAGTTTCTATATGTCAACAACTTAGGTCATACATACTAATACATCAACCAACTTTGTAATAACTTTGCACAACTATGCAATCACTTTGAACAACATTGAGCGGTGTGTTAACAGCTTAAAACCCACTACGTGCCGACAGCATCTACAACTTGTTCTTGAAAATTAGAAGGAATGTGAAAACTTTTTTTCAATTAAAATAGTTACAAAAATTCCACGATTTTCCACTATAAATGATTGGCATCACAGACAGGAAGAATACAGGAACGTATCCTTATATTTTTACTACTTCTGTGATGAAAAAAAAATCAACGACTAGTTTACTCAGGGAGTCTCCCATGCGAGTACTAACCATGCCCGATCGCGCTTTACTTTTAAACATGTGTCGGTCACCTAACCACACAGCTGCATTGTTTATTTGAAAGTAAGCTGAATTGGCGGGTATTTCATGTTTTTGAATGTTTGAAATCGTTATCGCTGGCACAAAGTACCTTCTATAATTGACCTATGACCTCTACATACTTGGAGTAACACGACGGTAATTAACAGCAATTCACGAAATATTCATTCACATTTTCGAACTTTTAACTATGGTACTTATTAATATGATATCTCAGGTAACAATCCCGATTGAAACAAGCAACTTTGCAATGGCTTTTCACAACTTTGTAAGCAGTTTGTTGTCGAATTTACGGTTGGCTGTTGCGTTAATCTACTTATGCATGATACATTTTCGATACCTTTACTTATTGTTTTCGAAATTTAACTGCGGGGGTGTCATTACAATGACTTAGGTTAAATATACAAGCAACTCCGCCAAAATTTCCTTCGTTTTTCGAACTTTGCATGCTGTTTTCTATCATTTTACAGCCAGTTCATGTAAACATCTATATGGTGCTTTCAACTGGCTTTTATTAAATTTGTCGACTTTACCACTGCGAGTTTCTATATGTCAACAACTTAGGTCATACATACTAATACATCAACCAACTTTGTAATAACTTTGCACAACTTTGCAATCACTTTGAACAACTTTGAGCGGTGTGTTAACAGCTTAAAACCCACTACGTGCCGACAGCATCTACAACTTGTTCTTGAAAATTAGAAGGAATGTGAAAACTTTTTTTCAATTAAAATAGTCACAAAAATTCCACGATTTTCCACTATAAATGATTGGCATCACAGACAGGAAGAATACAGGAACGTATCCTTATATTTTTACTACTTCTGTGATGAAAAAAAAAATCAACGACTCGTTTACTCAGGGAGTCTCCCATGCGAGTACTAACCATGCCCGATCGCGCTTTACTTTAAACATGTGTTGGTCACCTAACCACACAGCTGCATTGTTTATTTGAAAGTAAGCTGAATTGGCGGGTATTTCATGTTTTTGAATGTTTGAAATCGTTATCGCTGGCACAAAGTACCTTCTATAATTGACCTATGACCTCTACATACTTGGAGTAACACGACGGTAATTAACAGCAATTGACGAAATATTCATTCACATTTTCGAACTTTTAACTATGGTACTTTTTAATATGATATCTCAGGTAACAATCCCGATTAAAACAAGCAACTTTGCAATGGCTTTTCACAACTTTGTAAGCAGTTTGTTGTCGAATTTACGGTTGGCTGTTGCGTTAATCTACTTATGCATGATACATTTTCGATACATTTACTTATTGTTTTCGAAATTTAACTGCGGGGGTGTCATTACAATGACTTAGGTTAAATATACAAGCAACTCCGCCAAAATTTCCTTCGTTTTTCGAACTTTGCATGCTGTTTTCTAACATTTTACAGCCAGTTCATGTAAACATCTATATGGTGCTTTCAACTGGCTTTTATTAAATTTGTCGACTTTACCACTGCGAGTTTCTATATGTCAACAACTTAGGTCATACATACTAATACATCAACCAACTTTGTAATAACTTTGCACAACTTTGCAATCACTTTGAACAACATTGAGCGGTGTGTTAACAGCTTAAAACCCACTACGTGCCGACAGCATCTACAACTTGTTCTTGAAAATTAGAAGGAATGTGAAAACTTTTTTTCAATTAAAATAGTTACAAAAATTCCACGATTTTCCACTATAAATGATTGGCATCACAGACAGGAAGAATACAGGAACGTATCCTTATATTTTTACTACTTCTGTGATGAAAAAAAAATCAACGACTCGTTTACTCAGGGAGTCTCCCATGCGAGTACTAACCATGCCCGATCGCGCTTTACTTTAAACATGTGTTGGTCACCTAACACACAGCTGCATTATTTATTTGAAAGTAAGCTGAATTGGCGGGTATTTCATGTTTTTGAATGTTTGAAATCGTTATCGCTGGCACAAAGTAACTTCTATAATTGACCTATGACCTCTACATACTTGGAGTTACACGACGGTAATTAACAGCAATTCACGAAATATTCATTCACATTTTCGAACTTTTAACTATGGTACTTTTTAATATGATATCTCAGGTAACAATCCCGATTAAAACAAGCAACTTTGCAATGGCTTTTCACAACTTTGTAAGCAGTTTGTTGTCGAATTTACGGTTGGCTGTTGCGTTAATCTACTTATGCATGATACATTTTCGATACATTTACTTATTGTTTTCGAAATTTAACTGCGGGGGTGTCATTACAATGACTTAGGTTAAATATACAAGCAACTCCGCCAACATTTCCTTCGTTTTTCGAACTTTGCATGCTGTTTTCTAACATTTTACAGCCAGTTCATGTAAACATCTATATGGTGCTTTCAACTGGCTTTTATTAAATTTGTCGACTTTACCACTGCGAGTTTCTATATGTCAACAACTTAGGTCATACATACTAATACATCAACCAACTTTGTAATAACTTTGCACAACTTTGCAATCACTTTGAACAACATTGAGCGGTGTGTTAACAGCTTAAAACCCACTACGTGCCGACAGCATCTACAACTTGTTCTTGAAAATTAGAAGGAATGTGAAAACTTTTTTTCAATTAAAATAGTTACAAAAATTCCACGATTTTCCACTATAAATGATTGGCATCACAGACAGGAAGAATACAGGAACGTATCCTTATATTTTTACTACTTCTGTGATGAAAAAAAAATCAACGACTAGTTTACTCAGGGAGTCTCCCATGCGAGTACTAACCATGCCCGATCGCGCTTTACTTTTAAACATGTGTCGGTCACCTAACCACACAGCTGCATTGTTTATTTGAAAGTAAGCTGAATTGGCGGGTATTTCATGTTTTTGAATGTTTGAAATCGTTATCGCTGGCACAAAGTACCTTCTATAATTGACCTATGACCTCTACATACTTGGAGTAACACGACGGTAATTAACAGCAATTCACGAAATATTCATTCACATTTTCGAACTTTTAACTATGGTACTTATTAATATGATATCTCAGGTAACAATCCCGATTGAAACAAGCAACTTTGCAATGGCTTTTCACAACTTTGTAAGCAGTTTGTTGTCGAATTTACGGTTGGCTGTTGCGTTAATCTACTTATGCATGATACATTTTCGATACATTTACTTATTGTTTTCGAAATTTAACTGCGGGGGTGTCATTACAATGACTTAGGTTAAATATACAAGCAACTCCGCCAAAATTTCCTTCGTTTTTCGAACTTTGCATGCTGTTTTCTATCATTTTACAGCCAGTTCATGTAAACATCTATATGGTGCTTTCAACTGGCTTTTATTAAATTTGTCGACTTTACCACTGCGAGTTTCTATATGTCAACAACTTAGGTCATACATACTAATACATCAACCAACTTTGTAATAACTTTGCACAACTTTGCAATCACTTTGAACAACTTTGAGCGGTGTGTTAACAGCTTAAAACCCACTACGTGCCGACAGCATCTACAACTTGTTCTTGAAAATTAGAAGGAATGTGAAAACTTTTTTTCAATTAAAATAGTCACAAAAATTCCACGATTTTCCACTATAAATGATTGGCATCACAGACAGGAAGAATACAGGAACGTATCCTTATATTTTTACTACTTCTGTGATGAAAAAAAAAATCAACGACTCGTTTACTCAGGGAGTCTCCCATGCGAGTACTAACCATGCCCGATCGCGCTTTACTTTAAACATGTGTTGGTCACCTAACCACACAGCTGCATTGTTTATTTGAAAGTAAGCTGAATTGGCGGGTATTTCATGTTTTTGAATGTTTGAAATCGTTATCGCTGGCACAAAGTACCTTCTATAATTGACCTATGACCTCTACATACTTGGAGTAACACGACGGTAATTAACAGCAATTGACGAAATATTCATTCACATTTTCGAACTTTTAACTATGGTACTTTTTAATATGATATCTCAGGTAACAATCCCGATTAAAACAAGCAACTTTGCAATGGCTTTTCACAACTTTGTAAGCAGTTTGTTGTCGAATTTACGGTTGGCTGTTGCGTTAATCTACTTATGCATGATACATTTTCGATACATTTACTTATTGTTTTCGAAATTTAACTGCGGGGGTGTCATTACAATGACTTAGGTTAAATATACAAGCAACTCCGCCAAAATTTCCTTCGTTTTTCGAACTTTGCATGCTGTTTTCTAACATTTTACAGCCAGTTCATGTAAACATCTATATGGTGCTTTCAACTGGCTTTTATTAAATTTGTCGACTTTACCACTGCGAGTTTCTATATGTCAACAACTTAGGTCATACATACTAATACATCAACCAACTTTGTAATAACTTTGCACAACTTTGCAATCACTTTGAACAACATTGAGCGGTGTGTTAACAGCTTAAAACCCACTACGTGCCGACAGCATCTACAACTTGTTCTTGAAAATTAGAAGGAATGTGAAAACTTTTTTTCAATTAAAATAGTTACAAAAATTCCACGATTTTCCACTATAAATGATTGGCATCACAGACAGGAAGAATACAGGAACGTATCCTTATATTTTTACTACTTCTGTGATGAAAAAAAAATCAACGACTCGTTTACTCAGGGAGTCTCCCATGCGAGTACTAACCATGCCCGATCGCGCTTTACTTTAAACATGTGTTGGTCACCTAACACACAGCTGCATTATTTATTTGAAAGTAAGCTGAATTGGCGGGTATTTCATGTTTTTGAATGTTTGAAATCGTTATCGCTGGCACAAAGTAACTTCTATAATTGACCTATGACCTCTACATACTTGGAGTTACACGACGGTAATTAACAGCAATTCACGAAATATTCATTCACATTTTCGAACTTTTAACTATGGTACTTTTTAATATGATATCTCAGGTAACAATCCCGATTAAAACAAGCAACTTTGCAATGGCTTTTCACAACTTTGTAAGCAGTTTGTTGTCGAATTTACGGTTGGCTGTTGCGTTAATCTACTTATGCATGATACATTTTCGATACATTTACTTATTGTTTTCGAAATTTAACTGCGGGGGTGTCATTACAATGACTTAGGTTAAATATACAAGCAACTCCGCCAAAATTTCCTTCGTTTTTCGAACTTTGCATGCTGTTTTCTAACATTTTACAGCCAGTTCATGTAAACATCTATATGGTGCTTTCAACTGGCTTTTATTAAATTTGTCGACTTTACCACTGCGAGTTTCTATATGTCAACAACTTAGGTCATACATACTAATACATCAACCAACTTTGTAATAACTTTGCACAACTTTGCAATCACTTTGAACAACATTGAGCGGTGTGTTAACAGCTTAAAACCCACTACGTGCCGACAGCATCTACAACTTGTTCTTGAAAATTAGAAGGAATGTGAAAACTTTTTTTCAATTAAAATAGTTACAAAAATTCCACGATTTTCCACTATAAATGATTGGCATCACAGACAGGAAGAATACAGGAACGTATCCTTATATTTTTACTACTTCTGTGATGAAAAAAAAATCAACGACTCGTTTACTCAGGGAGTCTCCCATGCGAGTACTAACCATGCCCGATCGCGCTTTACTTTAAACATGTGTTGGTCACCTAACCACACAGCTGCATTATTTATTTGAAAGTAAGCTGAATTGGCGGGTATTTCATGTTTTTGAATGTTTGAAATCGTTATCGCTGGCACAAAGTAACTTCTATAATTGACCTATGACCTCTACATACTTGGAGTTACACGACGGTAATTAACAGCAATTCACGAAATATTCATTCACATTTTCGAACTTTTAACTATGGTACTTTTTAATATGATATCTCAGGTAACAATCCCGATTAAAACAAGCAACTTTGCAATGGCTTTTCACAACTTTGTAAGCAGTTTGTTGTCGAATTTACGGTTGGCTGTTGCGTTAATCTACTTATGCATGATACATTTTCGATACATTTACTTATTGTTTTCGAAATTTAACTGCGGGGGTGTCATTACAATGACTTAGGTTAAATATACAAGCAACTCCGCCAAAATTTCCTTCGTTTTTCGAACTTTGCATGCTGTTTTCTAACATTTTACAGCCAGTTCATGTAAACATCTATATGGTGCTTTCAACTGGCTTTTATTAAATTTGTCGACTTTACCACTGCGAGTTTCTATATGTCAACAACTTAGGTCATACATACTAATACATCAACCAACTTTGTAATAACTTTGCACAACTTTGCAATCACTTTGAACAACTTTGAGCGGTGTGTTAACAGCTTAAAACCCACTACGTGCCGACAGCATCTACAACTTGTTCTTGAAAATTAGAAGGAATGTGAAAACTTTTTTTCAATTAAAATAGTTACAAAAATTCCACGATTTTACACTATAAATGATTGGCATCACAGACAGGAAGAATACAGGAACGTATCCTTATATTTTTACTACTTCTGTGATGAAAAAAAAATCAACGACTAGTTTACTCATGGAGTCTCCCATGCGAGTACTAACCATGCCCGATCGCGCTTTACTTTTAAACATGAGTCGGTCACCTAACCACACAGCTGCATTGTTTATTTGAAAGTAAGCTGAATTGGCGGGTATTTCATGTTTTTGAATGTTTGAAATCGTTATCGCTGGCACAAAGTACCTTCTATAATTGACCTATGACCTCTACATACTTGGAGTAACACGACGGTAATTAACAGCAATTCACGAAATATTCATTCACATTTTCGAACTTTTAACTATGGTACTTTTTAATATGATATCTCAGGTAACAATCCCGATTAAAACAAGCAACTTTGCAATGGCTTTTCACAACTTTGTAAGCAGTTTGTTGTCGAATTTACGGTTGGCTGTTGCGTTAATCTACTTATGCATGATACATTTTCGATACATTTACTTATTGTTTTCGAAATTTAACTGCGGGGGTGTCATTACAATGACTTAGGTTAAATATACAAGCAACTCCGCCAAAATTTCCTTCGTTTTTCGAACTTTGCATGCTGTTTTCTAACATTTTACAGCCAGTTCATGTAAACATCTATATGGTGCTTTCAACTGGCTTTTATTAAATTTGTCGACTTTACCACTGCGAGTTTCTATATGTCAACAACTTAGGTCATACATACTAATACATCAACCAACTTTGTAATAACTTTGCACAACTTTGCAATCACTTTGAACAACATTGAGCGGTGTGTTAACAGCTTAAAACCCACTACGTGCCGACAGCATCTACAACTTGTTCTTGAAAATTAGAAGGAATGTGAAAACTTTTTTTCAATTAAAATAGTTACAAAAATTCCACGATTTTCCACTATAAATGATTGGCATCACAGACAGGAAGAATACAGGAACGTATCCTTATATTTTTACTACTTCTGTGATGAAAAAAAAATCAACGACTCGTTTACTCAGGGAGTCTCCCATGCGAGTACTAACCATGCCCGATCGCGCTTTACTTTAAACATGTGTTGGTCACCTAACCACACAGCTGCATAATTTATTTGAAAGTAAGCTGAATTGGCGGGTATTTCATGTTTTTGAATGTTTGAAATCGTTATCGCTGGCACAAAGTAACTTCTATAATTGACCTATGACCTCTACATACTTGGAGTTACACGACGGTAATTAACAGCAATTCACGAAATATTCATTCACATTTTCGAACTTTTAACTATGGTACTTTTTAATATGATATCTCAGGTAACAATCCCGATTAAAACAAGCAACTTTGCAATGGCTTTTCACAACTTTGTAAGCAGTTTGTTGTCGAATTTACGGTTGGCTGTTGCGTTAATCTACTTATGCATGATACATTTTCGATACATTTACTTATTGTTTTCGAAATTTAACTGCGGGGGTGTCATTACAATGACTTAGGTTAAATATACAAGCAACTCCGCCAAAATTTCCTTCGTTTTTCGAACTTTGCATGCTGTTTTCTAACATTTTACAGCCAGTTCATGTAAACATCTATATGGTGCTTTCAACTGGCTTTTATTAAATTTGTCGACTTTACCACTGCGAGTTTCTATATGTCAACAACTTAGGTCATACATACTAATACATCAACCAACTTTGTAATAACTTTGCACAACTTTGCAATCACTTTGAACAACTTTGAGCGGTGTGTTAACAGCTTAAAACCCACTACGTGCCGACAGCATCTACAACTTGTTCTTGAAAATTAGAAGGAATGTGAAAACTTTTTTTCAATTAAAATAGTTACAAAAATTCCACGATTTTCCACTATAAATGATTGGCATCACAGACAGGAAGAATACAGGAACGTATCCTTATATTTTTACTACTTCTGTGATGAAAAAAAAATCAACGACTCGTTTACTCAGGGAGTCTCCCGTGCGAGTACTAACCATGCCCGATCGCGCTTTACTTTAAACATGTGTTGGTCACCTAACCACACAGCTGCATTATTTATTTGAAAGTAAGCTGAATTGGCGGGTATTTCATGTTTTTGAATGTTTGAAATCGTTATCGCTGGCACAAAGTAACTTCTATAATTGACCTATGACCTCTACATACTTGGAGTTACACGACGGTAATTAACAGCAATTCACGAAATATTCATTCACATTTTCGAACTTTTAACTATGGTACTTTTTAATATGATATCTCAGGTAACAATCCCGATTAAAACAAGCAACTTTGCAATGGCTTTTCACAACTTTGTAAGCAGTTTGTTGTCGAATTTACGGTTGGCTGTTGCGTTAATCTACTTATGCATGATACATTTTCGATACATTTACTTATTGTTTTCGAAATTTAACTGCGGGGGTGTCATTACAATGACTTAGGTTAAATATACAAGCAACTCCGCCAACATTTCCTTCGTTTTTCGAACTTTGCATGCTGTTTTCTAACATTTTACAGCCAGTTCATGTAAACATCTATATGGTGCTTTCAACTGGCTTTTATTAAATTTGTCGACATTACCACTGCGAGTTTCTATATGTCAACAACTTAGGTCATACATACTAATACATCAACCAACTTTGTAATAACTTTGCACAACTTTGCAATAACTTTGAACAACTTTGAGCGGTGTGTTAACAGCTTAAAACCCACTACGTGCCGACAGCATCTACAACTTGTTCTTGAAAATTAGAAGGAATGTGAAAACTTTTTTTCAATTAAAATAGTTACAAAAATTCCACGATTTTACACTATAAATGATTGGCATCACAGACAGGAAGAATACAGGAACGTATCCTTATATTTTTACTACTTCTGTGATGAAAAAAAAATCAACGACTAGTTTACTCATGGAGTCTCCCATGCGAGTACTAACCATGCCCGATCGCGCTTTACTTTTAAACATGAGTCGGTCACCTAACCACACAGCTGCATTGTTTATTTGAAAGTAAGCTGAATTGGCGGGTATTTCATGTTTTTGAATGTTTGAAATCGTTATCGCTGGCACAAAGTACCTTCTATAATTGACCTATGACCTCTACATACTTGGAGTAACACGACGGTAATTAACAGCAATTCACGAAATATTCATTCACATTTTCGAACTTTTAACTATGGTACTTTTTTATATGATATCTCAGGTAACAATCCCGATTAAAACAAGCAACTTTGCAATGGCTTTTCACAACTTTGTAAGCAGTTTGTTGTCGAATTTACGGTTGGCTGTTGCGTTAATCTACTTATGCATGATATATTTTCGATACATTTACTTATTGTTTTCGAAATTTAACTGCGGGGGTGTATTTACAATGACTTAGGTTAAATATACAAGCAACTCCGCCAAAATTTCCTTCGTTTTTCGAACTTTGCATGCTGTTTTCTAACATTTTACAGCCAGTTCATGTAAACATCTATATGGTGCTTTCAACTGGCTTTTATTAAATTTGTCGACTTTACCACTGCGAGTTTCTATATGTCAACAACTTAGGTCATACATACTAATACATCAACCAACTTTGTAATAACTTTGCACAACTTTGCAATCACTTTGAACAACTTTGAGCGGTGTGTTAACAGCTTAAAACCCACTACGTGCCGACAGCATCTACAACTTGTTCTTGAAAATTAGAAGGAATGTGAAAACTTTTTTTCAATTAAAATAGTTACAAAAATTCCACGATTTTCCACTATAAATGATTGGCATCACAGACAGGAAGAATACAGGAACGTATCCTTATATTTTTACTACTTCTGTGATGAAAAAAAAATCAACGACTAGTTTACTCAGGGAGTCTCCCATGCGAGTACTAACCATGCCCGATCGCGCTTTACTTTTAAACATGTGTCGGTCACCTAACCACACAACTGCATTGTTTATTTGAAAGTAAGCTGAATTGGCGGGTATTTCATGTTTTTGAATGTTTGAAATCGTTATCGCTGGCACAAAGTACCTTCTATAATTGACCTATGACCTCTACATACTTGGAGTAACACGACGGTAATTAACAGCAATTCACGAAATATTCATTCACATTTTCGAACTTTTAACTATGGTACTTATTAATATGATATCTCAGGTAACAATCCCGATTGAAACAAGCAACTTTGCAATGGCTTTTCACAACTTTATAAGCAGTTTGTTGTCGAATTTACGGTTGGCTGTTGCGTTAATCTACTTATGCATGATACATTTTCGATACATTTACTTATTGTTTTCGAAATTTAACTGCGGGGGTGTCATTACAATGACTTAGGTTAAATATACAAGCAACTCCGCCAAAATTTCCTTCGTTTTTCGAACTTTGCATGCTGTTTTCTATCATTTTACAGCCAGTTCATGTAAACATCTATATGGTGCTTTCAACTGGCTTTTATTAAATTTGTCGACTTTACCACTGCGAGTTTCTATATGTCAACAACTTAGGTCATACATACTAATACATCAACCAACTTTGTAATAACTTTGCACAACTTTGCAATCACTTTGAACAACTTTGAGCGGTGTGTTAACAGCTTAAAACCCACTACGTGCCGACAGCATCTACAACTTGTTCTTGAAAATTAGAAGGAATGTGAAAACTTTTTTTCAATTAAAATAGTTACAAAAATTCCACGATTTTCCACTATAAATGATTGGCATCACAGACAGGAAGAATACAGGAACGTATCCTTATATTTTTACTACTTCTGTGATGAAAAAAAAATCAACGACTAGTTTACTCAGGGAGTCTCCCATGCGAGTACTAACCATGCCCGATCGCGCTTTACTTTTAAACATGAGTCGGTCACCTAACCACACAACTGCATTGTTTATTTGAAAGTAAGCTGAATTGGCGGGTATTTCATGTTTTTGAATGTTTGAAATCGTTATCGCTGGCACAAAGTACCTTCTATAATTGACCTATGACCTCTACATACTTGGAGTAACACGACGGTAATTAACAGCAATTCACGAAATATTCATTCACATTTTCGAACTTTTAACTATGGTACTTATTAATATGATATCTCAGGTAACAATCCCGATTGAAACAAGCAACTTTGCAATGGCTTTTCACAACTTTGTAAGCAGTTTGTTGTCGAATTTACGGTTGGCTGTTGCGTTAATCTACTTATGCATGATACATTTTCGATACATTTACTTATTGTTTTCGAAATTTAACTGCGGGGGTGTCATTACAATGACTTAGGTTAAATATACAAGCAACTCCGCCAAAATTTCCTTCGTTTTTCGAACTTTGCATGCTGTTTTCTAACATTTTACAGCCAGTTCATGTAAACATCTATATGGTGCTTTCAACTGGCTTTTATTAAATTTGTCGACTTTACCACTGCGAGTTTCTATATGTCAACAACTTAGGTCATACATACTAATACATCAACCAACTTTGTAATAACTTTGCACAACTTTGCAATCACTTTGAACAACTTTGAGCGGTGTGTTAACAGCTTAAAACCCACTACGTGCCGACAGCATCTACAACTTGTTCTTGAAAATTAGAAGGAATGTGAAAACTTTTTTTCAATTAAAATAGTTACAAAAATTCCACGATTTTCCACTATAAATGATTGGCATCACAGACAGGAAGAATACAGGAACGTATCCTTATATTTTTACTACTTCTGTGATGAAAAAAAAATCAACGACTAGTTTACTCAGGGAGTCTCCCATGCGAGTACTAACCATGCCCGATCGCGCTTTACTTTTAAACATGTGTCGGTCACCTAACCACACAACTGCATTGTTTATTTGAAAGTAAGCTGAATTGGCGGGTATTTCATGTTTTTGAATGTTTGAAATCGTTATCGCTGGCACAAACTACCTTCTATAATTGACCTATGACCTCTACATACTTGGAGTAACACGACGGTAATTAACAGCAATTCACGAAATATTCATTCACATTTTCGAACTTTTAACTATGGTACTTATTAATATGATATCTCAGGTAACAATCCCGATTGAAACAAGCAACTTTGCAATGGCTTTTCACAACTTTATAAGCAGTTTGTTGTCGAATTTACGGTTGGCTGTTGCGTTAATCTACTTATGCATGATACATTTTCGATACATTTACTTATTGTTTTCGAAATTTAACTGCGGGGGTGTCATTACAATGACTTAGGTTAAATATACAAGCAACTCCGCCAAAATTTCCTTCGTTTTTCGAACTTTGCATGCTGTTTTCTATCATTTTACAGCCAGTTCATGTAAACATCTATATGGTGCTTTCAACTGGCTTTTATTAAATTTGTCGACTTTACCACTGCGAGTTTCTATATGTCAACAACTTAGGTCATACATACTAATACATCAACCAACTTTGTAATAACTTTGCACAACTTTGCAATCACTTTGAACAACTTTGAGCGGTGTGTTAACAGCTTAAAACCCACTACGTGCCGACAGCATCTACAACTTGTTCTTGAAAATTAGAAGGAATGTGAAAACTTTTTTTCAATTAAAATAGTTACAAAAATTCCACGATTTTCCACTATAAATGATTGGCATCACAGACAGGAAGAATACAGGAACGTATCCTTATATTTTTACTACTTCTGTGATGAAAAAAAAATCAACGACTAGTTTACTCAGGGAGTCTCCCATGCGAGTACTAACCATGCCCGATCGCGCTTTACTTTTAAACATGTGTCGGTCACCTAACCACACAACTGCATTGTTTATTTGAAAGTAAGCTGAATTGGCGGGTATTTCATGTTTTTGAATGTTTGAAATCGTTATCGCTGGCACAAAGTACCTTCTATAATTGACCTATGACCTCTACATACTTGGAGTAACACGACGGTAATTAACAGCAATTCACGAAATATTCATTCACATTTTCGAACTTTTAACTATGGTACTTATTAATATGATATCTCAGGTAACAATCCCGATTGAAACAAGCAACTTTGCAATGGCTTTTCACAACTTTGTAAGCAGTTTGTTGTCGAATTTACGGTTGGCTGTTGCGTTAATCTACTTATGCATGATACATTTTCGATACATTTACTTATTGTTTTCGAAATTTAACTGCGGGGGTGTCATTACAATGACTTAGGTTAAATATACAAGCAACTCCGCCAAAATTTCCTTCGTTTTTCGAACTTTGCATGCTGTTTTCTATCATTTTACAGCCAGTTCATGTAAACATCTATATGGTGCTTTCAACTGGCTTTTATTAAATTTGTCGACTTTACCACTGCGAGTTTCTATATGTCAACAACTTAGGTCATACATACTAATACATCAACCAACTTTGTAATAACTTTGCACAACTTTGCAATCACTTTGAACAACTTTGAGCGGTGTGTTAACAGCTTAAAACCCACTACGTGCCGACAGCATCTACAACTTGTTCTTGAAAATTAGAAGGAATGTGAAAACTTTTTTTCAATTAAAATAGTTACAAAAATTCCACGATTTTACACTATAAATGATTGGCATCACAGACAGGAAGAATACAGGAACGTATCCTTATATTTTTACTACTTCTGTGATGAAAAAAAAATCAACGACTAGTTTACTCAGGGAG
Source organism: Saccoglossus kowalevskii (assembly GCF_978046115.1). Taxonomy (NCBI): domain Eukaryota; kingdom Metazoa; phylum Hemichordata; class Enteropneusta; family Harrimaniidae; genus Saccoglossus; species Saccoglossus kowalevskii. The sequence goes on along the minus strand of NC_140661.1, from coordinate 8,928,723 downwards.
TCTCCCATGCGAGTACTAACCATGCCCGATCGCGCTTTACTTTTAAACATGTGTCGGTCACCTAACCACACAGCTGCATTGTTTATTTGAAAGTAAGCTGAATTGGCGGGTATTTCATGTTTTTGAATGTTTGAAATCGTTATCGCTGGCACAAAGTACCTTCTATAATTGACCTATGACCTCTACATACTTGGAGTAACACGACGGTAATTAACAGCAATTCACGAAATATTCATTCACATTTTCGAACTTTTAACTATGGTACTTATTAATATGATATCTCAGGTAACAATCCCGATTGAAACAAGCAACTTTGCAATGGCTTTTCACAACTTTGTAAGCAGTTTGTTGTCGAATTTACGGTTGGCTGTTGCGTTAATCTACTTATGCATGATACATTTTCGATACATTTACTTATTGTTTTCGAAATTTAACTGCGGGGGTGTCATTACAATGACTTAGGTTAAATATACAAGCAACTCCGCCAAAATTTCCTTCGTTTTTCGAACTTTGCATGCTGTTTTCTAACATTTTACAGCCAGTTCATGTAAACATCTATATGGTGCTTTCAACTGGCTTTTATTAAATTTGTCGACTTTACCACTGCGAGTTTCTATATGTCAACAACTTAGGTCATACATACTAATACATCAACCAACTTTGTAATAACTTTGCACAACTTTGCAATCACTTTGAACAACTTTGAGCGGTGTGTTAACAGCTTAAAACCCACTACGTGCCGACAGCATCTACAACTTGTTCTTGAAAATTAGAAGGAATGTGAAAACTTTTTTTCAATTAAAATAGTTACAAAAATTCCACGATTTTACACTATAAATGATTGGCATCACAGACAGGAAGAATACAGGAACGTATCCTTATATTTTTACTACTTCTGTGATGAAAAAAAAATCAACGACTCGTTTACTCAGGGAGTCTCCCATGCGAGTACTAACCATGCCCGATCGCGCTTTACTTTAAACATGTGTTGGTCACCTAACCACACAGCTGCATTATTTATTTGAAAGTAAGCTGAATTGGCGGGTATTTCATGTTTTTGAATGTTTGAAATCGTTATCGCTGGCACAAAGTAACTTCTATAATTGACCTATGACCTCTACATACTTGGAGTTACACGACGGTAATTAACAGCAATTCACGAAATATTCATTCACATTTTCGAACTTTTAACTATGGTACTTTTTAATATGATATCTCAGGTAACAATCCCGATTAAAACAAGCAACTTTGCAATGGCTTTTCACAACTTTGTAAGCAGTTTGTTGTCGAATTTACGGTTGGCTGTTGCGTTAATCTACTTATGCATGATACATTTTCGATACATTTACTTATTGTTTTCGAAATTTAACTGCGGGGGTGTCATTACAATGACTTAGGTTAAATATACAAGCAACTCCGCCAAAATTTCCTTCGTTTTTCGAACTTTGCATGCTGTTTTCTAACATTTTACAGCCAGTTCATGTAAACATCTATATGGTGCTTTCAACTGGCTTTTATTAAATTTGTCGACTTTACCACTGCGAGTTTCTATATGTCAACAACTTAGGTCATACATACTAATACATCAACCAACTTTGTAATAACTTTGCACAACTTTGCAATCACTTTGAACAACTTTGAGCGGTGTGTTAACAGCTTAAAACCCACTACGTGCCGACAGCATCTACAACTTGTTCTTGAAAATTAGAAGGAATGTGAAAACTTTTTTTCAATTAAAATAGTTACAAAAATTCCACGATTTTACACTATAAATGATTGGCATCACAGACAGGAAGAATACAGGAACGTATCCTTATATTTTTACTACTTCTGTGATGAAAAAAAAATCAACGACTAGTTTACTCAGGGAGTCTCCCATGCGAGTACTAACCATGCCCGATCGCGCTTTACTTTTAAACATGTGTCGGTCACCTAACCACACAGCTGCATTGTTTATTTGAAAGTAAGCTGAATTGGCGGGTATTTCATGTTTTTGAATGTTTGAAATCGTTATCGCTGGCACAAAGTACCTTCTATAATTGACCTATGACCTCTACATACTTGGAGTAACACGACGGTAATTAACAGCAATTCACGAAATATTCATTCACATTTTCGAACTTTTAACTATGGTACTTATTAATATGATATCTCAGGTAACAATCCCGATTGAAACAAGCAACTTTGCAATGGCTTTTCACAACTTTGTAAGCAGTTTGTTGTCGAATTTACGGTTGGCTGTTGCGTTAATCTACTTATGCATGATACATTTTCGATACATTTACTTATTGTTTTCGAAATTTAACTGCGGGGGTGTCATTACAATGACTTAGGTTAAATATACAAGCAACTCCGCCAAAATTTCCTTCGTTTTTCGAACTTTGCATGCTGTTTTCTAACATTTTACAGCCAGTTCATGTAAACATCTATATGGTGCTTTCAACTGGCTTTTATTAAATTTGTCGACTTTACCACTGCGAGTTTCTATATGTCAACAACTTAGGTCATACATACTAATACATCAACCAACTTTGTAATAACTTTGCACAACTTTGCAATCACTTTGAACAACTTTGAGCGGTGTGTTAACAGCTTAAAACCCACTACGTGCCGACAGCATCTACAACTTGTTCTTGAAAATTAGAAGGAATGTGAAAACTTTTTTTCAATTAAAATAGTTACAAAAATTCCACGATTTTACACTATAAATGATTGGCATCACAGACAGGAAGAATACAGGAACGTATCCTTATATTTTTACTACTTCTGTGATGAAAAAAAAATCAACGACTCGTTTACTCAGGGAGTCTCCCATGCGAGTACTAACCATGCCCGATCGCGCTTTACTTTAAACATGTGTTGGTCACCTAACCACACAGCTGCATTATTTATTTGAAAGTAAGCTGAATTGGCGGGTATTTCATGTTTTTGAATGTTTGAAATCGTTATCGCTGGCACAAAGTAACTTCTATAATTGACCTATGACCTCTACATACTTGGAGTTACACGACGGTAATTAACAGCAATTCACGAAATATTCATTCACATTTTCGAACTTTTAACTATGGTACTTTTTAATATGATATCTCAGGTAACAATCCCGATTAAAACAAGCAACTTTGCAATGGCTTTTCACAACTTTGTAAGCAGTTTGTTGTCGAATTTACGGTTGGCTGTTGCGTTAATCTACTTATGCATGATACATTTTCGATACATTTACTTATTGTTTTCGAAATTTAACTGCGGGGGTGTCATTACAATGACTTAGGTTAAATATACAAGCAACTCCGCCAAAATTTCCTTCGTTTTTCGAACTTTGCATGCTGTTTTCTAACATTTTACAGCCAGTTCATGTAAACATCTATATGGTGCTTTCAACTGGCTTTTATTAAATTTGTCGACTTTACCACTGCGAGTTTCTATATGTCAACAACTTAGGTCATACATACTAATACATCAACCAACTTTGTAATAACTTTGCACAACTTTGCAATCACTTTGAACAACTTTGAGCGGTGTGTTAACAGCTTAAAACCCACTACGTGCCGACAGCATCTACAACTTGTTCTTGAAAATTAGAAGGAATGTGAAAACTTTTTTTCAATTAAAATAGTTACAAAAATTCCACGATTTTACACTATAAATGATTGGCATCACAGACAGGAAGAATACAGGAACGTATCCTTATATTTTTACTACTTCTGTGATGAAAAAAAAATCAACGACTAGTTTACTCATGGAGTCTCCCATGCGAGTACTAACCATGCCCGATCGCGCTTTACTTTTAAACATGAGTCGGTCACCTAACCACACAGCTGCATTGTTTATTTGAAAGTAAGCTGAATTGGCGGGTATTTCATGTTTTTGAATGTTTGAAATCGTTATCGCTGGCACAAAGTACCTTCTATAATTGACCTATGACCTCTACATACTTGGAGTAACACGACGGTAATTAACAGCAATTCACGAAATATTCATTCACATTTTCGAACTTTTAACTATGGTACTTATTAATATGATATCTCAGGTAACAATCCCGATTGAAACAAGCAACTTTGCAATGGCTTTTCACAACTTTGTAAGCAGTTTGTTGTCGAATTTACGGTTGGCTGTTGCGTTAATCTACTTATGCATGATACATTTTCGATACATTTACTTATTGTTTTCGAAATTTAACTGCGGGGGTGTCATTACAATGACTTAGGTTAAATATACAAGCAACTCCGCCAAAATTTCCTTCGTTTTTCGAACTTTGCATGCTGTTTTCTAACATTTTACAGCCAGTTCATGTAAACATCTATATGGTGCTTTCAACTGGCTTTTATTAAATTTGTCGACTTTACCACTGCGAGTTTCTATATGTCAACAACTTAGGTCATACATACTAATACATCAACCAACTTTGTAATAACTTTGCACAACTTTGCAATCACTTTGAACAACTTTGAGCGGTGTGTTAACAGCTTAAAACCCACTACGTGCCGACAGCATCTACAACTTGTTCTTGAAAATTAGAAGGAATGTGAAAACTTTTTTTCAATTAAAATAGTTACAAAAATTCCACGATTTTACACTATAAATGATTGGCATCACAGACAGGAAGAATACAGGAACGTATCCTTATATTTTTACTACTTCTGTGATGAAAAAAAAATCAACGACTAGTTTACTCATGGAGTCTCCCATGCGAGTACTAACCATGCCCGATCGCGCTTTACTTTTAAACATGTGTCGGTCACCTAACCACACAGCTGCATTGTTTATTTGAAAGTAAGCTGAATTGGCGGGTATTTCATGTTTTTGAATGTTTGAAATCGTTATCGCTGGCACAAAGTACCTTCTATAATTGACCTATGACCTCTACATACTTGGAGTAACACGACGGTAATTAACAGCAATTCACGAAATATTCATTCACATTTTCGAACTTTTAACTATGGTACTTTTTAATATGATATCTCAGGTAACAATCCCGATTAAAACAAGCTACTTTGCAATGGCTTTTCACAACTTTGTAAGCAGTTTGTTGTCGAATTTACGGTTGGCTGTTGCGTTAATCTACTTATGCATGATACATTTTCGATACATTTACTTATTGTTTTCGAAATTTAACTGCGGGGGTGTCATTACAATGACTTAGGTTAAATATACAAGCAACTCCGCCAAAATTTCCTTCGTTTTTCGAACTTTGCATGCTGTTTTCTAACATTTTACAGCCAGTTCATGTAAACATCTATATGGTGCTTTCAACTGGCTTTTATTAAATTTGTCGACTTTACCACTGCGAGTTTCTATATGTCAACAACTTAGGTCATACATACTAATACATCAACCAACTTTGTAATAACTTTGCACAACTTTGCAATCACTTTGAACAACTTTGAGCGGTGTGTTAACAGCTTAAAACCCACTACGTGCCGACAGCATCTACAACTTGTTCTTGAAAATTAGAAGGAATGTGAAAACTTTTTTTCAATTAAAATAGTTACAAAAATTCCACGATTTTACACTATAAATGATTGGCATCACAGACAGGAAGAATACAGGAACGTATCCTTATATTTTACTACTTCTGTGATGAAAAAAAAATCAACGACTAGTTTACTCATGGAGTCTCCCATGCGAGTACTAACCATGCCCGATCGCGCTTTACTTTTAAACATGAGTCGGTCACCTAACCACACAGCTGCATTGTTTATTTGAAAGTAAGCTGAATTGGCGGGTATTTCATGTTTTTGAATGTTTGAAATCGTTATCGCTGGCACAAAGTACCTTCTATAATTGACCTATGACCTCTACATACTTGGAGTAACACGACGGTAATTAACAGCAATTCACGAAATATTCATTCACATTTTCGAACTTTTAACTATGGTACTTTTTAATATGATATCTCAGGTAACAATCCCGATTAAAACAAGCAACTTTGCAATGGCTTTTCACAACTTTGTAAGCAGTTTGTTGTCGAATTTACGGTTGGCTGTTGCGTTAATCTACTTATGCATGATACATTTTCGATACATTTACTTATTGTTTTCGAAATTTAACTGCGGGGGTGTCATTACAATGACTTAGGTTAAATATACAAGCAACTCCGCCAAAATTTCCTTCGTTTTTCGAACTTTGCATGCTGTTTTCTAACATTTTACAGCCAGTTCATGTAAACATCTATATGGTGCTTTCAACTGGCTTTTATTAAATTTGTCGACTTTACCACTGCGAGTTTCTATATGTCAACAACTTAGGTCATACATACTAATACATCAACCAACTTTGTAATAACTTTGCACAACTTTGCAATCACTTTGAACAACTTTGAGCGGTGTGTTAACAGCTTAAAACCCACTACGTGCCGACAGCATCTACAACTTGTTCTTGAAAATTAGAAGGAATGTGAAAACTTTTTTTCAATTAAAATAGTTACAAAAATTCCACGATTTTACACTATAAATGATTGGCATCACAGACAGGAAGAATACAGGAACGTATCCTTATATTTTTACTACTTCTGTGATGAAAAAAAAATCAACGACTCGTTTACTCAGGGAGTCTCCCATGCGAGTACTAACCATGCCCGATCGCGCTTTACTTTAAACATGTGTTGGTCACCTAACCACACAGCTGCATTATTTATTTGAAAGTAAGCTGAATTGGCGGGTATTTCATGTTTTTGAATGTTTGAAATCGTTATCGCTGGCACAAAGTAACTTCTATAATTGACCTATGACCTCTACATACTTGGAGTTACACGACGGTAATTAACAGCAATTCACGAAATATTCATTCACATTTTCGAACTTTTAACTATGGTACTTTTTAATATGATATCTCAGGTAACAATCCCGATTAAAACAAGCAACTTTGCAATGGCTTTTCACAACTTTGTAAGCAGTTTGTTGTCGAATTTACGGTTGGCTGTTGCGTTAATCTACTTATGCATGATACATTTTCGATACATTTACTTATTGTTTTCGAAATTTAACTGCGGGGGTGTCATTACAATGACTTAGGTTAAATATACAAGCAACTCCGCCAAAATTTCCTTCGTTTTTCGAACTTTGCATGCTGTTTTCTAACATTTTACAGCCAGTTCATGTAAACATCTATATGGTGCTTTCAACTGGCTTTTATTAAATTTGTCGACTTTACCACTGCGAGTTTCTATATGTCAACAACTTAGGTCATACATACTAATACATCAACCAACTTTGTAATAACTTTGCACAACTTTGCAATCACTTTGAACAACTTTGAGCGGTGTGTTAACAGCTTAAAACCCACTACGTGCCGACAGCATCTACAACTTGTTCTTGAAAATTAGAAGGAATGTGAAAACTTTTTTTCAATTAAAATAGTTACAAAAATTCCACGATTTTACACTATAAATGATTGGCATCACAGACAGGAAGAATACAGGAACGTATCCTTATATTTTTACTACTTCTGTGATGAAAAAAAAATCAACGACTAGTTTACTCATGGAGTCTCCCATGCGAGTACTAACCATGCCCGATCGCGCTTTACTTTTAAACATGAGTCGGTCACCTAACCACACAGCTGCATTGTTTATTTGAAAGTAAGCTGAATTGGCGGGTATTTCATGTTTTTGAATGTTTGAAATCGTTATCGCTGGCACAAAGTACCTTCTATAATTGACCTATGACCTCTACATACTTGGAGTAACACGACGGTAATTAACAGCAATTCACGAAATATTCATTCACATTTTCGAACTTTTAACTATGGTACTTTTTAATATGATATCTCAGGTAACAATCCCGATTAAAACAAGCAACTTTGCAATGGCTTTTCACAACTTTGTAAGCAGTTTGTTGTCGAATTTACGGTTGGCTGTTGCGTTAATCTACTTATGCATGATACATTTTCGATACATTTACTTATTGTTTTCGAAATTTAACTGCGGGGGTGTCATTACAATGACTTAGGTTAAATATACAAGCAACTCCGCCAAAATTTCCTTCGTTTTTCGAACTTTGCATGCTGTTTTCTAACATTTTACAGCCAGTTCATGTAAACATCTATATGGTGCTTTCAACTGGCTTTTATTAAATTTGTCGACTTTACCACTGCGAGTTTCTATATGTCAACAACTTAGGTCATACATACTAATACATCAACCAACTTTGTAATAACTTTGCACAACTTTGCAATCACTTTGAACAACTTTGAGCGGTGTGTTAACAGCTTAAAACCCACTACGTGCCGACAGCATCTACAACTTGTTCTTGAAAATTAGAAGGAATGTGAAAACTTTTTTTCAATTAAAATAGTTACAAAAATTCCACGATTTTACACTATAAATGATTGGCATCACAGACAGGAAGAATACAGGAACGTATCCTTATATTTTTACTACTTCTGTGATGAAAAAAAAATCAACGACTAGTTTACTCATGGAGTCTCCCATGCGAGTACTAACCATGCCCGATCGCGCTTTACTTTTAAACATGTGTCGGTCACCTAACCACACAGCTGCATTGTTTATTTGAAAGTAAGCTGAATTGGCGGGTATTTCATGTTTTTGAATGTTTGAAATCGTTATCGCTGGCACAAAGTACCTTCTATAATTGACCTATGACCTCTACATACTTGGAGTAACACGACGGTAATTAACAGCAATTCACGAAATATTCATTCACATTTTCGAACTTTTAACTATGGTACTTTTTAATATGATATCTCAGGTAACAATCCCGATTAAAACAAGCAACTTTGCAATGGCTTTTCACAACTTTGTAAGCAGTTTGTTGTCGAATTTACGGTTGGCTGTTGCGTTAATCTACTTATGCATGATACATTTTCGATACATTTACTTATTGTTTTCGAAATTTAACTGCGGGGGTGTCATTACAATGACTTAGGTTAAATATACAAGCAACTCCGCCAAAATTTCCTTCGTTTTTCGAACTTTGCATGCTGTTTTCTATCATTTTACAGCCAGTTCATGTAAACATCTATATGGTGCTTTCAACTGGCTTTTATTAAATTTGTCGACTTTACCACTGCGAGTTTCTATATGTCAACAACTTAGGTCATACATACTAATACATCAACCAACTTTGTAATAACTTTGCACAACTTTGCAATCACTTTGAACAACTTTGAGCGGTGTGTTAACAGCTTAAAACCCACTACGTGCCGACAGCATCTACAACTTGTTCTTGAAAATTAGAAGGAATGTGAAAACTTTTTTTCAATTAAAATAGTTACAAAAATTCCACGATTTTCCACTATAAATGATTGGCATCACAGACAGGAAGAATACAGGAACGTATCCTTATATTTTACTACTTCTGTGATGAAAAAAAAATCAACGACTAGTTTACTCATGGAGTCTCCCATGCGAGTACTAACCATGCCCGATCGCGCTTTACTTTTAAACATGAGTCGGTCACCTAACCACACAGCTGCATTGTTTATTTGAAAGTAAGCTGAATTGGCGGGTATTTCATGTTTTTGAATGTTTGAAATCGTTATCGCTGGCACAAAGTACCTTCTATAATTGACCTATGACCTCTACATACTTGGAGTAACACGACGGTAATTAACAGCAATTCACGAAATATTCATTCACATTTTCGAACTTTTAACTATGGTACTTTTTAATATGATATCTCAGGTAACAATCCCGATTAAAACAAGCAACTTTGCAATGGCTTTTCACAACTTTGTAAGCAGTTTGTTGTCGAATTTACGGTTGGCTGTTGCGTTAATCTACTTATGCATGATACATTTTCGATACATTTACTTATTGTTTTCGAAATTTAACTGCGGGGGTGTCATTACAATGACTTAGGTTAAATATACAAGCAACTCCGCCAAAATTTCCTTCGTTTTTCGAACTTTGCATGCTGTTTTCTAACATTTTACAGCCAGTTCATGTAAACATCTATATGGTGCTTTCAACTGGCTTTTATTAAATTTGTCGACTTTACCACTGCGAGTTTCTATATGTCAACAACTTAGGTCATACATACTAATACATCAACCAACTTTGTAATAACTTTGCACAACTTTGCAATCACTTTGAACAACTTTGAGCGGTGTGTTAACAGCTTAAAACCCACTACGTGCCGACAGCATCTACAACTTGTTCTTGAAAATTAGAAGGAATGTGAAAACTTTTTTTCAATTAAAATAGTTACAAAAATTCCACGATTTTACACTATAAATGATTGGCATCACAGACAGGAAGAATACAGGAACGTATCCTTATATTTTTACTACTTCTGTGATGAAAAAAAAATCAACGACTAGTTTACTCATGGAGTCTCCCATGCGAGTACTAACCATGCCCGATCGCGCTTTACTTTAAACATGTGTTGGTCACCTAACCACACAGCTGCATTATTTATTTGAAAGTAAGCTGAATTGGCGGGTATTTCATGTTTTTGAATGTTTGAAATCGTTATCGCTGGCACAAAGTAACTTCTATAATTGACCTATGACCTCTACATACTTGGAGTTACACGACGGTAATTAACAGCAATTCACGAAATATTCATTCACATTTTCGAACTTTTAACTATGGTACTTTTTAATATGATATCTCAGGTAACAATCCCGATTAAAACAAGCAACTTTGCAATGGCTTTTCACAACTTTGTAAGCAGTTTGTTGTCGAATTTACGGTTGGCTGTTGCGTTAATCTACTTATGCATGATACATTTTCGATACATTTACTTATTGTTTTCGAAATTTAACTGCGGGGGTGTCATTACAATGACTTAGGTTAAATATACAAGCAACTCCGCCAAAATTTCCTTCGTTTTTCGAACTTTGCATGCTGTTTTCTAACATTTTACAGCCAGTTCATGTAAACATCTATATGGTGCTTTCAACTGGCTTTTATTAAATTTGTCGACTTTACCACTGCGAGTTTCTATATGTCAACAACTTAGGTCATACATACTAATACATCAACCAACTTTGTAATAACTTTGCACAACTTTGCAATCACTTTGAACAACTTTGAGCGGTGTGTTAACAGCTTAAAACCCACTACGTGCCGACAGCATCTACAACTTGTTCTTGAAAATTAGAAGGAATGTGAAAACTTTTTTTCAATTAAAATAGTTACAAAAATTCCACGATTTTACACTATAAATGATTGGCATCACAGACAGGAAGAATACAGGAACGTATCCTTATATTTTTACTACTTCTGTGATGAAAAAAAAATCAACGACTAGTTTACTCATGGAGTCTCCCATGCGAGTACTAACCATGCCCGATCGCGCTTTACTTTTAAACATGTGTCGGTCACCTAACCACACAGCTGCATTGTTTATTTGAAAGTAAGCTGAATTGGCGGGTATTTCATGTTTTTGAATGTTTGAAATCGTTATCGCTGGCACAAAGTACCTTCTATAATTGACCTATGACCTCTACATACTTGGAGTAACACGACGGTAATTAACAGCAATTCACGAAATATTCATTCACATTTTCGAACTTTTAACTATGGTACTTTTTAATATGATATCTCAGGTAACAATCCCGATTAAAACAAGCAACTTTGCAATGGCTTTTCACAACTTTGTAAGCAGTTTGTTGTCGAATTTACGGTTGGCTGTTGCGTTAATCTACTTATGCATGATACATTTTCGATACATTTACTTATTGTTTTCGAAATTTAACTGCGGGGGTGTCATTACAATGACTTAGGTTAAATATACAAGCAACTCCGCCAAAATTTCCTTCGTTTTTCGAACTTGCATGCTGTTTTCTATCATTTTACAGCCAGTTCATGTAAACATCTATATGGTGCTTTCAACTGGCTTTTATTAAATTTGTCGACTTTACCACTGCGAGTTTCTATATGTCAACAACTTAGGTCATACATACTAATACATCAACCAACTTTGTAATAACTTTGCACAACTTTGCAATCACTTTGAACAACTTTGAGCGGTGTGTTAACAGCTTAAAACCCACTACGTGCCGACAGCATCTACAACTTGTTCTTGAAAATTAGAAGGAATGTGAAAACTTTTTTTCAATTAAAATAGTTACAAAAATTCCACGATTTTACACTATAAATGATTGGCATCACAGACAGGAAGAATACAGGAACGTATCCTTATATTTTACTACTTCTGTGATGAAAAAAAAATCAACGACTAGTTTACTCATGGAGTCTCCCATGCGAGTACTAACCATGCCCGATCGCGCTTTACTTTTAAACATGAGTCGGTCACCTAACCACACAGCTGCATTGTTTATTTGAAAGTAAGCTGAATTGGCGGGTATTTCATGTTTTTGAATGTTTGAAATCGTTATCGCTGGCACAAAGTACCTTCTATAATTGACCTATGACCTCTACATACTTGGAGTAACACGACGGTAATTAACAGCAATTCACGAAATATTCATTCACATTTTCGAACTTTTAACTATGGTACTTTTTAATATGATATCTCAGGTAACAATCCCGATTAAAACAAGCAACTTTGCAATGGCTTTTCACAACTTTGTAAGCAGTTTGTTGTCGAATTTACGGTTGGCTGTTGCGTTAATCTACTTATGCATGATACATTTTCGATACATTTACTTATTGTTTTCGAAATTTAACTGCGGGGGTGTCATTACAATGACTTAGGTTAAATATACAAGCAACTCCGCCAAAATTTCCTTCGTTTTTCGAACTTTGCATGCTGTTTTCTAACATTTTACAGCCAGTTCATGTAAACATCTATATGGTGCTTTCAACTGGCTTTTATTAAATTTGTCGACTTTACCACTGCGAGTTTCTATATGTCAACAACTTAGGTCATACATACTAATACATCAACCAACTTTGTAATAACTTTGCACAACTTTGCAATCACTTTGAACAACTTTGAGCGGTGTGTTAACAGCTTAAAACCCACTACGTGCCGACAGCATCTACAACTTGTTCTTGAAAATTAGAAGGAATGTGAAAACTTTTTTTCAATTAAAATAGTTACAAAAATTCCACGATTTTACACTATAAATGATTGGCATCACAGACAGGAAGAATACAGGAACGTATCCTTATATTTTACTACTTCTGTGATGAAAAAAAAATCAACGACTAGTTTACTCATGGAGTCTCCCATGCGAGTACTAACCATGGCCGATCGCGCTTTACTTTTAAACATGAGTCGGTCACCTAACCACACAGCTGCATTGTTTATTTGAAAGTAAGCTGAATTGGCGGGTATTTCATGTTTTTGAATGTTTGAAATCGTTATCGCTGGCACAAAGTACCTTCTATAATTGACCTATGACCTCTACATACTTGGAGTAACACGACGGTAATTAACAGCAATTCACGAAATATTCATTCACATTTTCGAACTTTTAACTATGGTACTTTTTAATATGATATCTCAGGTAACAATCCCGATTAAAACAAGCAACTTTGCAATGGCTTTTCACAACTTTGTAAGCAGTTTGTTGTCGAATTTACGGTTGGCTGTTGCGTTAATCTACTTATGCATGATACATTTTCGATACATTTACTTATTGTTTTCGAAATTTAACTGCGGGGGTGTCATTACAATGACTTAGGTTAAATATACAAGCAACTCCGCCAAAATTTCCTTCGTTTTTCGAACTTTGCATGCTGTTTTCTATCATTTTACAGCCAGTTCATGTAAACATCTATATGGTGCTTTCAACTGGCTTTTATTAAATTTGTCGACTTTACCACTGCGAGTTTCTATATGTCAACAACTTAGGTCATACATACTAATACATCAACCAACTTTGTAATAACTTTGCACAACTTTGCAATCACTTTGAACAACTTTGAGCGGTGTGTTAACAGCTTAAAACCCACTACGTGCCGACAGCATCTACAACTTGTTCTTGAAAATTAGAAGGAATGTGAAAACTTTTTTTCAATTAAAATAGTTACAAAAATTCCACGATTTTACACTATAAATGATTGGCATCACAGACAGGAAGAATACAGGAACGTATCCTTATATTTTACTACTTCTGTGATGAAAAAAAAATCAACGACTAGTTTACTCATGGAGTCTCCCATGCGAGTACTAACCATGCCCGATCGCGCTTTACTTTTAAACATGAGTCGGTCACCTAACCACACAGCTGCATTGTTTATTTGAAAGTAAGCTGAATTGGCGGGTATTTCATGTTTTTGAATGTTTGAAATCGTTATCGCTGGCACAAAGTACCTTCTATAATTGACCTATGACCTCTACATACTTGGAGTAACACGACGGTAATTAACAGCAATTCACGAAATATTCATTCACATTTTCGAACTTTTAACTATGGTACTTTTTAATATGATATCTCAGGTAACAATCCCGATTAAAACAAGCAACTTTGCAATGGCTTTTCACAACTTTGTAAGCAGTTTGTTGTCGAATTTACGGTTGGCTGTTGCGTTAATCTACTTATGCATGATACATTTTCGATACATTTACTTATTGTTTTCGAAATTTAACTGCGGGGGTGTCATTACAATGACTTAGGTTAAATATACAAGCAACTCCGCCAAAATTTCCTTCGTTTTTCGAACTTTGCATGCTGTTTTCTAACATTTTACAGCCAGTTCATGTAAACATCTATATGGTGCTTTCAACTGGCTTTTATTAAATTTGTCGACTTTACCACTGCGAGTTTCTATATGTCAACAACTTAGGTCATACATACTAATACATCAACCAACTTTGTAATAACTTTGCACAACTTTGCAATCACTTTGAACAACTTTGAGCGGTGTGTTAACAGCTTAAAACCCACTACGTGCCGACAGCATCTACAACTTGTTCTTGAAAATTAGAAGGAATGTGAAAACTTTTTTTCAATTAAAATAGTTACAAAAATTCCACGATTTTACACTATAAATGATTGGCATCACAGACAGGAAGAATACAGGAACGTATCCTTAAATTTTTACTACTTCTGTGATGAAAAAAAAATCAACGACTAGTTTACTCATGGAGTCTCCCATGCGAGTACTAACCATGCCCGATCGCGCTTTACTTTAAACATGTGTTGGTCACCTAACCACACAGCTGCATTATTTATTTGAAAGTAAGCTGAATTGGCGGGTATTTCATGTTTTTGAATGTTTGAAATCGTTATCGCTGGCACAAAGTAACTTCTATAATTGACCTATGACCTCTACATACTTGGAGTTACACGACGGTAATTAACAGCAATTCACGAAATATTCATTCACATTTTCGAACTTTTAACTATGGTACTTTTTAATATGATATCTCAGGTAACAATCCCGATTAAAACAAGCAACTTTGCAATGGCTTTTCACAACTTTGTAAGCAGTTTGTTGTCGAATTTACGGTTGGCTGTTGCGTTAATCTACTTATGCATGATACATTTTCGATACATTTACTTATTGTTTTCGAAATTTAACTGCGGGGGTGTCATTACAATGACTTAGGTTAAATATACAAGCAACTCCGCCAAAATTTCCTTCGTTTTTCGAACTTTGCATGCTGTTTTCTATCATTTTACAGCCAGTTCATGTAAACATCTATATGGTGCTTTCAACTGGCTTTTATTAAATTTGTCGACTTTACCACTGCGAGTTTCTATATGTCAACAACTTAGGTCATACATACTAATACATCAACCAACTTTGTAATAACTTTGCACAACTTTGCAATCACTTTGAACAACTTTGAGCGGTGTGTTAACAGCTTAAAACCCACTACGTGCCGACAGCATCTACAACTTGTTCTTGAAAATTAGAAGGAATGTGAAAACTTTTTTTCAATTAAAATAGTTACAAAAATTCCACGATTTTACACTATAAATGATTGGCATCACAGACAGGAAGAATACAGGAACGTATCCTTATATTTTACTACTTCTGTGATGAAAAAAAAATCAACGACTAGTTTACTCATGGAGTCTCCCATGCGAGTACTAACCATGGCCGATCGCGCTTTACTTTTAAACATGAGTCGGTCACCTAACCACACAGCTGCATTGTTTATTTGAAAGTAAGCTGAATTGGCGGGTATTTCATGTTTTTGAATGTTTGAAATCGTTATCGCTGGCACAAAGTACCTTCTATAATTGACCTATGACCTCTACATACTTGGAGTAACACGACGGTAATTAACAGCAATTCACGAAATATTCATTCACATTTTCGAACTTTTAACTATGGTACTTTTTAATATGATATCTCAGGTAACAATCCCGATTAAAACAAGCAACTTTGCAATGGCTTTTCACAACTTTGTAAGCAGTTTGTTGTCGAATTTACGGTTGGCTGTTGCGTTAATCTACTTATGCATGATACATTTTCGATACATTTACTTATTGTTTTCGAAATTTAACTGCGGGGGTGTCATTACAATGACTTAGGTTAAATATACAAGCAACTCCGCCAAAATTTCCTTCGTTTTTCGAACTTTGCATGCTGTTTTCTATCATTTTACAGCCAGTTCATGTAAACATCTATATGGTGCTTTCAACTGGCTTTTATTAAATTTGTCGACTTTACCACTGCGAGTTTCTATATGTCAACAACTTAGGTCATACATACTAATACATCAACCAACTTTGTAATAACTTTGCACAACTTTGCAATCACTTTGAACAACTTTGAGCGGTGTGTTAACAGCTTAAAACCCACTACGTGCCGACAGCATCTACAACTTGTTCTTGAAAATTAGAAGGAATGTGAAAACTTTTTTTCAATTAAAATAGTTACAAAAATTCCACGATTTTACACTATAAATGATTGGCATCACAGACAGGAAGAATACAGGAACGTATCCTTATATTTTACTACTTCTGTGATGAAAAAAAAATCAACGACTAGTTTACTCATGGAGTCTCCCATGCGAGTACTAACCATGCCCGATCGCGCTTTACTTTTAAACATGAGTCGGTCACCTAACCACACAGCTGCATTGTTTATTTGAAAGTAAGCTGAATTGGCGGGTATTTCATGTTTTTGAATGTTTGAAATCGTTATCGCTGGCACAAAGTACCTTCTATAATTGACCTATGACCTCTACATACTTGGAGTAACACGACGGTAATTAACAGCAATTCACGAAATATTCATTCACATTTTCGAACTTTTAACTATGGTACTTTTTAATATGATATCTCAGGTAACAATCCCGATTAAAACAAGCAACTTTGCAATGGCTTTTCACAACTTTGTAAGCAGTTTGTTGTCGAATTTACGGTTGGCTGTTGCGTTAATCTACTTATGCATGATACATTTTCGATACATTTACTTATTGTTTTCGAAATTTAACTGCGGGGGTGTCATTACAATGACTTAGGTTAAATATACAAGCAACTCCGCCAAAATTTCCTTCGTTTTTCGAACTTTGCATGCTGTTTTCTAACATTTTACAGCCAGTTCATGTAAACATCTATATGGTGCTTTCAACTGGCTTTTATTAAATTTGTCGACTTTACCACTGCGAGTTTCTATATGTCAACAACTTAGGTCATACATACTAATACATCAACCAACTTTGTAATAACTTTGCACAACTTTGCAATCACTTTGAACAACTTTGAGCGGTGTGTTAACAGCTTAAAACCCACTACGTGCCGACAGCATCTACAACTTGTTCTTGAAAATTAGAAGGAATGTGAAAACTTTTTTTCAATTAAAATAGTTACAAAAATTCCACGATTTTACACTATAAATGATTGGCATCACAGACAGGAAGAATACAGGAACGTATCCTTAAATTTTTACTACTTCTGTGATGAAAAAAAAATCAACGACTAGTTTACTCATGGAGTCTCCCATGCGAGTACTAACCATGCCCGATCGCGCTTTACTTTAAACATGTGTTGGTCACCTAACCACACAGCTGCATTATTTATTTGAAAGTAAGCTGAATTGGCGGGTATTTCATGTTTTTGAATGTTTGAAATCGTTATCGCTGGCACAAAGTAACTTCTATAATTGACCTATGACCTCTACATACTTGGAGTTACACGACGGTAATTAACAGCAATTCACGAAATATTCATTCACATTTTCGAACTTTTAACTATGGTACTTTTTAATATGATATCTCAGGTAACAATCCCGATTAAAACAAGCAACTTTGCAATGGCTTTTCACAACTTTGTAAGCAGTTTGTTGTCGAATTTACGGTTGGCTGTTGCGTTAATCTACTTATGCATGATACATTTTCGATACATTTACTTATTGTTTTCGAAATTTAACTGCGGGGGTGTCATTACAATGACTTAGGTTAAATATACAAGCAACTCCGCCAAAATTTCCTTCGTTTTTCGAACTTTGCATGCTGTTTTCTATCATTTTACAGCCAGTTCATGTAAACATCTATATGGTGCTTTCAACTGGCTTTTATTAAATTTGTCGACTTTACCACTGCGAGTTTCTATATGTCAACAACTTAGGTCATACATACTAATACATCAACCAACTTTGTAATAACTTTGCACAACTTTGCAATCACTTTGAACAACTTTGAGCGGTGTGTTAACAGCTTAAAACCCACTACGTGCCGACAGCATCTACAACTTGTTCTTGAAAATTAGAAGGAATGTGAAAACTTTTTTTCAATTAAAATAGTTACAAAAATTCCACGATTTTACACTATAAATGATTGGCATCACAGACAGGAAGAATACAGGAACGTATCCTTATATTTTACTACTTCTGTGATGAAAAAAAAATCAACGACTAGTTTACTCATGGAGTCTCCCATGCGAGTACTAACCATGGCCGATCGCGCTTTACTTTTAAACATGAGTCGGTCACCTAACCACACAGCTGCATTGTTTATTTGAAAGTAAGCTGAATTGGCGGGTATTTCATGTTTTTGAATGTTTGAAATCGTTATCGCTGGCACAAAGTACCTTCTATAATTGACCTATGACCTCTACATACTTGGAGTAACACGACGGTAATTAACAGCAATTCACGAAATATTCATTCACATTTTCGAACTTTTAACTATGGTACTTTTTAATATGATATCTCAGGTAACAATCCCGATTAAAACAAGCAACTTTGCAATGGCTTTTCACAACTTTGTAAGCAGTTTGTTGTCGAATTTACGGTTGGCTGTTGCGTTAATCTACTTATGCATGATACATTTTCGATACATTTACTTATTGTTTTCGAAATTTAACTGCGGGGGTGTCATTACAATGACTTAGGTTAAATATACAAGCAACTCCGCCAAAATTTCCTTCGTTTTTCGAACTTTGCATGCTGTTTTCTATCATTTTACAGCCAGTTCATGTAAACATCTATATGGTGCTTTCAACTGGCTTTTATTAAATTTGTCGACTTTACCACTGCGAGTTTCTATATGTCAACAACTTAGGTCATACATACTAATACATCAACCAACTTTGTAATAACTTTGCACAACTTTGCAATCACTTTGAACAACTTTGAGCGGTGTGTTAACAGCTTAAAACCCACTACGTGCCGACAGCATCTACAACTTGTTCTTGAAAATTAGAAGGAATGTGAAAACTTTTTTTCAATTAAAATAGTTACAAAAATTCCACGATTTTACACTATAAATGATTGGCATCACAGACAGGAAGAATACAGGAACGTATCCTTATATTTTACTACTTCTGTGATGAAAAAAAAATCAACGACTAGTTTACTCATGGAGTCTCCCATGCGAGTACTAACCATGCCCGATCGCGCTTTACTTTTAAACATGAGTCGGTCACCTAACCACACAGCTGCATTGTTTATTTGAAAGTAAGCTGAATTGGCGGGTATTTCATGTTTTTGAATGTTTGAAATCGTTATCGCTGGCACAAAGTACCTTCTATAATTGACCTATGACCTCTACATACTTGGAGTAACACGACGGTAATTAACAGCAATTCACGAAATATTCATTCACATTTTCGAACTTTTAACTATGGTACTTTTTAATATGATATCTCAGGTAACAATCCCGATTAAAACAAGCAACTTTGCAATGGCTTTTCACAACTTTGTAAGCAGTTTGTTGTCGAATTTACGGTTGGCTGTTGCGTTAATCTACTTATGCATGATACATTTTCGATACATTTACTTATTGTTTTCGAAATTTAACTGCGGGGGTGTCATTACAATGACTTAGGTTAAATATACAAGCAACTCCGCCAAAATTTCCTTCGTTTTTCGAACTTTGCATGCTGTTTTCTATCATTTTACAGCCAGTTCATGTAAACATCTATATGGTGCTTTCAACTGGCTTTTATTAAATTTGTCGACTTTACCACTGCGAGTTTCTATATGTCAACAACTTAGGTCATACATACTAATACATCAACCAACTTTGTAATAACTTTGCACAACTTTGCAATCACTTTGAACAACTTTGAGCGGTGTGTTAACAGCTTAAAACCCACTACGTGCCGACAGCATCTACAACTTGTTCTTGAAAATTAGAAGGAATGTGAAAACTTTTTTTCAATTAAAATAGTTACAAAAATTCCACGATTTTACACTATAAATGATTGGCATCACAGACAGGAAGAATACAGGAACGTATCCTTATATTTTACTACTTCTGTGATGAAAAAAAAATCAACGACTAGTTTACTCATGGAGTCTCCCATGCGAGTACTAACCATGGCCGATCGCGCTTTACTTTTAAACATGAGTCGGTCACCTAACCACACAGCTGCATTGTTTATTTGAAAGTAAGCTGAATTGGCGGGTATTTCATGTTTTTGAATGTTTGAAATCGTTATCGCTGGCACAAAGTACCTTCTATAATTGACCTATGACCTCTACATACTTGGAGTAACACGACGGTAATTAACAGCAATTCACGAAATATTCATTCACATTTTCGAACTTTTAACTATGGTACTTTTTAATATGATATCTCAGGTAACAATCCCGATTAAAACAAGCAACTTTGCAATGGCTTTTCACAACTTTGTAAGCAGTTTGTTGTCGAATTTACGGTTGGCTGTTGCGTTAATCTACTTATGCATGATACATTTTCGATACATTTACTTATTGTTTTCGAAATTTAACTGCGGGGGTGTCATTACAATGACTTAGGTTAAATATACAAGCAACTCCGCCAAAATTTCCTTCGTTTTTCGAACTTTGCATGCTGTTTTCTATCATTTTACAGCCAGTTCATGTAAACATCTATATGGTGCTTTCAACTGGCTTTTATTAAATTTGTCGACTTTACCACTGCGAGTTTCTATATGTCAACAACTTAGGTCATACATACTAATACATCAACCAACTTTGTAATAACTTTGCACAACTTTGCAATCACTTTGAACAACTTTGAGCGGTGTGTTAACAGCTTAAAACCCACTACGTGCCGACAGCATCTACAACTTGTTCTTGAAAATTAGAAGGAATGTGAAAACTTTTTTTCAATTAAAATAGTTACAAAAATTCCACGATTTTACACTATAAATGATTGGCATCACAGACAGGAAGAATACAGGAACGTATCCTTATATTTTACTACTTCTGTGATGAAAAAAAAATCAACGACTAGTTTACTCATGGAGTCTCCCATGCGAGTACTAACCATGCCCGATCGCGCTTTACTTTTAAACATGAGTCGGTCACCTAACCACACAGCTGCATTGTTTATTTGAAAGTAAGCTGAATTGGCGGGTATTTCATGTTTTTGAATGTTTGAAATCGTTATCGCTGGCACAAAGTACCTTCTATAATTGACCTATGACCTCTACATACTTGGAGTAACACGACGGTAATTAACAGCAATTCACGAAATATTCATTCACATTTTCGAACTTTTAACTATGGTACTTTTTAATATGATATCTCAGGTAACAATCCCGATTAAAACAAGCAACTTTGCAATGGCTTTTCACAACTTTGTAAGCAGTTTGTTGTCGAATTTACGGTTGGCTGTTGCGTTAATCTACTTATGCATGATACATTTTCGATACATTTACTTATTGTTTTCGAAATTTAACTGCGGGGGTGTCATTACAATGACTTAGGTTAAATATACAAGCAACTCCGCCAAAATTTCCTTCGTTTTTCGAACTTTGCATGCTGTTTTCTAACATTTTACAGCCAGTTCATGTAAACATCTATATGGTGCTTTCAACTGGCTTTTATTAAATTTGTCGACTTTACCACTGCGAGTTTCTATATGTCAACAACTTAGGTCATACATACTAATACATCAACCAACTTTGTAATAACTTTGCACAACTTTGCAATCACTTTGAACAACTTTGAGCGGTGTGTTAACAGCTTAAAACCCACTACGTGCCGACAGCATCTACAACTTGTTCTTGAAAATTAGAAGGAATGTGAAAACTTTTTTTCAATTAAAATAGTTACAAAAATTCCACGATTTTACACTATAAATGATTGGCATCACAGACAGGAAGAATACAGGAACGTATCCTTATATTTTTACTACTTCTGTGATGAAAAAAAAATCAACGACTAGTTTACTCATGGAGTCTCCCATGCGAGTACTAACCATGCCCGATCGCGCTTTACTTTAAACATGTGTTGGTCACCTAACCACACAGCTGCATTATTTATTTGAAAGTAAGCTGAATTGGCGGGTATTTCATGTTTTTGAATGTTTGAAATCGTTATCGCTGGCACAAAGTAACTTCTATAATTGACCTATGACCTCTACATACTTGGAGTTACACGACGGTAATTAACAGCAATTCACGAAATATTCATTCACATTTTCGAACTTTTAACTATGGTACTTTTTAATATGATATCTCAGGTAACAATCCCGATTAAAACAAGCAACTTTGCAATGGCTTTTCACAACTTTGTAAGCAGTTTGTTGTCGAATTTACGGTTGGCTGTTGCGTTAATCTACTTATGCATGATACATTTTCGATACATTTACTTATTGTTTTCGAAATTTAACTGCGGGGGTGTCATTACAATGACTTAGGTTAAATATACAAGCAACTCCGCCAAAATTTCCTTCGTTTTTCGAACTTTGCATGCTGTTTTCTATCATTTTACAGCCAGTTCATGTAAACATCTATATGGTGCTTTCAACTGGCTTTTATTAAATTTGTCGACTTTACCACTGCGAGTTTCTATATGTCAACAACTTAGGTCATACATACTAATACATCAACCAACTTTGTAATAACTTTGCACAACTTTGCAATCACTTTGAACAACTTTGAGCGGTGTGTTAACAGCTTAAAACCCACTACGTGCCGACAGCATCTACAACTTGTTCTTGAAAATTAGAAGGAATGTGAAAACTTTTTTTCAATTAAAATAGTTACAAAAATTCCACGATTTTACACTATAAATGATTGGCATCACAGACAGGAAGAATACAGGAACGTATCCTTATATTTTACTACTTCTGTGATGAAAAAAAAATCAACGACTAGTTTACTCATGGAGTCTCCCATGCGAGTACTAACCATGGCCGATCGCGCTTTACTTTTAAACATGAGTCGGTCACCTAACCACACAGCTGCATTGTTTATTTGAAAGTAAGCTGAATTGGCGGGTATTTCATGTTTTTGAATGTTTGAAATCGTTATCGCTGGCACAAAGTACCTTCTATAATTGACCTATGACCTCTACATACTTGGAGTAACACGACGGTAATTAACAGCAATTCACGAAATATTCATTCACATTTTCGAACTTTTAACTATGGTACTTTTTAATATGATATCTCAGGTAACAATCCCGATTAAAACAAGCAACTTTGCAATGGCTTTTCACAACTTTGTAAGCAGTTTGTTGTCGAATTTACGGTTGGCTGTTGCGTTAATCTACTTATGCATGATACATTTTCGATACATTTACTTATTGTTTTCGAAATTTAACTGCGGGGGTGTCATTACAATGACTTAGGTTAAATATACAAGCAACTCCGCCAAAATTTCCTTCGTTTTTCGAACTTTGCATGCTGTTTTCTATCATTTTACAGCCAGTTCATGTAAACATCTATATGGTGCTTTCAACTGGCTTTTATTAAATTTGTCGACTTTACCACTGCGAGTTTCTATATGTCAACAACTTAGGTCATACATACTAATACATCAACCAACTTTGTAATAACTTTGCACAACTTTGCAATCACTTTGAACAACTTTGAGCGGTGTGTTAACAGCTTAAAACCCACTACGTGCCGACAGCATCTACAACTTGTTCTTGAAAATTAGAAGGAATGTGAAAACTTTTTTTCAATTAAAATAGTTACAAAAATTCCACGATTTTACACTATAAATGATTGGCATCACAGACAGGAAGAATACAGGAACGTATCCTTATATTTTACTACTTCTGTGATGAAAAAAAAATCAACGACTAGTTTACTCATGGAGTCTCCCATGCGAGTACTAACCATGCCCGATCGCGCTTTACTTTTAAACATGAGTCGGTCACCTAACCACACAGCTGCATTGTTTATTTGAAAGTAAGCTGAATTGGCGGGTATTTCATGTTTTTGAATGTTTGAAATCGTTATCGCTGGCACAAAGTACCTTCTATAATTGACCTATGACCTCTACATACTTGGAGTAACACGACGGTAATTAACAGCAATTCACGAAATATTCATTCACATTTTCGAACTTTTAACTATGGTACTTTTTAATATGATATCTCAGGTAACAATCCCGATTAAAACAAGCAACTTTGCAATGGCTTTTCACAACTTTGTAAGCAGTTTGTTGTCGAATTTACGGTTGGCTGTTGCGTTAATCTACTTATGCATGATACATTTTCGATACATTTACTTATTGTTTTCGAAATTTAACTGCGGGGGTGTCATTACAATGACTTAGGTTAAATATACAAGCAACTCCGCCAAAATTTCCTTCGTTTTTCGAACTTTGCATGCTGTTTTCTAACATTTTACAGCCAGTTCATGTAAACATCTATATGGTGCTTTCAACTGGCTTTTATTAAATTTGTCGACTTTACCACTGCGAGTTTCTATATGTCAACAACTTAGGTCATACATACTAATACATCAACCAACTTTGTAATAACTTTGCACAACTTTGCAATCACTTTGAACAACTTTGAGCGGTGTGTTAACAGCTTAAAACCCACTACGTGCCGACAGCATCTACAACTTGTTCTTGAAAATTAGAAGGAATGTGAAAACTTTTTTTCAATTAAAATAGTTACAAAAATTCCACGATTTTACACTATAAATGATTGGCATCACAGACAGGAAGAATACAGGAACGTATCCTTATATTTTTACTACTTCTGTGATGAAAAAAAAATCAACGACTAGTTTACTCATGGAGTCTCCCATGCGAGTACTAACCATGCCCGATCGCGCTTTACTTTAAACATGTGTTGGTCACCTAACCACACAGCTGCATTATTTATTTGAAAGTAAGCTGAATTGGCGGGTATTTCATGTTTTTGAATGTTTGAAATCGTTATCGCTGGCACAAAGTAACTTCTATAATTGACCTATGACCTCTACATACTTGGAGTTACACGACGGTAATTAACAGCAATTCACGAAATATTCATTCACATTTTCGAACTTTTAACTATGGTACTTTTTAATATGATATCTCAGGTAACAATCCCGATTAAAACAAGCAACTTTGCAATGGCTTTTCACAACTTTGTAAGCAGTTTGTTGTCGAATTTACGGTTGGCTGTTGCGTTAATCTACTTATGCATGATACATTTTCGATACATTTACTTATTGTTTTCGAAATTTAACTGCGGGGGTGTCATTACAATGACTTAGGTTAAATATACAAGCAACTCCGCCAAAATTTCCTTCGTTTTTCGAACTTTGCATGCTGTTTTCTATCATTTTACAGCCAGTTCATGTAAACATCTATATGGTGCTTTCAACTGGCTTTTATTAAATTTGTCGACTTTACCACTGCGAGTTTCTATATGTCAACAACTTAGGTCATACATACTAATACATCAACCAACTTTGTAATAACTTTGCACAACTTTGCAATCACTTTGAACAACTTTGAGCGGTGTGTTAACAGCTTAAAACCCACTACGTGCCGACAGCATCTACAACTTGTTCTTGAAAATTAGAAGGAATGTGAAAACTTTTTTTCAATTAAAATAGTTACAAAAATTCCACGATTTTACACTATAAATGATTGGCATCACAGACAGGAAGAATACAGGAACGTATCCTTATATTTTACTACTTCTGTGATGAAAAAAAAATCAACGACTAGTTTACTCATGGAGTCTCCCATGCGAGTACTAACCATGCCCGATCGCGCTTTACTTTTAAACATGAGTCGGTCACCTAACCACACAGCTGCATTGTTTATTTGAAAGTAAGCTGAATTGGCGGGTATTTCATGTTTTTGAATGTTTGAAATCGTTATCGCTGGCACAAAGTACCTTCTATAATTGACCTATGACCTCTACATACTTGGAGTAACACGACGGTAATTAACAGCAATTCACGAAATATTCATTCACATTTTCGAACTTTTAACTATGGTACTTTTTAATATGATATCTCAGGTAACAATCCCGATTAAAACAAGCAACTTTGCAATGGCTTTTCACAACTTTGTAAGCAGTTTGTTGTCGAATTTACGGTTGGCTGTTGCGTTAATCTACTTATGCATGATACATTTTCGATACATTTACTTATTGTTTTCGAAATTTAACTGCGGGGGTGTCATTACAATGACTTAGGTTAAATATACAAGCAACTCCGCCAAAATTTCCTTCGTTTTTCGAACTTTGCATGCTGTTTTCTAACATTTTACAGCCAGTTCATGTAAACATCTATATGGTGCTTTCAACTGGCTTTTATTAAATTTGTCGACTTTACCACTGCGAGTTTCTATATGTCAACAACTTAGGTCATACATACTAATACATCAACCAACTTTGTAATAACTTTGCACAACTTTGCAATCACTTTGAACAACTTTGAGCGGTGTGTTAACAGCTTAAAACCCACTACGTGCCGACAGCATCTACAACTTGTTCTTGAAAATTAGAAGGAATGTGAAAACTTTTTTTCAATTAAAATAGTTACAAAAATTCCACGATTTTACACTATAAATGATTGGCATCACAGACAGGAAGAATACAGGAACGTATCCTTATATTTTTACTACTTCTGTGATGAAAAAAAAATCAACGACTAGTTTACTCATGGAGTCTCCCATGCGAGTACTAACCATGCCCGATCGCGCTTTACTTTAAACATGTGTTGGTCACCTAACCACACAGCTGCATTATTTATTTGAAAGTAAGCTGAATTGGCGGGTATTTCATGTTTTTGAATGTTTGAAATCGTTATCGCTGGCACAAAGTAACTT
This sequence comes from Saccoglossus kowalevskii, assembly GCF_978046115.1. Taxonomy (NCBI): domain Eukaryota; kingdom Metazoa; phylum Hemichordata; class Enteropneusta; family Harrimaniidae; genus Saccoglossus; species Saccoglossus kowalevskii. The sequence goes on along the minus strand of NC_140661.1, from coordinate 8,901,441 downwards.
CTATAATTGACCTATGACCTCTACATACTTGGAGTTACACGACGGTAATTAACAGCAATTCACGAAATATTCATTCACATTTTCGAACTTTTAACTATGGTACTTTTTAATATGATATCTCAGGTAACAATCCCGATTAAAACAAGCAACTTTGCAATGGCTTTTCACAACTTTGTAAGCAGTTTGTTGTCGAATTTACGGTTGGCTGTTGCGTTAATCTACTTATGCATGATACATTTTCGATACATTTACTTATTGTTTTCGAAATTTAACTGCGGGGGTGTCATTACAATGACTTAGGTTAAATATACAAGCAACTCCGCCAAAATTTCCTTCGTTTTTCGAACTTTGCATGCTGTTTTCTAACATTTTACAGCCAGTTCATGTAAACATCTATATGGTGCTTTCAACTGGTTTTATTAAATTTGTCGACTTTACCACTGCGAGTTTCTATATGTCAACAACTTAGGTCATACATACTAATACATCAACCAACTTTGTAATAACTTTGCACAACTTTGCAATCACTTTGAACAACTTTGAGCGGTGTGTTAACAGCTTAAAACCCACTACGTGCCGACAGCATCTACAACTTGTTCTTGAAAATTAGAAGGAATGTGAAAACTTTTTTTCAATTAAAATAGTTACAAAAATTCCACGATTTTACACTATAAATGATTGGCATCACAGACAGGAAGAATACAGGAACGTATCCTTATATTTTTACTACTTCTGTGATGAAAAAAAAATCAACGACGAGTTTACTCATGGAGTCTCCCATGCGAGTACTAACCATGCCCGATCGCGCTTTACTTTAAACATGTGTTGGTCACCTAACCACACAGCTGCATTATTTATTTGAAAGTAAGCTGAATTGGCGGGTATTTCATGTTTTTGAATGTTTGAAATCGTTATCGCTGGCACAAAGTAACTTCTATAATTGACCTATGACCTCTACATACTTGGAGTTACACGACGGTAATTAACAGCAATTCACGAAATATTCATTCACATTTTCGAACTTTTAACTATGGTACTTTTTAATATGATATCTCAGGTAACAATCCCGATTAAAACAAGCAACTTTGCAATGGCTTTTCACAACTTTGTAAGCAGTTTGTTGTCGAATTTACGGTTGGCTGTTGCGTTAATCTACTTATGCATGATACATTTTCGATACATTTACTTATTGTTTTCGAAATTTAACTGCGGGGGTGTCATTACAATGACTTAGGTTAAATATACAAGCAACTCCGCCAAAATTTCCTTCGTTTTTCGAACTTTGCATGCTGTTTTCTAACATTTTACAGCCAGTTCATGTAAACATCTATATGGTGCTTTCAACTGGTTTTATTAAATTTGTCGACTTTACCACTGCGAGTTTCTATATGTCAACAACTTAGGTCATACATACTAATACATCAACCAACTTTGTAATAACTTTGCACAACTTTGCAATCACTTTGAACAACTTTGAGCGGTGTGTTAACAGCTTAAAACCCACTACGTGCCGACAGCATCTACAACTTGTTCTTGAAAATTAGAAGGAATGTGAAAACTTTTTTTCAATTAAAATAGTTACAAAAATTCCACGATTTTACACTATAAATGATTGGCATCACAGACAGGAAGAATACAGGAACGTATCCTTATATTTTTACTACTTCTGTGATGAAAAAAAAATCAACGACTAGTTTACTCATGGAGTCTCCCATGCGAGTACTAACCATGCCCGATCGCGCTTTACTTTAAACATGTGTTGGTCACCTAACCACACAGCTGCATTATTTATTTGAAAGTAAGCTGAATTGGCGGGTATTTCATGTTTTTGAATGTTTGAAATCGTTATCGCTGGCACAAAGTAACTTCTATAATTGACCTATGACCTCTACATACTTGGAGTTACACGACGGTAATTAACAGCAATTCACGAAATATTCATTCACATTTTCGAACTTTTAACTATGGTACTTTTTAATATGATATCTCAGGTAACAATCCCGATTAAAACAAGCAACTTTGCAATGGCTTTTCACAACTTTGTAAGCAGTTTGTTGTCGAATTTACGGTTGGCTGTTGCGTTAATCTACTTATGCATGATACATTTTCGATACATTTACTTATTGTTTTCGAAATTTAACTGCGGGGGTGTCATTACAATGACTTAGGTTAAATATACAAGCAACTCCGCCAAAATTTCCTTCGTTTTTCGAACTTTGCATGCTGTTTTCTAACATTTTACAGCCAGTTCATGTAAACATCTATATGGTGCTTTCAACTGGTTTTATTAAATTTGTCGACTTTACCACTGCGAGTTTCTATATGTCAACAACTTAGGTCATACATACTAATACATCAACCAACTTTGTAATAACTTTGCACAACTTTGCAATCACTTTGAACAACTTTGAGCGGTGTGTTAACAGCTTAAAACCCACTACGTGCCGACAGCATCTACAACTTGTTCTTGAAAATTAGAAGGAATGTGAAAACTTTTTTTCAATTAAAATAGTTACAAAAATTCCACGATTTTACACTATAAATGATTGGCATCACAGACAGGAAGAATACAGGAACGTATCCTTATATTTTTACTACTTCTGTGATGAAAAAAAAATCAACGACTAGTTTACTCATGGAGTCTCCCATGCGAGTACTAACCATGCCCGATCGCGCTTTACTTTAAACATGTGTTGGTCACCTAACCACACAGCAGCATTATTTATTTGAAAGTAAGCTGAATTGGCGGGTATTTCATGTTTTTGAATGTTTGAAATCGTTATCGCTGGCACAAAGTAACTTCTATAATTGACCTATGACCTCTACATACTTGGAGTTACACGACGGTAATTAACAGCAATTCACGAAATATTCATTCACATTTTCGAACTTTTAACTATGGTACTTTTTAATATGATATCTCAGGTAACAATCCCGATTAAAACAAGCAACTTTGCAATGGCTTTTCACAACTTTGTAAGCAGTTTGTTGTCGAATTTACGGTTGGCTGTTGCGTTAATCTACTTATGCATGATACATTTTCGATACATTTACTTATTGTTTTCGAAATTTAACTGCGGGGGTGTCATTACAATGACTTAGGTTAAATATACAAGCAACTCCGCCAAAATTTCCTTCGTTTTTCGAACTTTGCATGCTGTTTTCTAACATTTTACAGCCAGTTCATGTAAACATCTATATGGTGCTTTCAACTGGTTTTATTAAATTTGTCGACTTTACCACTGCGAGTTTCTATATGTCAACAACTTAGGTCATACATACTAATACATCAACCAACTTTGTAATAACTTTGCACAACTTTGCAATCACTTTGAACAACTTTGAGCGGTGTGTTAACAGCTTAAAACCCACTACGTGCCGACAGCATCTACAACTTGTTCTTGAAAATTAGAAGGAATGTGAAAACTTTTTTTCAATTAAAATAGTTACAAAAATTCCACGATTTTACACTATAAATGATTGGCATCACAGACAGGAAGAATACAGGAACGTATCCTTATATTTTTACTACTTCTGTGATGAAAAAAAAATCAACGACTAGTTTACTCATGGAGTCTCCCATGCGAGTACTAACCATGCCCGATCGCGCTTTACTTTAAACATGTGTTGGTCACCTAACCACACAGCTGCATTATTTATTTGAAAGTAAGCTGAATTGGCGGGTATTTCATGTTTTTGAATGTTTGAAATCGTTATCGCTGGCACAAAGTAACTTCTATAATTGACCTATGACCTCTACATACTTGGAGTTACACGACGGTAATTAACAGCAATTCACGAAATATTCATTCACATTTTCGAACTTTTAACTATGGTACTTTTTAATATGATATCTCAGGTAACAATCCCGATTAAAACAAGCAACTTTGCAATGGCTTTTCACAACTTTGTAAGCAGTTTGTTGTCGAATTTACGGTTGGCTGTTGCGTTAATCTACTTATGCATGATACATTTTCGATACATTTACTTATTGTTTTCGAAATTTAACTGCGGGGGTGTCATTACAATGACTTAGGTTAAATATACAAGCAACTCCGCCAAAATTTCCTTCGTTTTTCGAACTTTGCATGCTGTTTTCTAACATTTTACAGCCAGTTCATGTAAACATCTATATGGTGCTTTCAACTGGTTTTATTAAATTTGTCGACTTTACCACTGCGAGTTTCTATATGTCAACAACTTAGGTCATACATACTAATACATCAACCAACTTTGTAATAACTTTGCACAACTTTGCAATCACTTTGAACAACTTTGAGCGGTGTGTTAACAGCTTAAAACCCACTACGTGCCGACAGCATCTACAACTTGTTCTTGAAAATTAGAAGGAATGTGAAAACTTTTTTTCAATTAAAATAGTTACAAAAATTCCACGATTTTACACTATAAATGATTGGCATCACAGACAGGAAGAATACAGGAACGTATCCTTATATTTTTACTACTTCTGTGATGAAAAAAAAATCAACGACTAGTTTACTCATGGAGTCTCCCATGCGAGTACTAACCATGCCCGATCGCGCTTTACTTTAAACATGTGTTGGTCACCTAACCACACAGCTGCATTATTTATTTGAAAGTAAGCTGAATTGGCGGGTATTTCATGTTTTTGAATGTTTGAAATCGTTATCGCTGGCACAAAGTAACTTATATAATTGACCTATGACCTCTACATACTTGGAGTTACACGACGGTAATTAACAGCAATTCACGAAATATTCATTCACATTTTCGAACTTTTAACTATGGTACTTTTTAATATGATATCTCAGGTAACAATCCCGATTAAAACAAGCAACTTTGCAATGGCTTTTCACAACTTTGTAAGCAGTTTGTTGTCGAATTTACGGTTGGCTGTTGCGTTAATCTACTTATGCATGATACATTTTCGATACATTTACTTATTGTTTTCGAAATTTAACTGCGGGGGTGTCATTACAATGACTTAGGTTAAATATACAAGCAACTCCGCCAAAATTTCCTTCGTTTTTCGAACTTTGCATGCTGTTTTCTAACATTTTACAGCCAGTTCATGTAAACATCTATATGGTGCTTTCAACTGGTTTTATTAAATTTGTCGACTTTACCACTGCGAGTTTCTATATGTCAACAACTTAGGTCATACATACTAATACATCAACCAACTTTGTAATAACTTTGCACAACTTTGCAATCACTTTGAACAACTTTGAGCGGTGTGTTAACAGCTTAAAACCCACTACGTGCCGACAGCATCTACAACTTGTTCTTGAAAATTAGAAGGAATGTGAAAACTTTTTTTCAATTAAAATAGTTACAAAAATTCCACGATTTTACACTATAAATGATTGGCATCACAGACAGGAAGAATACAGGAACGTATCCTTATATTTTTACTACTTCTGTGATGAAAAAAAAATCAACGACTAGTTTACTCATGGAGTCTCCCATGCGAGTACTAACCATGCCCGATCGCGCTTTACTTTTAAACATGTGTCGGTCACCTAACCACACAGCTGCATTGTTTATTTGAAAGTAAGCTGAATTGGCGGGTATTTCATGTTTTTGAATGTTTGAAATCGTTATCGCTGGCACAAAGTACCTTCTATAATTGACCTATGACCTCTACATACTTGGAGTAACACGACGGTAATTAACAGCAATTCACGAAATATTCATTCACATTTTCGAACTTGTAACTATGGTACTTTTTAATATGATATCTCAGGTAACAATCCCGATTAAAACAAGCAACTTTGCAATGGCTTTTCACAACTTTGTAAGCAGTTTGTTGTCGAATTTACGGTTGGCTGTTGCGTTAATCTACTTATGCATGATACATTTTCGATACATTTACTTATTGTTTTCGAAATTTAACTGCGGGGGTGTCATTACAATGACTTAGGTTAAATATACAAGCAACTCCGCCAAAATTTCCTTCGTTTTTCGAACTTTGCATGCTGTTTTCTATCATTTTACAGCCAGTTCATGTAAACATCTATATGGTGCTTTCAACTGGCTTTTATTAAATTTGTCGACTTTACCACTGCGAGTTTCTATATGTCAACAACTTAGGTCATACATACTAATACATCAACCAACTTTGTAATAACTTTGCACAACTTTGCAATCACTTTGAACAACTTTGAGCGGTGTGTTAACAGCTTAAAACCCACTACGTGCCGACAGCATCTACAACTTGTTCTTGAAAATTAGAAGGAATGTGAAAACTTTTTTTCAATTAAAATAGTTACAAAAATTCCACGATTTTACACTATAAATGATTGGCATCACAGACAGGAAGAATACAGGAACGTATCCTTATATTTTACTACTTCTGTGATGAAAAAAAAATCAACGACTAGTTTACTCATGGAGTCTCCCATGCGAGTACTAACCATGCCCGATCGCGCTTTACTTTTAAACATGAGTCGGTCACCTAACCACACAGCTGCATTGTTTATTTGAAAGTAAGCTGAATTGGCGGGTATTTCATGTTTTTGAATGTTTGAAATCGTTATCGCTGGCACAAAGTACCTTCTATAATTGACCTATGACCTCTACATACTTGGAGTAACACGACGGTAATTAACAGCAATTCACGAAATATTCATTCACATTTTCGAACTTTTAACTATGGTACTTTTTAATATGATATCTCAGGTAACAATCCCGATTAAAACAAGCAACTTTGCAATGGCTTTTCACAACATTGTAAGCAGTTTGTTGTCGAATTTACGGTTGGCTGTTGCGTTAATCTACTTATGCATGATACATTTTCGATACATTTACTTATTGTTTTCGAAATTTAACTGCGGGGGTGTCATTACAATGACTTAGGTTAAATATACAAGCAACTCCGCCAAAATTTCCTTCGTTTTTCGAACTTTGCATGCTGTTTTCTAACATTTTACAGCCAGTTCATGTAAACATCTATATGGTGCTTTCAACTGGCTTTTATTAAATTTGTCGACTTTACCACTGCGAGTTTCTATATGTCAACAACTTAGGTCATACATACTAATACATCAACCAACTTTGTAATAACTTTGCACAACTTTGCAATCACTTTGAACAACTTTGAGCGGTGTGTTAACAGCTTAAAACCCACTACGTGCCGACAGCATCTACAACTTGTTCTTGAAAATTAGAAGGAATGTGAAAACTTTTTTTCAATTAAAATAGTTACAAAAATTCCACGATTTTACACTATAAATGATTGGCATCACAGACAGGAAGAATACAGGAACGTATCCTTATATTTTTACTACTTCTGTGATGAAAAAAAAATCAACGACTAGTTTACTCATGGAGTCTCCCATGCGAGTACTAACCATGCCCGATCGCGCTTTACTTTTAAACATGAGTCGGTCACCTAACCACACAGCTGCATTGTTTATTTGAAAGTAAGCTGAATTGGCGGGTATTTCATGTTTTTGAATGTTTGAAATCGTTATCGCTGGCACAAAGTACCTTCTATAATTGACCTATGACCTCTACATACTTGGAGTAACACGACGGTAATTAACAGCAATTCACGAAATATTCATTCACATTTTCGAACTTTTAACTATGGTACTTTTTAATATGATATCTCAGGTAACAATCCCGATTAAAACAAGCAACTTTGCAATGGCTTTTCACAACTTTGTAAGCAGTTTGTTGTCGAATTTACGGTTGGCTGTTGCGTTAATCTACTTATGCATGATACATTTTCGATACATTTACTTATTGTTTTCGAAATTTAACTGCGGGGGTGTCATTACAATGACTTAGGTTAAATATACAAGCAACTCCGCCAAAATTTCCTTCGTTTTTCGAACTTTGCATGCTGTTTTCTAACATTTTACAGCCAGTTCATGTAAACATCTATATGGTGCTTTCAACTGGCTTTTATTAAATTTGTCGACTTTACCACTGCGAGTTTCTATATGTCAACAACTTAGGTCATACATACTAATACATCAACCAACTTTGTAATAACTTTGCACAACTTTGCAATCACTTTGAACAACTTTGAGCGGTGTGTTAACAGCTTAAAACCCACTACGTGCCGACAGCATCTACAACTTGTTCTTGAAAATTAGAAGGAATGTGAAAACTTTTTTTCAATTAAAATAGTTACAAAAATTCCACGATTTTACACTATAAATGATTGGCATCACAGACAGGAAGAATACAGGAACGTATCCTTATATTTTTACTACTTCTGTGATGAAAAAAAAAATCAACGACTAGTTTACTCATGGAGTCTCCCATGCGAGTACTAACCATGCCCGATCGCGCTTTACTTTTAAACATGTGTCGGTCACCTAACCACACAGCTGCATTGTTTATTTGAACGTAAGCTGAATTGGCGGGTATTTCATGTTTTTGAATGTTTGAAATCGTTATCGCTGGCACAAAGTACCTTCTATAATTGACCTATGACCTCTACATACTTGGAGTAACACGACGGTAATTAACAGCAATTCACGAAATATTCATTCACATTTTCGAACTTTTAACTATGGTACTTTTTAATATGATATCTCAGGTAACAATCCCGATTAAAACAAGCAACTTTGCAATGGCTTTTCACAACTTTGTAAGCAGTTTGTTGTCGAATTTACGGTTGGCTGTTGCGTTAATCTACTTATGCATGATACATTTTCGATACATTTACTTATTGTTTTCGAAATTTAACTGCGGGGGTGTCATTACAATGACTTAGGTTAAATATACAAGCAACTCCGCCAAAATTTCCTTCGTTTTTCGAACTTTGCATGCTGTTTTCTATCATTTTACAGCCAGTTCATGTAAACATCTATATGGTGCTTTCAACTGGCTTTTATTAAATTTGTCGACTTTACCACTGCGAGTTTCTATATGTCAACAACTTAGGTCATACATACTAATACATCAACCAACTTTGTAATAACTTTGCACAACTTTGCAATCACTTTGAACAACTTTGAGCGGTGTGTTAACAGCTTAAAACCCACTACGTGCCGACAGCATCTACAACTTGTTCTTGAAAATTAGAAGGAATGTGAAAACTTTTTTTCAATTAAAATAGTTACAAAAATTCCACGATTTTACACTATAAATGATTGGCATCACAGACAGGAAGAATACAGGAACGTATCCTTATATTTTTACTACTTCTGTGATGAAAAAAAAATCAACGACTAGTTTACTCATGGAGTCTCCCATGCGAGTACTAACCATGCCCGATCGCGCTTTACTTTTAAACATGAGTCGGTCACCTAACCACACAGCTGCATTGTTTATTTGAAAGTAAGCTGAATTGGCGGGTATTTCATGTTTTTGAATGTTTGAAATCGTTATCGCTGGCACAAAGTACCTTCTATAATTGACCTATGACCTCTACATACTTGGAGTAACACGACGGTAATTAACAGCAATTCACGAAATATTCATTCACATTTTCGAACTTTTAACTATGGTACTTTTTAATATGATATCTCAGGTAACAATCCCGATTAAAACAAGCAACTTTGCAATGGCTTTTCACAACTTTGTAAGCAGTTTGTTGTCGAATTTACGGTTGGCTGTTGCGTTAATCTACTTATGCATGATACATTTTCGATACATTTACTTATTGTTTTCGAAATTTAACTGCGGGGGTGTCATTACAATGACTTAGGTTAAATATACAAGCAACTCCGCCAAAATTTCCTTCGTTTTTCGAACTTTGCATGCTGTTTTCTAACATTTTACAGCCAGTTCATGTAAACATCTATATGGTGCTTTCAACTGGCTTTTATTAAATTTGTCGACTTTACCACTGCGAGTTTCTATATGTCAACAACTTAGGTCATACATACTAATACATCAACCAACTTTGTAATAACTTTGCACAACTTTGCAATCACTTTGAACAACATTGAGCGGTGTGTTAACAGCTTAAAACCCACTACGTGCCGACAGCATCTACAACTTGTTCTTGAAAATTAGAAGGAATGTGAAAACTTTTTTTCAATTAAAATAGTTACAAAAATTCCACGATTTTCCACTATAAATGATTGGCATCACAGACAGGAAGAATACAGGAACGTATCCTTATATTTTTACTACTTCTGTGATGAAAAAAAATCAACGACTCGTTTACTCAGGGAGTCTCCCATGCGAGTACTAACCATGCCCGATCGCGCTTTACTTTAAACATGTGTTGGTCACCTAACCACACAGCTGCATTATTTATTTGAAAGTAAGCTGAATTGGCGGGTATTTCATGTTTTTGAATGTTTGAAATCGTTATCGCTGGCACAAAGTAACTTCTATAATTGACCTATGACCTCTACATACTTGGAGTTACACGACGGTAATTAACAGCAATTCACGAAATATTCATTCACATTTTCGAACTTTTAACTATGGTACTTTTTAATATGATATCTCAGGTAACAATCCCGATTAAAACAAGCAACTTTGCAATGGCTTTTCACAACTTTGTAAGCAGTTTGTTGTCGAATTTACGGTTGGCTGTTGCGTTAATCTACTTATGCATGATACATTTTCGATACATTTACTTATTGTTTTCGAAATTTAACTGCGGGGGTGTCATTACAATGACTTAGGTTAAATATACAAGCAACTCCGCCAAAATTTCCTTCGTTTTTCGAACTTTGCATGCTGTTTTCTAACATTTTACAGCCAGTTCATGTAAACATCTATATGGTGCTTTCAACTGGCTTTTATTAAATTTGTCGACTTTACCACTGCGAGTTTCTATATGTCAACAACTTAGGTCATACATACTAATACATCAACCAACTTTGTAATAACTTTGCACAACTTTGCAATCACTTTGAACAACTTTGAGCGGTGTGTTAACAGCTTAAAACCCACTACGTGCCGACAGCATCTACAACTTGTTCTTGAAAATTAGAAGGAATGTGAAAACTTTTTTTCAATTAAAATAGTTACAAAAATTCCACGATTTTACACTATAAATGATTGGCATCACAGACAGGAAGAATACAGGAACGTATCCTTATATTTTTACTACTTCTGTGATGAAAAAAAAATCAACGACTAGTTTACTCATGGAGTCTCCCATGCGAGTACTAACCATGCCCGATCGCGCTTTACTTTTAAACATGTGTCGGTCACCTAACCACACAGCTGCATTGTTTATTTGAAAGTAAGCTGAATTGGCGGGTATTTCATGTTTTTGAATGTTTGAAATCGTTATCGCTGGCACAAAGTACCTTCTATAATTGACCTATGACCTCTACATACTTGGAGTAACACGACGGTAATTAACAGCAATTCACGAAATATTCATTCACATTTTCGAACTTTTAACTATGGTACTTTTTAATATGATATCTCAGGTAACAATCCCGATTAAAACAAGCAACTTTGCAATGGCTTTTCACAACTTTGTAAGCAGTTTGTTGTCGAATTTACGGTTGGCTGTTGCGTTAATCTACTTATGCATGATACATTTTCGATACATTTACTTATTGTTTTCGAAATTTAACTGCGGGGGTGTCATTACAATGACTTAGGTTAAATATACAAGCAACTCCGCCAAAATTTCCTTCGTTTTTCGAACTTTGCATGCTGTTTTCTAACATTTTACAGCCAGTTCATGTAAACATCTATATGGTGCTTTCAACTGGCTTTTATTAAATTTGTCGACTTTACCACTGCGAGTTTCTATATGTCAACAACTTAGGTCATACATACTAATACATCAACCAACTTTGTAATAACTTTGCACAACTTTGCAATCACTTTGAACAACATTGAGCGGTGTGTTAACAGCTTAAAACCCACTACGTGCCGACAGCATCTACAACTTGTTCTTGAAAATTAGAAGGAATGTGAAAACTTTTTTTCAATTAAAATAGTTACAAAAATTCCACGATTTTCCACTATAAATGATTGGCATCACAGACAGGAAGAATACAGGAACGTATCCTTATATTTTTACTACTTCTGTGATGAAAAAAAAATCAACGACTCGTTTACTCAGGGAGTCTCCCATGCGAATACTAACCATGCCCGATCGCGCTTTACTTTAAACATGTGTTGATCACCTAACCACACAGCTGCATTATTTATTTGAAAGTAAGCTGAATTGGCGGGTATTTCATGTTTTTGAATGTTTGAAATCGTTATCGCTGGCACAAAGTAACTTCTATAATTGACCTATGACCTCTACATACTTGGAGTTACACGACGGTAATTAACAGCAATTCACGAAATATTCATTCACATTTTCGAACTTTTAACTATGGTACTTTTTAATATGATATCTCAGGTAACAATCCCGATTAAAACAAGCAACTTTGCAATGGCTTTTCACAACATTGTAAGCAGTTTGTTGTCGAATTTACGGTTGGCTGTTGCGTTAATCTACTTATGCATGATACATTTTCGATACATTTACTTATTGTTTTCGAAATTTAACTGCGGGGGTGTCATTACAATGACTTAGGTTAAATATACAAGCAACTCTGCCAAAATTTCCTTCGTTTTTCGAACTTTGCATGCTGTTTTCTAACATTTTACAGCCAGTTCATGTAAACATCCATATGGTGCTTTCAACTGGCTTTTATTAAATTTGTCGACTTTACCACTGCGAGTTTCTATATGTCAACAACTTAGGTCATACATACTAATACATCAACCAACTTTGTAATAACTTTGCACAACTTTGCAATCACTTTGAACAACTTTGAGCGGTGTGTTAACAGCTTAAAACCCACTACGTGCCGACAGCATCTACAACTTGTTCTTGAAAATTAGAAGGAATGTGAAAACTTTTTTTCAATTAAAATAGTTACAAAAATTCCACGATTTTACACTATAAATGATTGGCATCACAGACAGGAAGAATACAGGAACGTATCCTTATATTTTTACTACTTCTGTGATGAAAAAAAAATCAACGACTAGTTTACTCATGGAGTCTCCCATGCGAGTACTAACCATGCCCGATCGCGCTTTACTTTTAAACATGTGTCGGTCACCTAACCACACAGCTGCATTGTTTATTTGAAAGTAAGCTGAATTGGCGGGTATTTCATGTTTTTGAATGTTTGAAATCGTTATCGCTGGCACAAAGTACCTTCTATAATTGACCTATGACCTCTACATACTTGGAGTAACACGACGGTAATTAACAGCAATTCACGAAATATTCATTCACATTTTCGAACTTTTAACTATGGTACTTTTTAATATGATATCTCAGGTAACAATCCCGATTAAAACAAGCAACTTTGCAATGGCTTTTCACAACTTTGTAAGCAGTTTGTTGTCGAATTTACGGTTGGCTGTTGCGTTAATCTACTTATGCATGATACATTTTCGATACATTTACTTATTGTTTTCGAAATTTAACTGCGGGGGTGTCATTACAATGACTTAGGTTAAATATACAAGCAACTCCGCCAAAATTTCCTTCGTTTTTCGAACTTTGCATGCTGTTTTCTAACATTTTACAGCCAGTTCATGTAAACATCTATATGGTGCTTTCAACTGGCTTTTATTAAATTTGTCGACTTTACCACTGCGAGTTTCTATATGTCAACAACTTAGGTCATACATACTAATACATCAACCAACTTTGTAATAACTTTGCACAACTTTGCAATCACTTTGAACAACATTGAGCGGTGTGTTAACAGCTTAAAACCCACTACGTGCCGACAGCATCTACAACTTGTTCTTGAAAATTAGAAGGAATGTGAAAACTTTTTTTCAATTAAAATAGTTACAAAAATTCCACGATTTTCCACTATAAATGATTGGCATCACAGACAGGAAGAATACAGGAACGTATCCTTATATTTTTACTACTTCTGTGATGAAAAAAAAATCAACGACTCTTTTACTCAGGGAGTCTCCCATGCGAGTACTAACCATGCCCGATCGCGCTTTACTTTAAACATGTGTTGGTCACCTAACCACACAGCTGCATTATTTATTTGAAAGAAAGCTGAATTGGCGGGTATTTCATGTTTTTGAATGTTTGAAATCGTTATCGCTGGCACAAAGTAACTTCTATAATTGACCTATGACCTCTACATACTTGGAGTTACACGACGGTAATTAACAGCAATTCACGAAATATTCATTCACATTTTCGAACTTTTAACTATGGTACTTTTTAATATGATATCTCAGGTAACAATCCCGATTAAAACAAGCAACTTTGCAATGGCTTTTCACAACATTGTAAGCAGTTTGTTGTCGAATTTACGGTTGGCTGTTGCGTTAATCTACTTATGCATGATACATTTTCGATACATTTACTTATTGTTTTCGAAATTTAACTGCGGGGGTGTCATTACAATGACTTAGGTTAAATATACAAGCAACTCTGCCAAAATTTCCTTCGTTTTTCGAACTTTGCATGCTGTTTTCTAACATTTTACAGCCAGTTCATGTAAACATCCATATGGTGCTTTCAACTGGCTTTTATTAAATTTGTCGACTTTACCACTGCGAGTTTCTATATGTCAACAACTTAGGTCATACATACTAATACATCAACCAACTTTGTAATAACTTTGCACAACTTTGCAATCACTTTGAACAACTTTGAGCGGTGTGTTAACAGCTTAAAACCCACTACGTGCCGACAGCATCTACAACTTGTTCTTGAAAATTAGAAGGAATGTGAAAACTTTTTTTCAATTAAAATAGTTACAAAAATTCCACGATTTTACACTATAAATGATTGGCATCACAGACAGGAAGAATACAGGAACGTATCCTTATATTTTTACTACTTCTGTGATGAAAAAAAAATCAACGACTAGTTTACTCATGGAGTCTCCCATGCGAGTACTAACCATGCCCGATCGCGCTTTACTTTTAAACATGTGTCGGTCACCTAACCACACAGCTGCATTGTTTATTTGAAAGTAAGCTGAATTGGCGGGTATTTCATGTTTTTGAATGTTTGAAATCGTTATCGCTGGCACAAAGTACCTTCTATAATTGACCTATGACCTCTACATACTTGGAGTAACACGACGGTAATTAACAGCAATTCACGAAATATTCATTCACATTTTCGAACTTTTAACTATGGTACTTTTTAATATGATATCTCAGGTAACAATCCCGATTAAAACAAGCAACTTTGCAATGGCTTTTCACAACTTTGTAAGCAGTTTGTTGTCGAATTTACGGTTGGCTGTTGCGTTAATCTACTTATGCATGATACATTTTCGATACATTTACTTATTGTTTTCGAAATTTAACTGCGGGGGTGTCATTACAATGACTTAGGTTAAATATACAAGCAACTCCGCCAAAATTTCCTTCGTTTTTCGAACTTTGCATGCTGTTTTCTAACATTTTACAGCCAGTTCATGTAAACATCTATATGGTGCTTTCAACTGGCTTTTATTAAATTTGTCGACTTTACCACTGCGAGTTTCTATATGTCAACAACTTAGGTCATACATACTAATACATCAACCAACTTTGTAATAACTTTGCACAACTTTGCAATCACTTTGAACAACATTGAGCGGTGTGTTAACAGCTTAAAACCCACTACGTGCCGACAGCATCTACAACTTGTTCTTGAAAATTAGAAGGAATGTGAAAACTTTTTTTCAATTAAAATAGTTACAAAAATTCCACGATTTTCCACTATAAATGATTGGCATCACAGACAGGAAGAATACAGGAACGTATCCTTATATTTTTACTACTTCTGTGATGAAAAAAAATCAACGACTCTTTTACTCAGGGAGTCTCCCACGCGAGTACTAACCATGCCCGATCGCGCTTTACTTTAAACATGTGTTGGTCACCTAACCACACAGCTGCATTATTTATTTGAAAGTAAGCTGAATTGGCGGGTATTTCATGTTTTTGAATGTTTGAAATCGTTATCGCTGGCACAAAGTAACTTCTATAATTGACCTATGACCTCTACATACTTGGAGTTACACGACGGTAATTAACAGCAATTCACGAAATATTCATTCACATTTTCGAACTTTTAACTATGGTACTTTTTAATATGATATCTCAGGTAACAATCCCGATTAAAACAAGCAACTTTGCAATGGCTTTTCACAACATTGTAAGCAGTTTGTTGTCGAATTTACGGTTGGCTGTTGCGTTAATCTACTTATGCATGATACATTTTCGATACATTTACTTATTGTTTTCGAAATTTAACTGCGGGGGTGTCATTACAATGACTTAGGTTAAATATACAAGCAACTCCGCCAAAATTTCCTTCGTTTTTCGAACTTTGCATGCTGTTTTCTAACATTTTACAGCCAGTTCATGTAAACATCTATATGGTGCTTTCAACTGGCTTTTATTAAATTTGTCGACTTTACCACTGCGAGTTTCTATATGTCAACAACTTAGGTCATACATACTAATACATCAACCAACTTTGTAATAACTTTGCACAACTTTGCAATCACTTTGAACAACATTGAGCGGTGTGTTAACAGCTTAAAACCCACTACGTGCCGACAGCATCTACAACTTGTTCTTGAAAATTAGAAGGAATGTGAAAACTTTTTTTCAATTAAAATAGTTACAAAAATTCCACGATTTTCCACTATAAATGATTGGCATCACAGACAGGAAGAATACAGGAACGTATCCTTATATTTTTACTACTTCTGTGATGAAAAAAAAATCAACGACTAGTTTACTCATGGAGTCTCCCATGCGAGTACTAACCATGCCCGATCGCGCTTTACTTTTAAACATGTGTCGGTCACCTAACCACACAGCTGCATTGTTTATTTGAAAGTAAGCTGAATTGGCGGGTATTTCATGTTTTTGAATGTTTGAAATCGTTATCGCTGGCACAAAGTACCTTCTATAATTGACCTATGACCTCTACATACTTGGAGTAACACGACGGTAATTAACAGCAATTCACGAAATATTCATTCACATTTTCTAACTTTTAACTATGGTACTTTTTAATATGATATCTCAGGTAACAATCCCGATTAAAACAAGCAACTTTGCAATGGCTTTTCACAACTTTGTAAGCAGTTTGTTGTCGAATTTACGGTTGGCTGTTGCGTTAATCTACTTATGCATGATACATTTTCGATACATTTACTTATTGTTTTCGAAATTTAACTGCGGGGGTGTCATTACAATGACTTAGGTTAAATATACAAGCAACTCCGCCAAAATTTCCTTCGTTTTTCGAACTTTGCATGCTGTTTTCTAACATTTTACAGCCAGTTCATGTAAACATCTATATGGTGCTTTCAACTGGCTTTTATTAAATTTGTCGACTTTACCACTGCGAGTTTCTATATGTCAACAACTTAGGTCATACATACTAATACATCAACCAACTTTGTAATAACTTTGCACAACTTTGCAATCACTTTGAACAACATTGAGCGGTGTGTTAACAGCTTAAAACCCACTACGTGCCGACAGCATCTACAACTTGTTCTTGAAAATTAGAAGGAATGTGAAAACTTTTTTTCAATTAAAATAGTTACAAAAATTCCACGATTTTCCACTATAAATGATTGGCATCACAGACAGGAAGAATACAGGAACGTATCCTTATATTTTTACTACTTCTGTGATGAAAAAAAATCAACGACTCGTTTACTCAAGGAGTCTCCCATGCGAGTACTAACCATGCCCGATCGCGCTTTACTTTAAACATGTGTTGGTCACCTAACCACACAGCTGCATTATTTATTTGAAAGTAAGCTGAATTGGCGGGTATTTCATGTTTTTGAATGTTTGAAATCGTTATCGCTGGCACAAAGTAACTTCTATAATTGACCTATGACCTCTACATACTTGGAGTTACACGACGGTAATTAACAGCAATTCACGAAATATTCATTCACATTTTCGAACTTTTAACTATGGTACTTTTTAATATGATATCTCAGGTAACAATCCCGATTAAAACAAGCAACTTTGCAATGGCTTTTCACAACTTTGTAAGCAGTTTGTTGTCGAATTTACGGTTGGCTGTTGCGTTAATCTACTTATGCATGATACATTTTCGATACATTTACTTATTGTTTTCGAAATTTAACTGCGGGGGTGTCATTACAATGACTTAGGTTAAATATACAAGCAACTCCGCCAAAATTTCCTTCGTTTTTCGAACTTTGCATGCTGTTTTCTAACATTTTACAGCCAGTTCATGTAAACATCTATATGGTGCTTTCAACTGGCTTTTATTAAATTTGTCGACTTTACCACTGCGAGTTTCTATATGTCAACAACTTAGGTCATACATACTAATACATCAACCAACTTTGTAATAACTTTGCACAACTTTGCAATCACTTTGAACAACTTTGAGCGGTGTGTTAACAGCTTAAAACCCACTACGTGCCGACAGCATCTACAACTTGTTCTTGAAAATTAGAAGGAATGTGAAAACTTTTTTTCAATTAAAATAGTTACAAAAATTCCACGATTTTACACTATAAATGATTGGCATCACAGACAGGAAGAATACAGGAACGTATCCTTATATTTTTACTACTTCTGTGATGAAAAAAAAATCAACGACTAGTTTACTCATGGAGTCTCCCATGCGAGTACTAACCATGCCCGATCGCGCTTTACTTTTAAACATGTGTCGGTCACCTAACCACACAGCTGCATTGTTTATTTGAAAGTAAGCTGAATTGGCGGGTATTTCATGTTTTTGAATGTTTGAAATCGTTATCGCTGGCACAAAGTACCTTCTATAATTGACCTATGACCTCTACATACTTGGAGTAACACGACGGTAATTAACAGCAATTCACGAAATATTCATTCACATTTTCGAACTTTTAACTATGGTACTTTTTAATATGATATCTCAGGTAACAATCCCGATTAAAACAAGCAACTTTGCAATGGCTTTTCACAACTTTGTAAGCAGTTTGTTGTCGAATTTACGGTTGGCTGTTGCGTTAATCTACTTATGCATGATACATTTTCGATACATTTACTTATTGTTTTCGAAATTTAACTGCGGGGGTGTCATTACAATGACTTAGGTTAAATATACAAGCAACTCCGCCAAAATTTCCTTCGTTTTTCGAACTTTGCATGCTGTTTTCTAACATTTTACAGCCAGTTCATGTAAACATCTATATGGTGCTTTCAACTGGCTTTTATTAAATTTGTCGACTTTACCACTGCGAGTTTCTATATGTCAACAACTTAGGTCATACATACTAATACATCAACCAACTTTGTAATAACTTTGCACAACTTTGCAATCACTTTGAACAACATTGAGCGGTGTGTTAACAGCTTAAAACCCACTACGTGCCGACAGCATCTACAACTTGTTCTTGAAAATTAGAAGGAATGTGAAAACTTTTTTCAATTAAAATAGTTACAAAAATTCCACGATTTTCCACTATAAATGATTGGCATCACATACAGGAAGAATACAGGAACGTATCCTTATATTTTTACTACTTCTGTGATGAAAAAAAAATCAACGACTCGTTTACTCAGGGAGTCTCCCATGCGAGTACTAACCATGCCCGATCGCGCTTTACTTTAAACATGTGTTGATCACCTAACCACACAGCTGCATTATTTATTTGAAAGTAAGCTGAATTGGCGGGTATTTCATGTTTTTGAATGTTTGAAATCGTTATCGCTGGCACAAAGTAACTTCTATAATTGACCTATGACCTCTACATACTTGGAGTTACACGACGGTAATTAACAGCAATTCACGAAATATTCATTCACATTTTCGAACTTTTAACTATGGTACTTTTTAATATGATATCTCAGGTAACAATCCCGATTAAAACAAGCAACTTTGCAATGGCTTTTCACAACATTGTAAGCAGTTTGTTGTCGAATTTACGGTTGGCTGTTGCGTTAATCTACTTATGCATGATACATTTTCGATACATTTACTTATTGTTTTCGAAATTTAACTGCGGGGGTGTCATTACAATGACTTAGGTTAAATATACAAGCAACTCTGCCAAAATTTCCTTCGTTTTTCGAACTTTGCATGCTGTTTTCTAACATTTTACAGCCAGTTCATGTAAACATCTATATGGTGCTTTCAACTGGCTTTTATTAAATTTGTCGACTTTACCACTGCGAGTTTCTATATGTCAACAACTTAGGTCATACATACTAATACATCAACCAACTTTGTAATAACTTTGCATAACTTTGCAATCACTTTGAACAACTTTGAGCGGTGTGTTAACAGCTTAAAACCCACTACGTGCCGACAGCATCTACAACTTGTTCTTGAAAATTAGAAGGAATGTGAAAACTTTTTTTCAATTAAAATAGTTACAAAAATTCCACGATTTTACACTATAAATGATTGGCATCACAGACAGGAAGAATACAGGAACGTATCCTTATATTTTTACTACTTCTGTGATGAAAACAAAATCAACGACTAGTTTACTCATGGAGTCTCCCATGCGAGTACTAACCATGCCCGATCGCGCTTTACTTTTAAACATGTGTCGGTCACCTAACCACACAGCTGCATTGTTTATTTGAAAGTAAGCTGAATTGGCGGGTATTTCATGTTTTTGAATGTTTGAAATCGTTATCGCTGGCACAAAGTACCTTCTATAATTGACCTATGACCTCTACATACTTGGAGTAACACGACGGTAATTAACAGCAATTCACGAAATATTCATTCACATTTTCGAACTTTTAACTATGGTACTTTTTAATATGATATCTCAGGTAACAATCCCGATTAAAACAAGCAACTTTGCAATGGCTTTTCACAACTTTGTAAGCAGTTTGTTGTCGAATTTACGGTTGGCTGTTGCGTTAATCTACTTATGCATGATACATTTTCGATACATTTACTTATTGTTTTCGAAATTTAACTGCGGGGGTGTCATTACAATGACTTAGGTTAAATATACAAGCAACTCCGCCAAAATTTCCTTCGTTTTTCGAACTTTGCATGCTGTTTTCTAACATTTTACAGCCAGTTCATGTAAACATCTATATGGTGCTTTCAACTGGCTTTTATTAAATTTGTCGACTTTACCACTGCGAGTTTCTATATGTCAACAACTTAGGTCATACATACTAATACATCAACCAACTTTGTAATAACTTTGCACAACTTTGCAATCACTTTGAACAACATTGAGCGGTGTGTTAACAGCTTAAAACCCACTACGTGCCGACAGCATCTACAACTTGTTCTTGAAAATTAGAAGGAATGTGAAAACTTTTTTTCAATTAAAATAGTTACAAAAATTCCACGATTTTCCACTATAAATGATTGGCATCACAGACAGGAAGAATACAGGAACGTATCCTTATATTTTTACTACTTCTGTGATGAAAAAAAAATCAACGACTCGTTTACTCAGGGAGTCTCCCATGCGAGTACTAACCATGCCCGATCGCGCTTTACTTTAAACATGTGTTGGTCACCTAACCACACAGCTGCATTATTTATTTGAAAGTAAGCTGAATTGGCGGGTATTTCATGTTTTTGAATGTTTGAAATCGTTATCGCTGGCACAAAGTAACTTCTATAATTGACCTATGACCTCTACATACTTGGAGTTACACGACGGTAATTAACAGCAATTCACGATATATTCATTCACATTTTCGAACTTTTAACTATGGTACTTTTTAATATGATATCTCAGGTAACAATCCCGATTAAAACAATCAACTTTGCAATGGCTTTTCACAACATTGTAAGCAGTTTGTTGTCGAATTTACGGTTGGCTGTTGCGTTAATCTACTTATGCATGATACATTTTCGATACATTTACTTATTGTTTTCGAAATTTAACTGCGGGGGTGTCATTACAATGACTTAGGTTAAATATACAAGCAACTCCGCCAAAATTTCCTTCGTTTTTCGAACTTTGCATGCTGTTTTCTAACATTTTACAGCCAGTTCATGTAAACATCTATATGGTGCTTTCAACTGGCTTTTATTAAATTTGTCGACTTTACCACTGCGAGTTTCTATATGTCAACAACTTAGGTCATACATACTAATACATCAACCAACTTTGTAATAACTTTGCACAACTTTGCAATCACTTTGAACAACATTGAGCGGTGTGTTAACAGCTTAAACCCCACTACGTGCCGACAGCATCTACAACTTGTTCTTGAAAATTAGAAGGAATGTGAAAACTTTTTTTCAATTAAAATAGTTACAAAAATTCCACGATTTTCCACTATAAATGATTGGCATCACAGACAGGAAGAATACAGGAACGTATCCTTATATTTTTACTACTTCTGTGATGAAAAAAAAATCAACGACTAGTTTACTCATGGAGTCTCCCATGCGAGTACTAACCATGCCCGATCGCGCTTTACTTTTAAACATGTGTCGGTCACCTAACCACACAGCTGCATTGTTTATTTGAAAGTAAGCTGAATTGGCGGGTATTTCATGTTTTTGAATGTTTGAAATCGTTATCGCTGGCACAAAGTACCTTCTATAATTGACCTATGACCTCTACATACTTGGAGTAACACGACGGTAATTAACAGCAATTCACGAAATATTCATTCACATTTTCGAACTTTTAACTATGGTACTTTTTAATATGATATCTCAGGTAACAATCCCGATTAAAACAAGCAACTTTGCAATGGCTTTTCACAACTTTGTAAGCAGTTTGTTGTCGAATTTACGGTTGGCTGTTGCGTTAATCTACTTATGCATGATACATTTTCGATACATTTACTTATTGTTTTCGAAATTTAACTGCGGGGGTGTCATTACAATGACTTAGGTTAAATATACAAGCAACTCCGCCAAAATTTCCTTCGTTTTTCGAACTTTGCATGCTGTTTTCTATCATTTTACAGCCAGTTCATGTAAACATCTATATGGTGCTTTCAACTGGCTTTTATTAAATTTGTCGACTTTACCACTGCGAGTTTCTATATGTCAACAACTTAGGTCATACATACTAATACATCAACCAACTTTGTAATAACTTTGCACAACTTTGCAATCACTTTGAACAACTTTGAGCGGTGTGTTAACAGCTTAAAACCCACTACGTGCCGACAGCATCTACAACTTGTTCTTGAAAATTAGAAGGAATGTGAAAACTTTTTTTCAATTAAAATAGTTACAAAAATTCCACGATTTTACACTATAAATGATTGGCATCACAGACAGGAAGAATACAGGAACGTATCCTTATATTTTTACTACTTCTGTGATGAAAAAAAAATCAACGACTAGTTTACTCATGGAGTCTCCCATGCGAGTACTAACCATGCCCGATCGCGCTTTACTTTTAAACATGAGTCGGTCACCTAACCACACAGCTGCATTGTTTATTTGAAAGTAAGCTGAATTGGCGGGTATTTCATGTTTTTGAATGTTTGAAATCGTTATCGCTGGCACAAAGTACCTTCTATAATTGACCTATGACCTCTACATACTTGGAGTAACACGACGGTAATTAACAGCAATTCACGAAATATTCATTCACATTTTCGAACTTTTAACTATGGTACTTTTTAATATGATATCTCAGGTAACAATCCCGATTAAAACAAGCAACTTTGCAATGGCTTTTCACAACTTTGTAAGCAGTTTGTTGTCGAATTTACGGTTGGCTGTTGCGTTAATCTACTTATGCATGATACATTTTCGATACATTTACTTATTGTTTTCGAAATTTAACTGCGGGGGTGTCATTACAATGACTTAGGTTAAATATACAAGCAACTCCGCCAAAATTTCCTTCGTTTTTCGAACTTTGCATGCTGTTTTCTAACATTTTACAGCCAGTTCATGTAAACATCTATATGGTGCTTTCAACTGGCTTTTATTAAATTTGTCGACTTTACCACTGCGAGTTTCTATATGTCAACAACTTAGGTCATACATACTAATACATCAACCAACTTTGTAATAACTTTGCACAACTTTGCAATCACTTTGAACAACATTGAGCGGTGTGTTAACAGCTTAAAACCCACTACGTGCCGACAGCATCTACAACTTGTTCTTGAAAATTAGAAGGAATGTGAAAACTTTTTTTCAATTAAAATAGTTACAAAAATTCCACGATTTTCCACTATAAATGATTGGCATCACAGACAGGAAGAATACAGGAACGTATCCTTATATTTTTACTACTTCTGTGATGAAAAAAAATCAACGACTCGTTTACTCAGGGAGTCTCCCATGCGAGTACTAACCATGCCCGATCGCGCTTTACTTTAAACATGTGTTGGTCACCTAACCACACAGCTGCATTATTTATTTGAAAGTAAGCTGAATTGGCGGGTATTTCATGTTTTTGAATGTTTGAAATCGTTATCGCTGGCACAAAGTAACTTCTATAATTGACCTATGACCTCTACATACTTGGAGTTACACGACGGTAATTAACAGCAATTCACGAAATATTCATTCACATTTTCGAACTTTTAACTATGGTACTTTTTAATATGATATCTCAGGTAACAATCCCGATTAAAACAAGCAACTTTGCAATGGCTTTTCACAACTTTGTAAGCAGTTTGTTGTCGAATTTACGGTTGGCTGTTGCGTTAATCTACTTATGCATGATACATTTTCGATACATTTACTTATTGTTTTCGAAATTTAACTGCGGGGGTGTCATTACAATGACTTAGGTTAAATATACAAGCAACTCCGCCAAAATTTCCTTCGTTTTTCGAACTTTGCATGCTGTTTTCTAACATTTTACAGCCAGTTCATGTAAACATCTATATGGTGCTTTCAACTGGCTTTTATTAAATTTGTCGACTTTACCACTGCGAGTTTCTATATGTCAACAACTTAGGTCATACATACTAATACATCAACCAACTTTGTAATAACTTTGCACAACTTTGCAATCACTTTGAACAACTTTGAGCGGTGTGTTAACAGCTTAAAACCCACTACGTGCCGACAGCATCTACAACTTGTTCTTGAAAATTAGAAGGAATGTGAAAACTTTTTTTCAATTAAAATAGTTACAAAAATTCCACGATTTTACACTATAAATGATTGGCATCACAGACAGGAAGAATACAGGAACGTATCCTTATATTTTTACTACTTCTGTGATGAAAAAAAAATCAACGACTAGTTTACTCATGGAGTCTCCCATGCGAGTACTAACCATGCCCGATCGCGCTTTACTTTTAAACATGTGTCGGTCACCTAACCACACAGCTGCATTGTTTATTTGAAAGTAAGCTGAATTGGCGGGTATTTCATGTTTTTGAATGTTTGAAATCGTTATCGCTGGCACAAAGTACCTTCTATAATTGACCTATGACCTCTACATACTTGGAGTAACACGACGGTAATTAACAGCAATTCACGAAATATTCATTCACATTTTCGAACTTTTAACTATGGTACTTTTTAATATGATATCTCAGGTAACAATCCCGATTAAAACAAGCAACTTTGCAATGGCTTTTCACAACTTTGTAAGCAGTTTGTTGTCGAATTTACGGTTGGCTGTTGCGTTAATCTACTTATGCATGATACATTTTCGATACATTTACTTATTGTTTTCGAAATTTAACTGCGGGGGTGTCATTACAATGACTTAGGTTAAATATACAAGCAACTCCGCCAAAATTTCCTTCGTTTTTCGAACTTTGCATGCTGTTTTCTAACATTTTACAGCCAGTTCATGTAAACATCTATATGGTGCTTTCAACTGGCTTTTATTAAATTTGTCGACTTTACCACTGCGAGTTTCTATATGTCAACAACTTAGGTCATACATACTAATACATCAACCAACTTTGTAATAACTTTGCACAACTTTGCAATCACTTTGAACAACATTGAGCGGTGTGTTAACAGCTTAAAACCCACTACGTGCCGACAGCATCTACAACTTGTTCTTGAAAATTAGAAGGAATGTGAAAACTTTTTTTCAATTAAAATAGTTACAAAAATTCCACGATTTTCCACTATAAATGATTGGCATCACAGACAGGAAGAATACAGGAACGTATCCTTATATTTTTACTACTTCTGTGATGAAAAAAAAATCAACGACTCGTTTACTCAGGGAATCTCCCATGCGAGTACTAACCATGCCCGATCGCGCTTTACTTTAAACATGTGTTGATCACCTAACCACACAGCTGCATTATTTATTTGAAAGTAAGCTGAATTGGCGGGTATTTCATGTTTTTGAATGTTTGAAATCGTTATCGCTGGCACAAAGTAACTTCTATAATTGACCTATGACCTCTACATACTTGGAGTTACACGACGGTAATTAACAGCAATTCACGAAATATTCATTCACATTTTCGAACTTTTAACTATGGTACTTTTTAATATGATATCTCAGGTAACAATCCCGATTAAAACAAGCAACTTTGCAATGGCTTTTCACAACATTGTAAGCAGTTTGTTGTCGAATTTACGGTTGGCTGTTGCGTTAATCTACTTATGCATGATACATTTTCGATACATTTACTTATTGTTTTCGAAATTTAACTGCGGGGGTGTCATTACAATGACTTAGGTTAAATATACAAGCAACTCTGCCAAAATTTCCTTCGTTTTTCGAACTTTGCATGCTGTTTTCTAACATTTTACAGCCAGTTCATGTAAACATCTATATGGTGCTTTCAACTGGCTTTTATTAAATTTGTCGACTTTACCACTGCGAGTTTCTATATGTCAACAACTTAGGTCATACATACTAATACATCAACCAACTTTGTAATAACTTTGCACAACTTTGCAATCACTTTGAACAACTTTGAGCGGTGTGTTAACAGCTTAAAACCCACTACGTGCCGACAGCATCTACAACTTGTTCTTGAAAATTAGAAGGAATGTGAAAACTTTTTTTCAATTAAAATAGTTACAAAAATTCCACGATTTTACACTATAAATGATTGGCATCACAGACAGGAAGAATACAGGAACGTATCCTTATATTTTTACTACTTCTGTGATGAAAAAAAAATCAACGACTAGTTTACTCATGGAGTCTCCCATGCGAGTACTAACCATGCCCGATCGCGCTTTACTTTTAAACATGTGTCGGTCACCTAACCACACAGCTGCATTGTTTATTTGAAAGTAAGCTGAATTGGCGGGTATTTCATGTTTTTGAATGTTTGAAATCGTTATCGCTGGCACAAAGTACCTTCTATAATTGACCTATGACCTCTACATACTTGGAGTAACACGACGGTAATTAACAGCAATTCACGAAATATTCATTCACATTTTCGAACTTTTAACTATGGTACTTTTTAATATGATATCTCAGGTAACAATCCCGATTAAAACAAGCAACTTTGCAATGGCTTTTCACAACTTTGTAAGCAGTTTGTTGTCGAATTTACGGTTGGCTGTTGCGTTAATCTACTTATGCATGATACATTTTCGATACATTTACTTATTGTTTTCGAAATTTAACTGCGGGGGTGTCATTACAATGACTTAGGTTAAATATACAAGCAACTCCGCCAAAATTTCCTTCGTTTTTCGAACTTTGCATGCTGTTTTCTAACATTTTACAGCCAGTTCATGTAAACATCTATATGGTGCTTTCAACTGGCTTTTATTAAATTTGTCGACTTTACCACTGCGAGTTTCTATATGTCAACAACTTAGGTCATACATACTAATACATCAACCAACTTTGTAATAACTTTGCACAACTTTGCAATCACTTTGAACAACTTTGAGCGGTGTGTTAACAGCTTAAAACCCACTATGTGCCGACAGCATCTACAACTTGTTCTTGAAAATTAGAAGGAATGTGAAAACTTTTTTTCAATTAAAATAGTTACAAAAATTCCACGATTTTACACTATAAATGATTGGCATCACAGACAGGAAGAATACAGGAACGTATCCTTATATTTTTACTACTTCTGTGATGAAAAAAAAATCAACGACTAGTTTACTCATGGAGTCTCCCATGCGAGTACTAACCATGCCCGATCGCGCTTTACTTTTAAACATGTGTCGGTCACCTAACCACACAGCTGCATTGTTTATTTGAAAGTAAGCTGAATTGGCGGGTATTTCATGTTTTTGAATGTTTGAAATCGTTATCGCTGGCACAAAGTACCTTCTATAATTGACCTATGACCTCTACATACTTGGAGTAACACGACGGTAATTAACAGCAATTCACGAAATATTCATTCACATTTTCGAACTTTTAACTATGGTACTTTTTAATATGATATCTCAGGTAACAATCCCGATTAAAACAAGCAACTTTGCAATGGCTTTTCACAACTTTGTAAGCAGTTTGTTGTCGAATTTACGGTTGGCTGTTGCGTTAATCTACTTATGCATGATACATTTTCGATACATTTACTTATTGTTTTCGAAATTTAACTGCGGGGGTGTCATTACAATGACTTAGGTTAAATATACAAGCAACTCCGCCAAAATTTCCTTCGTTTTTCGAACTTTGCATGCTGTTTTCTAACATTTTACAGCCAGTTCATGTAAACATCTATATGGTGCTTTCAACTGGCTTTTATTAAATTTGTCGACTTTACCACTGCGAGTTTCTATTTGTCAACAACTTAGGTCATACATACTAATACATCAACCAACTTTGTAATAACTTTGCACAACTTTGCAATCACTTTGAACAACTTTGAGCGGTGTGTTAACAGCTTAAAACCCACTACGTGCCGACAGCATCTACAACTTGTTCTTGAAAATTAGAAGGAATGTGAAAACTTTTTTTCAATTAAAATAGTTACAAAAATTCCACGATTTTACACTATAAATGATTGGCATCACAGACAGGAAGAATACAGGAACGTATCCTTATATTTTTACTACTTCTGTGATGAAAAAAAAATCAACGACTAGTTTACTCATGGAGTCTCCCATGCGAGTACTAACCATGCCCGATCGCGCTTTACTTTTAAACATGTGTCGGTCACCTAACCACACAGCTGCATTGTTTATTTGAAAGTAAGCTGAATTGGCGGGTATTTCATGTTTTTGAATGTTTGAAATCGTTATCGCTGGCACAAAGTACCTTCTATAATTGACCTATGACCTCTACATACTTGGAGTAACACGACGGTAATTAACAGCAATTCACGAAATATTCATTCACATTTTCGAACTTTTAACTATGGTACTTTTTAATATGATATCTCAGGTAACAATCCCGATTAAAACAAGCAACTTTGCAATGGCTTTTCACAACTTTGTAAGCAGTTTGTTGTCGAATTTACGGTTGGCTGTTGCGTTAATCTACTTATGCATGATACATTTTCGATACATTTACTTATTGTTTTCGAAATTTAACTGCGGGGGTGTCATTACAATGACTTAGGTTAAATATACAAGCAACTCCGCCAAAATTTCCTTCGTTTTTCGAACTTTGCATGCTGTTTTCTATCATTTTACAGCCAGTTCATGTAAACATCTATATGGTGCTTTCAACTGGCTTTTATTAAATTTGTCGACTTTACCACTGCGAGTTTCTATATGTCAACAACTTAGGTCATACATACTAATACATCAACCAACTTTGTAATAACTTTGCACAACTTTGCAATCACTTTGAACAACTTTGAGCGGTGTGTTAACAGCTTAAAACCCACTACGTGCCGACAGCATCTACAACTTGTTCTTGAAAATTAGAAGGAATGTGAAACTTTTTTTCAATTAAAATAGTTACAAAAATTCCACGATTTTCCACTATAAATGATTGGCATCACAGACAGGAAGAATACAGGAACGTATCCTTATATTTTTACTACTTCTGTGATGAAAAAAAAATCAACGACTAGTTTACTCATGGAGTCTCCCATGCGAGTACTAACCATGCCCGATCGCGCTTTACTTTTAAACATGTGTCGGTCACCTAACCACACAGCTGCATTGTTTATTTGAAAGTAAGCTGAATTGGCGGGTATTTCATGTTTTTGAATGTTTGAAATCGTTATCGCTGGCACAAAGTACCTTCTATAATTGACCTATGACCTCTACATACTTGGAGTAACACGACGGTAATTAACAGCAATTCACGAAATATTCATTCACATTTTCGAACTTTTAACTATGGTACTTTTTAATATGATATCTCAGGTAACAATCCCGATTAAAACAAGCAACTTTGCAATGGCTTTTCACAACTTTGTAAGCAGTTTGTTGTCGAATTTACGGTTGGCTGTTGCGTTAATCTACTTATGCATGATACATTTTCGATACATTTACTTATTGTTTTCGAAATTTAACTGCGGGGGTGTCATTACAATGACTTAGGTTAAATATACAAGCAACTCCGCCAAAATTTCCTTCGTTTTTCGAACTTTGCATGCTGTTTTCTAACATTTTACAGCCAGTTCATGTAAACATCTATATGGTGCTTTCAACTGGCTTTTATTAAATTTGTCGACTTTACCACTGCGAGTTTCTATATGTCAACAACTTAGGTCATACATACTAATACATCAACCAACTTTGTAATAACTTTGCACAACTTTGCAATCACTTTGAACAACTTTGAGCGGTGTGTTAACAGCTTAAAACCCACTACGTGCCGACAGCATCTACAACTTGTTCTTGAAAATTAGAAGGAATGTGAAAACTTTTTTTCAATTAAAATAGTTACAAAAATTCCACGATTTTACACTATAAATGATTGGCATCACAGACAGGAAGAATACAGGAACGTATCCTTATATTTTTACTACTTCTGTGATGAAAAAAAAATCAACGACTAGTTTACTCATGGAGTCTCCCATGCGAGTACTAACCATGCCCGATCGCGCTTTACTTTTAAACATGTGTCGGTCACCTAACCACACAGCTGCATTGTTTATTTGAAAGTAAGCTGAATTGGCGGGTATTTCATGTTTTTGAATGTTTGAAATCGTTATCGCTGGCACAAAGTACCTTCTATAATTGACCTATGACCTCTACATACTTGGAGTAACACGACGGTAATTAACAGCAATTCACGAAATATTCATTCACATTTTCGAACTTTTAACTATGGTACTTTTTAATATGATATCTCAGGTAACAATCCCGATTAAAACAAGCAACTTTGCAATGGCTTTTCACAACTTTGTAAGCAGTTTGTTGTCGAATTTACGGTTGGCTGTTGCGTTAATCTACTTATGCATGATACATTTTCGATACATTTACTTATTGTTTTCGAAATTTAACTGCGGGGGTGTCATTACAATGACTTAGGTTAAATATACAAGCAACTCCGCCAAAATTTCTTTCGTTTTTCGAACTTTGCATGCTGTTTTCTAACATTTTACAGCCAGTTCATGTAAACATCTATATGGTGCTTTCAACTGGCTTTTATTAAATTTGTCGACTTTACCACTGCGAGTTTCTATTTGTCAACAACTTAGGTCATACATACTAATACATCAACCAACTTTGTAATAACTTTGCACAACTTTGCAATCACTTTGAACAACTTTGAGCGGTGTGTTAACAGCTTAAAACCCACTACGTGCCGACAGCATCTACAACTTGTTCTTGAAAATTAGAAGGAATGTGAAAACTTTTTTTCAATTAAAATAGTTACAAAAATTCCACGATGTTACACTATAAATGATTGGCAACACAGACAGGAAGAATACAGGAACGTATCCTTATATTTTTACTACTTCTGTGATGAAAAAAAAATCAACGACTAGTTTACTCATGGAGTCTCCCATGCGAGTACTAACCATGCCCGATCGCGCTTTACTTTTAAACATGTGTCGGTCACCTAACCACACAGCTGCATTGTTTATTTGAAAGTAATATGAATTGGCGGGTATTTCATGTTTTTGAATGTTTGAAATCGTTATCGCTGGCACAAAGTACCTTCTATAATTGACCTATGACCTCTACATACTTGGAGTAACACGACGGTAATTAACAGCAATTCACGAAATATTCATTCACATTTTCGAACTTTTAACTATGGTACTTTTTAATATGATATCTCAGGTAACAATCCCGATTAAAACAAGCAACTTTGCAATGGCTTTTCACAACTTTGTAAGCAGTTTGTTGTCGAATTTACGGTTGGCTGTTGCGTTAATCTACTTATGCATGATACATTTTCGATACATTTACTTATTGTTTTCGAAATTTAACTGCGGGGGTGTCATTACAATGACTTAGGTTAAATATACAAGCAACTCCGCCAAAATTTCCTTCGTTTTTCGAACTTTGCATGCTGTTTTCTATCATTTTACAGCCAGTTCATGTAAACATCTATATGGTGCTTTCAACTGGCTTTTATTAAATTTGTCGACTTTACCACTGCGAGTTTCTATATGTCAACAACTTAGGTCATACATACTAATACATCAACCAACTTTGTAATAACTTTGCACAACTTTGCAATCACTTTGAACAACTTTGAGCGGTGTGTTAACAGCTTAAAACCCACTACGTGCCGACAGCATCTACAACTTGTTCTTGAAAATTAGAAGGAATGTGAAACTTTTTTTCAATTAAAATAGTTACAAAAATTCCACGATTTTCCACTATAAATGATTGGCATCACAGACAGGAAGAATACAGGAACGTATCCTTATATTTTTACTACTTCTGTGATGAAAAAAAAATCAACGACTCGTTTACTCAGGGAGTCTCCCATACGAGTACTAACCATGCCCGATCGCGCTTTACTTTTAAACATGTGTCGGTCACCTAATCTCACAGCTGCATTGTTTATTTGAAAGTAAGCTGAATTGGCGGGTATTTCATGTTTTTGAATGTTTGAAATCGTTATCGCTGGCACAAAGTACCTTCTATAATTGACCTATGACCTCTACATACTTGGAGTAACACGACGGTAATTAACAGCAATTCACGAAATATTCATTCACATTTTCGAACTTTTAACTATGGTACTTTTTAATATGATATCTCAGGTAACAATCCCGATTAAAACAAGCAACTTTGCAATGGCTTTTCACAACTTTGTAAGCAGTTTGTTGTCGAATTTACGGTTGGCTGTTGCGTTAATCTACTTATGCATGATACATTTTCGATACATTTACTTATTGTTTTCGAAATTTAACTGCGGGGGTGTCATTACAATGACTTAGGTTAAATATACAAGCAACTCCGCCAAAATTTCCTTCGTTTTTCGAACTTTGCATGCTGTTTTCTAACATTTTACAGCCAGTTCATGTAAACATCTATATGGTGCTTTCAACTGGCTTTTATTAAATTTGTCGACTTTACCACTGCGAGTTTCTATATGTCAACAACTTAGGTCATACATACTAATACATCAACCAACTTTGTAATAACTTTGCACAACTTTGCAATCACTTTGAACAACTTTGAGCGGTGTGTTAACAGCTTAAAACCCACTACGTGCCGACAGCATCTACAACTTGTTCTTGAAAATTAGAAGGAATGTGAAAACTTTTTTTCAATTAAAATAGTTACAAAAATTCCACGATTTTACACTATAAATGATTGGCATCACAGACAGGAAGAATACAGGAACGTATCCTTATATTTTTACTACTTCTGTGATGAAAAAAAAATCAACGACTAGTTTACTCATGGAGTCTCCCATGCGAGTACTAACCATGCCCGATCGCGCTTTACTTTTAAACATGTGTCGGTCACCTAACCACACAGCTGCATTGTTTATTTGAAAGTAAGCTGAATTGGCGGGTATTTCATGTTTTTGAATGTTTGAAATCGTTATCGCTGGCACAAAGTACCTTCTATAATTGACCTATGACCTCTACATACTTGGAGTAACACGACGGTAATTAACAGCAATTCACGAAATATTCATTCACATTTTCGAACTTTTAACTATGGTACTTTTTAATATGATATCTCAGGTAACAATCCCGATTAAAACAAGCAACTTTGCAATGGCTTTTCACAACTTTGTAAGCAGTTTGTTGTCGAATTTACGGTTGGCTGTTGCGTTAATCTACTTATGCATGATACATTTTCGATACATTTACTTATTGTTTTCGAAATTTAACTGCGGGGGTGTCATTACAATGACTTAGGTTAAATATACAAGCAACTCCGCCAAAATTTCCTTCGTTTTTCGAACTTTGCATGCTGTTTTCTAACATTTTACAGCCAGTTCATGTAAACATCTATATGGTGCTTTCAACTGGCTTTTATTAAATTTGTCGACTTTACCACTGCGAGTTTCTATATGTCAACAACTTAGGTCATACATACTAATACATCAACCAACTTTGTAATAACTTTGCACAACTTTGCAATCACTTTGAACAACATTGAGCGGTGTGTTAACAGCTTAAAACCCACTACGTGCCGACAGCATCTACAACTTGTTCTTGAAAATTAGAAGGAATGTGAAAACTTTTTTTCAATTAAAATAGTTACAAAAATTCCACGATTTTCCACTATAAATGATTGGCATCACAGACAGGAAGAATACAGGAACGTATCCTTATATTTTTACTACTTCTGTGATGAAAAAAAAATCAACGACTAGTTTACTCAGGGAGTCTCCCATACGAGTACTAACCATGCCCGATCGCGCTTTACTTTTAAACATGTGTCGGTCACCTAACCTCACAGCTGCATTGTTTATTTGAAAGTAAGCTGAATTGGCGGGTATTTCATGTTTTTGAATGTTTGAAATCGTTATCGCTGGCACAAAGTACCTTCTATAATTGACCTATGACCTCTACATACTTGGAGTAACACGACGGTAATTAACAGCAATTCACGAAATATTCATTCACATTTTCGAACTTTTAACTATGGTACTTTTTAATATGATATCTCAGGTAACAATCCCGATTAAAACAAGCAACTTTGCAATGGCTTTTCACAACTTTGTAAGCAGTTTGTTGTCGAATTTACGGTTGGCTGTTGCGTTAATCTACTTATGCATGATACATTTTCGATACATTTACTTATTGTTTTCGAAATTTAACTGCGGGGGTGTCATTACAATGACTTAGGTTAAATATACAAGCAACTCCGCCAAAATTTCCTTCGTTTTTCGAACTTTGCATGCTGTTTTCTAACATTTTACAGCCAGTTCATGTAAACATCTATATGGTGCTTTCAACTGGCTTTTATTAAATTTGTCGACTTTACCACTGCGAGTTTCTATGTGTCAACAACTTAGGTCATACATACTAATACATCAACCAACTTTGTAATAACTTTGCACAACTTTGCAATCACTTTGAACAACTTTGAGCGGTGTGTTAACAGCTTAAAACCCACTACGTGCCGACAGCATCTACAACTTGTTCTTGAAAATTAGAAGGAATGTGAAAACTTTTTTTCAATTAAAATAGTTACAAAAATTCCACGATTTTACACTATAAATGATTGGCATCACAGACAGGAAGAATACAGGAACGTATCCTTATATTTTTACTACTTCTGTGATGAAAAAAAAATCAACGACTAGTTTACTCATGGAGTCTCCCATGCGAGTACTAACCATGCCCGATCGCGCTTTACTTTTAAACATGTGTCGGTCACCTAACCACACAGCTGCATTGTTTATTTGAAAGTAAGCTGAATTGGCGGGTATTTCATGTTTTTGAATGTTTGAAATCGTTATCGCTGGCACAAAGTACCTTCTATAATTGACCTATGACCTCTACATACTTGGAGTAACACGACGGTAATTAACAGCAATTCACGAAATATTCATTCACATTTTCGAACTTTTAACTATGGTACTTTTTAATATGATATCTCAGGTAACAATCCCGATTAAAACAAGCAACTTTGCAATGGCTTTTCACAACTTTGTAAGCAGTTTGTTGTCGAATTTACGGTTGGCTGTTGCGTTAATCTACTTATGCATGATACATTTTCGATACATTTACTTATTGTTTTCGAAATTTAACTGCGGGGGTGTCATTACAATGACTTAGGTTAAATATACAAGCAACTCCGCCAAAATTTCCTTCGTTTTTCGAACTTTGCATGCTGTTTTCTATCATTTTACAGCCAGTTCATGTAAACATCTATATGGTGCTTTCAACTGGCTTTTATTAAATTTGTCGACTTTACCACTGCGAGTTTCTATATGTCAACAACTTAGGTCATACATACTAATACATCAACCAACTTTGTAATAACTTTGCACAACTTTGCAATCACTTTGAACAACTTTGAGCGGTGTGTTAACAGCTTAAAACCCACTACGTGCCGACAGCATCTACAACTTGTTCTTGAAAATTAGAAGGAATGTGAAAACTTTTTTTCAATTAAAATAGTTACAAAAATTCCACGATGTTACACTATAAATGATTGGCAACACAGACAGGAAGAATACAGGAACGTATCCTTATATTTTTACTACTTCTGTGATGAAAAAAAAATCAACGACTCGTTTACTCAGGGAGTCTCCCATACGAGTACTAACCATGCCCGATCGCGCTTTACTTTTAAACATGTGTCGGTCACCTAACCTCACAGCTGCATTGTTTATTTGAAAGTAAGCTGAATTGGCGGGTATTTCATGTTTTTGAATGTTTGAAATCGTTATCGCTGGCACAAAGTACCTTCTATAATTGACCTATGACCTCTACATACTTGGAGTAACACGACGGTAATTAACAGCAATTCACGAAATATTCATTCACATTTTCGAACTTTTAACTATGGTACTTTTTAATATGATATCTCAGGTAACAATCCCGATTAAAACAAGCAACTTTGCAATGGCTTTTCACAACTTTGTAAGCAGTTTGTTGTCGAATTTACGGTTGGCTGTTGCGTTAATCTACTTATGCATGATACATTTTCGATACATTTACTTATTGTTTTCGAAATTTAACTGCGGGGGTGTCATTACAATGACTTAGGTTAAATATACAAGCAACTCCGCCAAAATTTCCTTCGTTTTTCGAACTTTGCATGCTGTTTTCTAACATTTTACAGCCAGTTCATGTAAACATCTATATGGTGCTTTCAACTGGCTTTTATTAAATTTGTCGACTTTACCACTGCGAGTTTCTATATGTCAACAACTTAGGTCATACATACTAATACATCAACCAACTTTGTAATAACTTTGCACAACTTTGCAATCACTTTGAACAACTTTGAGCGGTGTGTTAACAGCTTAAAACCCACTACGTGCCGACAGCATCTACAACTTGTTCTTGAAAATTAGAAGGAATGTGAAAACTTTTTTTCAATTAAAATAGTTACAAAAATTCCACGATTTTACACTATAAATGATTGGCATCACAGACAGGAAGAATACAGGAACGTATCCTTATATTTTTACTACTTCTGTGATGAAAAAAAAATCAACGACTAGTTTACTCATGGAGTCTCCCATGCGAGTACTAACCATGCCCGATCGCGCTTTACTTTTAAACATGTGTCGGTCACCTAACCACACAGCTGCATTGTTTATTTGAAAGTAAGCTGAATTGGCGGGTATTTCATGTTTTTGAATGTTTGAAATCGTTATCGCTGGCACAAAGTACCTTCTATAATTGACCTATGACCTCTACATACTTGGAGTAACACGACGGTAATTAACAGCAATTCACGAAATATTCATTCACATTTTCGAACTTTTAACTATGGTACTTTTTAATATGATATCTCAGGTAACAATCCCGATTAAAACAAGCAACTTTGCAATGGCTTTTCACAACTTTGTAAGCAGTTTGTTGTCGAATTTACGGTTGGCTGTTGCGTTAATCTACTTATGCATGATACATTTTCGATACATTTACTTATTGTTTTCGAAATTTAACTGCGGGGGTGTCATTACAATGACTTAGGTTAAATATACAAGCAACTCCGCCAAAATTTCCTTCGTTTTTCGAACTTTGCATGCTGTTTTCTAACATTTTACAGCCAGTTCATGTAAACATCTATATGGTGCTTTCAACTGGCTTTTATTAAATTTGTCGACTTTACCACTGCGAGTTTCTATATGTCAACAACTTAGGTCATACATACTAATACATCAACCAACTTTGTAATAACTTTGCACAACTTTGCAATCACTTTGAACAACATTGAGCGGTGTGTTAACAGCTTAAAACCCACTACGTGCCGACAGCACCTACAACTTGTTCTTGAAAATTAGAAGGAATGTGAAAACTTTTTTTCAATTAAAATAGTTACAAAAATTCCACGATTTTCCACTATAAATGATTGGCATCACAGACAGGAAGAATACAGGAACGTATCCTTATATTTTTACTACTTCTGTGATGAAAAAAAAATCAACGACTAGTTTACTCAGGGAGTCTCCCATACGAGTACTAACCATGCCCGATCGCGCTTTACTTTTAAACATGTGTCG
Organism: Saccoglossus kowalevskii; assembly: GCF_978046115.1. Classification (NCBI taxonomy): domain Eukaryota; kingdom Metazoa; phylum Hemichordata; class Enteropneusta; family Harrimaniidae; genus Saccoglossus; species Saccoglossus kowalevskii. The sequence goes on along the minus strand of NC_140661.1, from coordinate 8,863,198 downwards.
GTCACCTAACCTCACAGCTGCATTGTTTATTTGAAAGTAAGCTGAATTGGCGGGTATTTCATGTTTTTGAATGTTTGAAATCGTTATCGCTGGCACAAAGTACCTTCTATAATTGACCTATGACCTCTACATACTTGGAGTAACACGACGGTAATTAACAGCAATTCACGAAATATTCATTCACATTTTCGAACTTTTAACTATGGTACTTTTTAATATGATATCTCAGGTAACAATCCCGATTAAAACAAGCAACTTTGCAATGGCTTTTCACAACTTTGTAAGCAGTTTGTTGTCGAATTTACGGTTGGCTGTTGCGTTAATCTACTTATGCATGATACATTTTCGATACATTTACTTATTGTTTTCGAAATTTAACTGCGGGGGTGTCATTACAATGACTTAGGTTAAATATACAAGCAACTCCGCCAAAATTTCCTTCGTTTTTCGAACTTTGCATGCTGTTTTCTAACATTTTACAGCCAGTTCATGTAAACATCTATATGGTGCTTTCAACTGGCTTTTATTAAATTTGTCGACTTTACCACTGCGAGTTTCTATGTGTCAACAACTTAGGTCATACATACTAATACATCAACCAACTTTGTAATAACTTTGCACAACTTTGCAATCACTTTGAACAACTTTGAGCGGTGTGTTAACAGCTTAAAACCCACTACGTGCCGACAGCATCTACAACTTGTTCTTGAAAATTAGAAGGAATGTGAAAACTTTTTTTCAATTAAAATAGTTACAAAAATTCCACGATTTTACACTATAAATGATTGGCATCACAGACAGGAAGAATACAGGAACGTATCCTTATATTTTTACTACTTCTGTGATGAAAAAAAAATCAACGACTAGTTTACTCATGGAGTCTCCCATGCGAGTACTAACCATGCCCGATCGCGCTTTACTTTTAAACATGTGTCGGTCACCTAACCACACAGCTGCATTGTTTATTTGAAAGTAAGCTGAATTGGCGGGTATTTCATGTTTTTGAATGTTTGAAATCGTTATCGCTGGCACAAAGTACCTTCTATAATTGACCTATGACCTCTACATACTTGGAGTAACACGACGGTAATTAACAGCAATTCACGAAATATTCATTCACATTTTCGAACTTTTAACTATGGTACTTTTTAATATGATATCTCAGGTAACAATCCCGATTAAAACAAGCAACTTTGCAATGGCTTTTCACAACTTTGTAAGCAGTTTGTTGTCGAATTTACGGTTGGCTGTTGCGTTAATCTACTTATGCATGATACATTTTCGATACATTTACTTATTGTTTTCGAAATTTAACTGCGGGGGTGTCATTACAATGACTTAGGTTAAATATACAAGCAACTCCGCCAAAATTTCCTTCGTTTTTCGAACTTTGCATGCTGTTTTCTATCATTTTACAGCCAGTTCATGTAAACATCTATATGGTGCTTTCAACTGGCTTTTATTAAATTTGTCGACTTTACCACTGCGAGTTTCTATATGTCAACAACTTAGGTCATACATACTAATACATCAACCAACTTTGTAATAACTTTGCACAACTTTGCAATCACTTTGAACAACTTTGAGCGGTGTGTTAACAGCTTAAAACCCACTACGTGCCGACAGCATCTACAACTTGTTCTTGAAAATTAGAAGGAATGTGAAAACTTTTTTTCAATTAAAATAGTTACAAAAATTCCACGATTTTCCACTATAAATGATTGGCATCACAGACAGGAAGAATACAGGAACGTATCCTTATATTTTTACTACTTCTGTGATGAAAAAAAAATCAACGACTCGTTTACTCAGGGAGTCTTCCATGCGAGTACTAACCATGCCCGATCGCGCTTTACTTTAAACATGTGTTGGTCACCTAACCACACAGGTCCATTATTTATTTGAAAGTAAGCTGAATTGGCGGGTATTTCATGTTTTTGAATGTTTGAAATCGTTATCGCTGGCACAAAGTACCTTCTATAATTGACCTATGACCTCTACATACTTGGAGTAACACGACGGTAATTAACAGCAATTCACGAAATATTCATTCACATTTTCGAACTTTTAACTATGGTACTTTTTAATATGATATCTCAGGTAACAATCCCGATTGAAACAAGCAACTTTGCAATGGCTTTTCACAACTTTGTAAGCAGTTTGTTGTCGAATTTACGGTTGGCTGTTGCGTTAATCTACTTATGCATGATACATTTTCGATACATTTACTTATTGTTTTCGAAATTGAACTGCGGGGGTGTCATTACAATGACTTAGGTTAAATATACAAGCAACTCCGCCAAAATTTCCTTCCTTTTTCGAACTTTGCATGCTGTTTTCTAACATTTTACAGCCAGTTCATGTAAACATCTATATGGTGCTTTCAACTGGCTTTTATTAAATTTGTCGACTTTACCACTGCGAGTTTCTATATGTCAACAACTTAGGTCATACATACTAATACATCAACCAACTTTGTAATAACTTTGCACAACTTTGCAATCACTTTGAACAACATTGAGCGGTGTGTTAACAGCTTAAAACCCACTACGTGCCGACAGCATCTACAACTTGTTCTTGAAAATTAGAAGGAATGTGAAAACTTTTTTTCAATTAAAATAGTTACAAAAATTCCACGATTTTCCACTATAAATGATTGGCATCACAGACAGGAAGAATACAGGAACGTATCCTTATATTTTTACTACTTCTGTGATGAAAAAAAAATCAACGACTAGTTTACTCAGGGAGTCTCCCATACGAGTACTAACCATGCCCGATCGCGCTTTACTTTTAAACATGTGTCGGTCACCTAACCTCACAGCTGCATTGTTTATTTGAAAGTAAGCTGAATTGGCGGGTATTTCATGTTTTTGAATGTTTGAAATCGTTATCGCTGGCACAAAGTACCTTCTATAATTGACCTATGACCTCTACATACTTGGAGTAACACGACGGTAATTAACAGCAATTCACGAAATATTCATTCACATTTTCGAACTTTTAACTATGGTACTTTTTAATATGATATCTCAGGTAACAATCCCGATTAAAACAAGCAACTTTGCAATGGCTTTTCACAACTTTGTAAGCAGTTTGTTGTCGAATTTACGGTTGGCTGTTGCGTTAATCTACTTATGCATGATACATTTTCGATACATTTACTTATTGTTTTCGAAATTGAACTGCGGGGGTGTCATTACAATGACTTAGGTTAAATATACAAGCAACTCCGCCAAAATTTCCTTCGTTTTTCGAACTTTGCATGCTGTTTTCTAACATTTTACAGCCAGTTCATGTAAACATCTATATGGTGCTTTCAACTGGCTTTTATTAAATTTGTCGACTTTACCACTGCGAGTTTCTATATGTCAACAACTTAGGTCATACATACTAATACATCAACCAACTTTGTAATAACTTTGCACAACTTTGCAATCACTTTGAACAACTTTGAGCGGTGTGTTAACAGCTTAAAACCCACTACGTGCCGACAGCATCTACAACTTGTTCTTGAAAATTAGAAGGAATGTGAAAACTTTTTTTCAATTAAAATAGTTACAAAAATTCCACGATTTTACACTATAAATGATTGGCATCACAGACAGGAAGAATACAGGAACGTATCCTTATATTTTTACTACTTCTGTGATGAAAAAAAAATCAACGACTAGTTTACTCATGGAGTCTCCCATGCGAGTACTAACCATGCCCGATCGCGCTTTACTTTTAAACATGTGTCGGTCACCTAACCACACAGCTGCATTGTTTATTTGAAAGTAAGCTGAATTGGCGGGTATTTCATGTTTTTGAATGTTTGAAATCGTTATCGCTGGCACAAAGTACCTTCTATAATTGACCTATGACCTCTACATACTTGGAGTAACACGACGGTAATTAACAGCAATTCACGAAATATTCATTCACATTTTCGAACTTTTAACTATGGTACTTTTTAATATGATATCTCAGGTAACAATCCCGATTAAAACAAGCAATTTTGCAATGGCTTTTCACAACTTTGTAAGCAGTTTGTTGTCGAATTTACGGTTGGCTGTTGCGTTAATCTACTTATGCATGATACATTTTCGATACATTTACTTATTGTTTTCGAAATTTAACTGCGGGGGTGTCATTACAATGACTTAGGTTAAATATACAAGCAACTCCGCCAAAATTTCCTTCGTTTTTCGAACTTTGCATGCTGTTTTCTATCATTTTACAGCCAGTTCATGTAAACATCTATATGGTGCTTTCAACTGGTTTTTATTAAATTTGTCGACTTTACCACTGCGAGTTTCTATATGTCAACAACTTAGGTCATACATACTAATACATCAACCAACTTTGTAATAACTTTGCACAACTTTGCAACCACTTTGAACAACTTTGAGCGGTGTGTTAACAGCTTAAAACCCACTACGTGCCGACAGCATCTACAACTTGTTCTTGAAAATTAGAAGGAATGTGAAAACTTTTTTTCAATTAAAATAGTTACAAAAATTCCACGATTTTCCACTATAAATGATTGGCATCACAGACAGGAAGAATACAGGAACGTATCCTTATATTTTTACTACTTCTGTGATGAAAAAAAAATCAACGACTCGTTTACTCAGGGAGTCTCCCATGCGAGTACTAACCATGCCCGATCGCGCTTTACTTTAAACATGTGTTGGTCACCTAACCACACAGGTGCATTATTTATTTGAAAGTAAGCTGAATTGGCGGGTATTTCATGTTTTTGAATGTTTGAAATCGTTATCGCTGGCACAAAGTACCTTCTATAATTGACCTATGACCTCTACATACTTGGAGTAACACGACGGTAATTAACAGCAATTCACGAAATATTCATTCACATTTTCGAACTTTTAACTATGGTACTTATTAATATGATATCTCAGGTAACAATCCCGATTGAAACAAGCAACTTTGCAATGGCTTTTCACAACTTTGTAAGCAGTTTGTTGTCGAATTTACGGTTGGCTGTTGCGTTAATCTACTTATGCATGATACATTTTCGATACATTTACTTATTGTTTTCGAAATTGAACTGCGGGGGTGTCATTACAATGACTTAGGTTAAATATACAAGCAACTCCGCCAAAATTTCCTTCGTTTTTCGAACTTTGCATGCTGTTTTCTAACATTTTACAGCCAGTTCATGTAAACATCTATATGGTGCTTTCAACTGGCTTTTATTAAATTTGTCGACTTTACCACTGCGAGTTTCTATATGTCAACAACTTAGGTCATACATACTAATACATCAACCAACTTTGTAATAACTTTGCACAACTTTGCAATCACTTTGAACAACATTGAGCGGTGTGTTAACAGCTTAAAACCCACTACGTGCCGACAGCATCTACAACTTGTTCTTGAAAATTAGAAGGAATGTGAAAACTTTTTTTCAATTAAAATAGTTACAAAAATTCCACGATTTTCCACTATAAATGATTGGCATCACAGACAGGAAGAATACAGGAACGTATCCTTATATTTTTACTACTTCTGTGATGAAAAAAAAATCAACGACTCGTTTACTCAGGGAGTCTCCCATGCGAGTACTAACCATGCCCGATCGCGCTTTACTTTAAACATGTGTTGGTCACCTAACCACACAGGTGCATTATTTATTTGAAAGTAAGCTGAATTGGCGGGTATTTCATGTTTTTGAATGTTTGAAATCGTTATCGCTGGCACAAAGTACCTTCTATAATTGACCTATGACCTCTACATACTTGGAGTAACACGACGGTAATTAACAGCAATTCACGAAATATTCATTCACATTTTCGAACTTTTAACTATGGTACTTATTAATATGATATCTCAGGTAACAATCCCGATTGAAACAAGCAACTTTGCAATGGCTTTTCACAACTTTGTAAGCAGTTTGTTGTCGAATTTACGGTTGGCTGTTGCGTTAATCTACTTATGCATGATACATTTTCGATACATTTACTTATTGTTTTCGAAATTGAACTGCGGGGGTGTCATTACAATGACTTAGGTTAAATATACAAGCAACTCCGCCAAAATTTCCTTCGTTTTTCGAACTTTGCATGCTGTTTTCTAACATTTTACAGCCAGTTCATGTAAACATCTATATGGTGCTTTCAACTGGCTTTTATTAAATTTGTCGACTTTACCACTGCGAGTTTCTATATGTCAACAACTTAGGTCATACATACTAATACATCAACCAACTTTGTAATAACTTTGCACAACTTTGCAATCACTTTGAACAACATTGAGCGGTGTGTTAACAGCTTAAAACCCACTACGTGCCGACAGCATCTACAACTTGTTCTTGAAAATTAGAAGGAATGTGAAAACTTTTTTTCAATTAAAATAGTTACAAAAATTCCACGATTTTCCACTATAAATGATTGGCATCACAGACAGGAAGAATACAGGAACGTATCCTTATATTTTTACTACTTCTGTGATGAAAAAAAATCAACGACTAGTTTACTCAGGGAGTCTCCCATACGAGTACTAACCATGCCCGATCGCGCTTTACTTTTAAACATGTGTCGGTCACCTAACCTCACAGATGCATTGTTTATTTGAAAGTAAGCTGAATTGGCGGGTATTTCATGTTTTTGAATGTTTGAAATCGTTATCGCTGGCACAAAGTACCTTCTATAATTGACCTATGACCTCTACATACTTGGAGTAACACGACGGTAATTAACAGCAATTCACGAAATATTCATTCACATTTTCGAACTTTTAACTATGGTACTTATTAATATGATATCTCAGGTAACAATCCCGATTGAAACAAGCAACTTTGCAATGGCTTTTCACAACTTTGTAAGCAGTTTGTTGTCGAATTTACGGTTGGCTGTTGCGTTAATCTTCTTATGCATGATACATTTTCGATACATTTACTTATTGTTTTCGAAATTGAACTGCGGGGGTGTCATTACAATGACTTAGGTTAAATATACAAGCAACTCCGCCAAAATTTCCTTCGTTTTTCGAACTTTGCATGCTGTTTTCTATCATTTTACAGCCAGTTCATGTAAACATCTATATGGTGCTTTCAACTGGCTTTTATTAAATTTGTCGACTTTACCACTGCGAGTTTCTATATGTCAACAACTTAGGTCATACATACTAATACATCAACCAACTTTGTAATACCTTTGCACAACTTTGCAATCACTTTGAACAACTTTGAGCGGTGTGTTAACAGCTTAAAACCCACTACGTGCCGACAGCATCTACAACTTGTTCTTGAAAATTAGAAGGAATGTGAAAACTTTTTTTCAATTAAAATAGTTACAAAAATTCCACGATTTTCCACTATAAATGATTGGCATCACAGACAGGAAGAATACAGGAACGTATCCTTATATTTTTACTACTTCTGTGATGAAAAAAAAATCAACGACTCGTTTACTCAGGGAGTCTTCCATGCGAGTACTAACCATGCCCGATCGCGCTTTACTTTAAACATGTGTTGGTCACCTAACCACACAGGTGCATTATTTATTTGAAAGTAAGCTGAATTGGCGGGTATTTCATGTTTTTGAATGTTTGAAATCGTTATCGCTGGCACAAAGTACCTTCTATAATTGACCTATGACCTCTACATACTTGGAGTAACACGACGGTAATTAACAGCAATTCACGAAATATTCATTCACATTTTCGAACTTTTAACTATGGTACTTTTTAATATGATATCTCAGGTAACAATCCCGATTGAAACAAGCAACTTTGCAATGGCTTTTCACAACTTTGTAAGCAGTTTGTTGTCGAATTTACGGTTGGCTGTTGCGTTAATCTACTTATGCATGATACATTTTCGATACATTTACTTATTGTTTTCGAAATTGAACTGCGGGGGTGTCATTACAATGACTTAGGTTAAATATACAAGCAACTCCGCCAAAATTTCCTTCGTTTTTCGAACTTTGCATGCTGTTTTCTAACATTTTACAGCCAGTTCATGTAAACATCTATATGGTGCTTTCAACTGGCTTTTATTAAATTTGTCGACTTTACCACTGCGAGTTTCTATATGTCAACAACTTAGGTCATACATACTAATACATCAACCAACTTTGTAATAACTTTGCACAACTTTGCAATCACTTTGAACAACATTGAGCGGTGTGTTAACAGCTTAAAACCCACTACGTGCCAACAGCATCTACAACTTGTTCTTGAAAATTAGAAGGAATGTGAAAACTTTTTTTCAATTAAAATAGTTACAAAAATTCCACGATTTTCCACTATAAATGATTGGCATCACAGACAGGAAGAATACAGGAACGTATCCTTATATTTTTACTACTTCTGTGATGAAAAAAAAATCAACGACTAGTTTACTCAGGGAGTCTCCCATACGAGTACTAACCATGCCCGATCGCGCTTTACTTTTAAACATGTGTCGGTCACCTAACCTCACAGCTGCATTGTTTATTTGAAAGTAAGCTGAATTGGCGGGTATTTCATGTTTTTGAATGTTTGAAATCGTTATCGCTGGCACAAAGTACCTTCTATAATTGACCTATGACCTCTACATACTTGGAGTAACACGACGGTAATTAACAGCAATTCACGAAATATTCATTCACATTTTCGAACTTTTAACTATGGTACTTTTTAATATGATATCTCAGGTAACAATCCCGATTAAAACAAGCAACTTTGCAATGGCTTTTCACAACTTTGTAAGCAGTTTGTTGTCGAATTTACGGTTGGCCGTTGCGTTAATCTACTTATGCATGATACATTTTCGATACATTTACTTATTGTTTTCGAAATTTAACTGCGGGGGTGTCATTACAATGACTTAGGTTAAATATACAAGCAACTCCGCCAAAATTTCCTTCGTTTTTCGAACTTTGCATGCTGTTTTCTATCATTTTACAGCCAGTTCATGTAAACATCTATATGGTGCTTTCAACTGGCTTTTATTAAATTTGTCGACTTTACCACTGCGAGTTTCTATATGTCAACAACTTAGGTCATACATACTAATACATCAACCATCTTTGTAATAACTTTGCACAACTTTGCAATCACTTTGAACAACTTTGAGCGGTGTGTTAACAGCTTAAAACCCACTACGTGCCGACAGCATCTACAACTTGTTCTTGAAAATTAGAAGGAATGTGAAAACTTTTTTTCAATTAAAATAGTTACAAAAATTCCACGATTTTCCACTATAAATGATTGGCATCACAGACAGGAAGAATACAGGAACGTATCCTTATATTTTTACTACTTCTGTGATGAAAAAAAATCAACGACTCGTTTACTCAGGGAGTCTTCCATGCGAGTACTAACCATGCCCGATCGCGCTTTACTTTAAACATGTGTTGGTCACCTAACCACACAGGTGCATTATTTATTTGAAAGTAAGCTGAATTGGCGGGTATTTCATGTTTTTGAATGTTTGAAATCGTTATCGCTGGCACAAAGTACCTTCTATAATTGACCTATGACCTCTACATACTTGGAGTAACACGACGGTAATTAACAGCAATTCACGAAATATTCATTCACATTTTCGAACTTTTAACTATGGTACTTTTTAATATGATATCTCAGGTAACAATCCCGATTAAAACAAGCAACTTTGCAATGGCTTTTCACAACTTTGTAAGCAGTTTGTTGTCGAATTTACGGTTGGCTGTTGCGTTAATCTACTTATGCATGATACATTTTCGATACATTTACTTATTGTTTTCGAAATTTAACTGCGGGGGTGTCATTACAATGACTTAGGTTAAATATACAAGCAACTCCGCCAAAATTTCCTTCGTTTTTCGAACTTTGCATGCTGTTTTCTATCATTTTACAGCCAGTTCATGTAAACATCTATATGGTGCTTTCAACTGGCTTTTATTAAATTTGTCGACTTTACCACTGCGAGTTTCTATATGTCAACAACTTAGGTCATACATACTAATACATCAACCAACTTTGTAATAACTTTGCACAACTTTGCAATCACTTTGAACAACTTTGAGCGGTGTGTTAACAGCTTAAAACCCACTACGTGCCGACAGCATCTACAACTTGTTCTTGAAAATTAGAAGGAATGTGAAAACTTTTTTTCAATTAAAATAGTTACAAAAATTCCACGATTTTCCACTATAAATGATTGGCATCACAGACAGGAAGAATACAGGAACGTATCCTTATATTTTTACTACTTCTGTGATGAAAAAAAAATCAACGACTCGTTTACTCAGGGAGTCTTCCATGCGAGTACTAACCATGCCCGATCGCGCTTTACTTTAAACATGTGTTGGTCACCTAACCACACAGGTGCATTATTTATTTGAAAGTAAGCTGAATTGGCGGGTATTTCATGTTTTTGAATGTTTGAAATCGTTATCGCTGGCACAAAGTACCTTCTATAATTGACCTATGACCTCTACATACTTGGAGTAACACGACGGTAATTAACAGCAATTCACGAAATATTCATTCACATTTTCGAACTTTTAACTATGGTACTTTTTAATATGATATCTCAGGTAACAATCCCGATTGAAACAAGCAACTTTGCAATGGCTTTTCACAACTTTGTAAGCAGTTTGTTGTCGAATTTACGGTTGGCTGTTGCGTTAATCTACTTATGCATGATACATTTTCGATACATTTACTTATTGTTTTCGAAATTGAACTGCGGGGGTGTCATTACAATGACTTAGGTTAAATATACAAGCAACTCCGCCAAAATTTCCTTCGTTTTTCGAACTTTGCATGCTGTTTTCTAACATTTTACAGCCAGTTCATGTAAACATCTATATGGTGCTTTCAACTGGCTTTTATTAAATTTGTCGACTTTACCACTGCGAGTTTCTATATGTCAACAACTTAGGTCATACATACTAATACATCAACCAACTTTGTAATAACTTTGCACAACTTTGCAATCACTTTGAACAACATTGAGCGGTGTGTTAACAGCTTAAAACCCACTACGTGCCGACAGCATCTACAACTTGTTCTTGAAAATTAGAAGGAATGTGAAAACTTTTTTTCAATTAAAATAGTTACAAAAATTCCACGATTTTCCACTATAAATGATTGGCATCACAGACAGGAAGAATACAGGAACGTATCCTTATATTTTTACTACTTCTGTGATGAAAAAAAAATCAACGACTAGTTTACTCAGGGAGTCTCCCATACGAGTACTAACCATGCCCGATCGCGCTTTACTTTTAAACATGTGTCGGTCACCTAACCTCACAGCTGCATTGTTTATTTGAAAGTAAGCTGAATTGGCGGGTATTTCATGTTTTTGAATGTTTGAAATCGTTATCGCTGGCACAAAGTACCTTCTATAATTGACCTATGACCTCTACATACTTGGAGTAACACGACGGTAATTAACAGCAATTCACGAAATATTCATTCACATTTTCGAACTTTTAACTATGGTACTTTTTAATATGATATCTCAGGTAACAATCCCGATTAAAACAAGCAACTTTGCAATGGCTTTTCACAACTTTGTAAGCAGTTTGTTGTCGAATTTACGGTTGGCTGTTGCGTTAATCTACTTATGCATGATACATTTTCGATACATTTACTTATTGTTTTCGAAATTTAACTGCGGGGGTGTCATTACAATGACTTAGGTTAAATATACAAGCAACTCCGCCAAAATTTCCTTCGTTTTTCGAACTTTGCATGCTGTTTTCTATCATTTTACAGCCAGTTCATGTAAACATCTATATGGTGCTTTCAACTGGCTTTTATTAAATTTGTCGACTTTACCACTGCGAGTTTCTATATGTCAACAACTTAGGTCATACATACTAATACATCAACCAACTTTGTAATAACTTTGCACAACTTTGCAATCACTTTGAACAACTTTGAGCGGTGTGTTAACAGCTTAAAACCCACTACGTGCCGACAGCATCTACAACTTGTTCTTGAAAATTAGAAGGAATGTGAAAACTTTTTTTCAATTAAAATAGTTACAAAAATTCCACGATTTTACACTATAAATGATTGGCATCACAGACAGGAAGAATACAGGAACGTATCCTTATATTTTTACTACTTCTGTGATGAAAAAAAAATCAACGACTAGTTTACTCATGGAGTCTCCCATGCGAGTACTAACCATGCCCGATCGCGCTTTACTTTTAAACATGTGTCGGTCACCTAACCACACAGGTGCATTATTTATTTGAAAGTAAGCTGAATTGGCGGGTATTTCATGTTTTTGAATGTTTGAAATCGTTATCGCTGGCACAAAGTAACTTCTATAATTGACCTATGACCTCTACATACTTGGAGTTACACGACGGTAATTAACAGCAATTCACGAAATATTCATTCACATTTTCGAACTTTTAACTATGGTACTTTTTAATATGATATCTCAGGTAACAATCCCGATTAAAACAAGCAACTTTGCAATGGCTTTTCACAACTTTGTAAGCAGTTTGTTGTCGAATTTACGGTTGGCTGTTGCGTTAATCTACTTATGCATGATACATTTTCGATACATTTACTTATTGTTTTCGAAATTTAACTGCGGGGGTGTCATTACAATGACTTAGGTTAAATATACAAGCAACTCCGCCAAAATTTCCTTCGTTTTTCGAACTTTGCATGCTGTTTTCTAACATTTTACAGCCAGTTCATGTAAACATCTATATGGTGCTTTCAACTGGCTTTTATTAAATTTGTCGACTTTACCACTGCGAGTTTCTATATGTCAACAACTTAGGTCATACATACTAATACATCAACCAACTTTGTAATAACTTTGCACAACTTTGCAATCACTTTGAACAACTTTGAGCGGTGTGTTAACAGCTTAAAACCCACTACGTGCCGACAGCATCTACAACTTGTTCTTGAAAATTAGAAGGAATGTGAAAACTTGTTTTCAATTAAAATAGTTACAAAAATTCCACGATTCTACACTATAAATGATTGGCATCACAGACAGGAAGAATACAGGAACGTATCCTTATATTTTTACTACTTCTGTGATGAAAAAAAAATCAACGACTAGTTTACTCATGGAGTCTCCCATGCGAGTACTAACCATGCCCGATCGCGCTTTACTTTTAAACATGTGTCGGTCACCTAACCACACAGCTGCATTGTTTATTTGAAAGTAAGCTGAATTGGCGGGTATTTCATGTTTTTGAATGTTTGAAATCGTTATCGCTGGCACAAAGTACCTTCTATAATTGACCTATGACCTCTACATACTTGGAGTAACACGACGGTAATTAACAGCAATTCACGAAATATTCATTCACATTTTCGAACTTTTAACTATGGTACTTTTTAATATGATATCTCAGGTAACAATCCCGATTAAAACAAGCAACTTTGCAATGGCTTTTCACAACTTTGTAAGCAGTTTGTTGTCGAATTTACGGTTGGCTGTTGCGTTAATCTACTTATGCATGATACATTTTCGATACATTTACTTATTGTTTTCGAAATTTAACTGCGGGGGTGTCATTACAATGACTTAGGTTAAATATACAAGCAACTCCGCCAAAATTTCCTTCGTTTTTCGAACTTTGCATGCTGTTTTCTAACATTTTACAGCCAGTTCATGTAAACATCTATATGGTGCTTTCAACTGGCTTTTATTAAATTTGTCGACTTTACCACTGCGAGTTTCTATATGTCAACAACTTAGGTCATACATACTAATACATCAACCAACTTTGTAATAACTTTGCACAACTTTGCAATCACTTTGAACAACTTTGAGCGGTGTGTTAACAGCTTAAAACCCACTACGTGCCGACAGCATCTACAACTTGTTCTTGAAAATTAGAAGGAATGTGAAAACTTTTTTTCAATTAAAATAGTTACAAAAATTCCACGATTTTCCACTATAAATGATTGGCATCACAGACAGGAAGAATACAGGAACGTATCCTTATATTTTTACTACTTCTGTGATGAAAAAAAAATCAACGACTCGTTTACTCAGGGAGTCTTCCATGCGAGTACTAACCATGCCCGATCGCGCTTTACTTTAAACATGTGTTGGTCACCTAACCACACAGGTGCATTATTTATTTGAAAGTAAGCTGAATTGGCGGGTATTTCATGTTTTTGAATGTTTGAAATCGTTATCGCTGGCACAAAGTACCTTCTATAATTGACCTATGACCTCTACATACTTGGAGTAACACGACGGTAATTAACAGCAATTCACGAAATATTCATTCACATTTTCGAACTTTTAACTATGGTACTTTTTAATATGATATCTCAGGTAACAATCCCGATTGAAACAAGCAACTTTGCAATGGCTTTTCACAACTTTGTAAGCAGTTTGTTGTCGAATTTACGGTTGGCTGTTGCGTTAATCTACTTATGCATGATACATTTTCGATACATTTACTTATTGTTTTCGAAATTGAACTGCGGGGGTGTCATTACAATGACTTAGGTTAAATATACAAGCAACTCCGCCAAAATTTCCTTCGTTTTTCGAACTTTGCATGCTGTTTTCTAACATTTTACAGCCAGTTCATGTAAACATCTATATGGTGCTTTCAACTGGCTTTTATTAAATTTGTCGAATTTACCACTGCGAGTTTCTATATGTCAACAACTTAGGTCATACATACTAATACATCAACCAACTTTGTAATAACTTTGCACAACTTTGCAATCACTTTGAACAACTTTGAGCGGTGTGTTAACAGCTTAAAACCCACTACGTGCCGACAGCATCTACAACTTGTTCTTGAAAATTAGAAGGAATGTGAAAACTTTTTTTCAATTAAAATAGTTACAAAAATTCCACGATTTTCCACTATAAATGATTGGCATCACAGACAGGAAGAATACAGGAACGTATCCTTATATTTTTACTACTTCTGTGATGAAAAAAAAATCAACGACTAGTTTACTCAGGGAGTCTCCCATACGAGTACTAACCATGCCCGATCGCGCTTTACTTTTAAACATGTGTCGGTCACCTAACCTCACAGCTGCATTGTTTATTTGAAAGTAAGCTGAATTGGCGGGTATTTCATGTTTTTGAATGTTTGAAATCGTTATCTCTGGCACAAAGTACCTTCTATAATTGACCTATGACCTCTACATACTTGGAGTAACACGACGGTAATTAACAGCAATTCACGAAATATTCATTCACATTTTCGAACTTTTAACTATGGTACTTTTTAATATGATATCTCAGGTAACAATCCCGATTAAAACAAGCAACTTTGCAATGGCTTTTCACAACTTTGTAAGCAGTTTGTTGTCGAATTTACGGTTGGCTGTTGCGTTAATCTACTTATGCATGATACATTTTCGATACATTTACTTATTGTTTTCGAAATTTAACTGCGGGGGTGTCATTACAATGACTTAGGTTAAATATACAAGCAACTCCGCAAAAATTTCCTTCGTTTTTCGAACTTTGCATGCTGTTTTCTAACATTTTACAGCCAGTTCATGTAAACATCTATATGGTGCTTTCAACTGGCTTTTATTAAATTTGTCGACTTTACCACTGCGAGTTTCTATACGTCAACAACTTAGGTCATACATACTAATACATCAACCAACTTTGTAATAACTTTGCACAACTTTGCAATCACTTTGAACAACTTTGAGCGGTGTGTTAACAGCTTAAAACCCACTACGTGCCGACAGCATCTACAACTTGTTTTTGAAAATTAGAAGGAATGTGAAAACTTTTTTTCAATTAAAATAGTTACAAAAATTCCACGATTTTACACTATAAATGATTGGCATCACAGACAGGAAGAATACAGGAACGTATCCTTATATTTTTACTACTTCTGTGATGAAAAAAAAATCAACGACTAGTTTACTCATGGAGTCTCCCATGCGAGTACTAACCATGCCCGATCGCGCTTTACTTTTAAACATGTGTCGGTCACCTAACCACACAGCTGCATTGTTTATTTGAAAGTAAGCTGAATTGGCGGGTATTTCATGTTTTTGAATGTTTGAAATCGTTATCGCTGGCACAAAGTACCTTCTATAATTGACCTATGACCTCTACATACTTGGAGTAACACGACGGTAATTAACAGCAATTCACGAAATATTCATTCACATTTTCGAACTTTTAACTATGGTACTTTTTAATATGATATCTCAGGTAACAATCCCGATTAAAACAAGCAACTTTGCAATGGCTTTTCACAACTTTGTAAGCAGTTTGTTGTCGAATTTACGGTTGGCTGTTGCGTTAATCTACTTATGCATGATACATTTTCGATACATTTACTTATTGTTTTCGAAATTTAACTGCGGGGGTGTCATTACAATGACTTAGGTTAAATATACAAGCAACTCCGCCAAAATTTCCTTCGTTTTTCGAACTTTGCATGCTGTTTTCTAACATTTTACAGCCAGTTCATGTAAACATCTATATGGTGCTTTCAACTGGCTTTTATTAAATTTGTCGACTTTACCACTGCGAGTTTCTATATGTCAACAACTTAGGTCATACATACTAATACATCAACCAACTTTGTAATAACTTTGCACAACTTTGCAATCACTTTGAACAACTTTGAGCGGTGTGTTAACAGCTTAAAACCCACTACGTGCCGACAGCATCTACAACTTGTTCTTGAAAATTAGAAGGAATGTGAAAACTTTTTTTCAATTAAAATAGTTACAAAAATTCCACGATTTTCCACTATAAATGATTGGCATCACAGACAGGAAGAATACAGGAACGTATCCTTATATTTTTACTACTTCTGTGATGAAAAAAAAATCAACGACTCGTTTACTCAGGGAGTCTTCCATGCGAGTACTAACCATGCCCGATCGCGCTTTACTTTAAACATGTGTTGGTCACCTAACCACACAGGTGCATTATTTATTTGAAAGTAAGCTGAATTGGCGGGTATTTCATGTTTTTGAATGTTTGAAATCGTTATCGCTGGCACAAAGTACCTTCTATAATTGACCTATGACCTCTACATACTTGGAGTAACACGACGGTAATTAACAGCAATTCACGAAATATTCATTCACATTTTCGAACTTTTAACTATGGTACTTTTTAATATGATATCTCAGGTAACAATCCCGATTGAAACAAGCAACTTTGCAATGGCTTTTCACAACTTTGTAAGCAGTTTGTTGTCGAATTTACGGTTGGCTGTTGCGTTAATCTACTTATGCATGATACATTTTCGATACATTTACTTATTGTTTTCGAAATTGAACTGCGGGGGTGTCATTACAATGACTTAGGTTAAATATACAAGCAACTCCGCCAAAATTTCCTTCGTTTTTCGAACTTTGCATGCTGTTTTCTAACATTTTACAGCCAGTTCATGTAAACATCTATATGGTGCTTTCAACTGGCTTTTATTAAATTTGTCGACTTTACCACTGCGAGTTTCTATATGTCAACAACTTAGGTCATACATACTAATACATCAACCAACTTTGTAATAACTTTGCACAACTTTGCAATCACTTTGAACAACATTGAGCGGTGTGTTAACAGCTTAAAACCCACTACGTGCCGACAGCATCTACAACTTGTTCTTGAAAATTAGAAGGAATGTGAAAACTTTTTTTCAATTAAAATAGTTACAAAAATTCCACGATTTTCCACTATAAATGATTGGCATCACAGACAGGAAGAATACAGGAACGTATCCTTATATTTTTACTACTTCTGTGATGAAAAAAAAATCAACGACTAGTTTACTCAGGGAGTCTCCCATACGAGTACTAACCATGCCCGATCGCGCTTTACTTTTAAACATGTGTCGGTCACCTAACCTCACAGCTGCATTGTTTATTTGAAAGTAAGCTGAATTGGCGGGTATTTCATGTTTTTGAATGTTTGAAATCGTTATCGCTGGCACAAAGTACCTTCTATAATTGACCTATGACCTCTACATACTTGGAGTAACACGACGGTAATTAACAGCAATTCACGAAATATTCATTCACATTTTCGAACTTTTAACTATGGTACTTTTTAATATGATATCTCAGGTAACAATCCCGATTAAAACAAGCAACTTTGCAATGGCTTTTCACAACTTTGTAAGCAGTTTGTTGTCGAATTTACGGTTGGCTGTTGCGTTAATCTACTTATGCATGATACATTTTCGATACATTTACTTATTGTTTTCGAAATTTAACTGCGGGGGTGTCATTACAATGACTTAGGTTAAATATACAAGCAACTCCGCCAAAATTTCCTTCGTTTTTCGAACTTTGCATGCTGTTTTCTAACATTTTACAGCCAGTTCATGTAAACATCTATATGGTGCTTTCAACTGGCTTTTATTAAATTTGTCGACTTTACCACTGCGAGTTTCTATATGTCAACAACTTAGGTCATACATACTAATACATCAACCAACTTTGTAATAACTTTGCACAACTTTGCAATCACTTTGAACAACTTTGAGCGGTGTGTTAACAGCTTAAAACCCACTACGTGCCGACAGCATCTACAACTTGTTCTTGAAAATTAGAAGGAATGTGAAAACTTTTTTTCAATTAAAATAGTTACAAAAATTCCACGATTTTACACTATAAATGATTGGCATCACAGACAGGAAGAATACAGGAACGTATCCTTATATTTTTACTACTTCTGTGATGAAAAAAAAATCAACGACTAGTTTACTCATGGAGTCTCCCATGCGAGTACTAACCATGCCCGATCGCGCTTTACTTTTAAACATGTGTCGGTCACCTAACCACACAGCTGCATTGTTTATTTGAAAGTAAGCTGAATTGGCGGGTATTTCATGTTTTTGAATGTTTGAAATCGTTATCGCTGGCACAAAGTACCTTCTATAATTGACCTATGACCTCTACATACTTGGAGTAACACGACGGTAATTAACAGCAATTCACGAAATATTCATTCACATTTTCGAACTTTTAACTATGGTACTTTTTAATATGATATCTCAGGTAACAATCCCGATTGAAACAAGCAACTTTGCAATGGCTTTTCACAACTTTGTAAGCAGTTTGTTGTCGAATTTACGGTTGGCTGTTGCGTTAATCTACTTATGCATGATACATTTTCGATACATTTACTTATTGTTTTCGAAATTGAACTGCGGGGGTGTCATTACAATGACTTAGGTTAAATATACAAGCAACTCCGCCAAAATTTCCTTCGTTTTTCGAACTTTGCATGCTGTTTTCTAACATTTTACAGCCAGTTCATGTAAACATCTATATGGTGCTTTCAACTGGCTTTTATTAAATTTGTCGACTTTACCACTGCGAGTTTCTATATGTCAACAACTTAGGTCATACATACTAATACATCAACCAACTTTGTAATAACTTTGCACAACTTTGCAATCACTTTGAACAACATTGAGCGGTGTGTTAACAGCTTAAAACCCACTACGTGCCGACAGCATCTACAACTTGTTCTTGAAAATTAGAAGGAATGTGAAAACTTTTTTTCAATTAAAATAGTTACAAAAATTCCACGATTTTCCACTATAAATGATTGGCATCACAGACAGGAAGAATACAGGAACGTATCCTTATATTTTTACTACTTCTGTGATGAAAAAAAAATCAACGACTAGTTTACTCAGGGAGTCTCCCATACGAGTACTAACCATGCCCGATCGCGCTTTACTTTTAAACATGTGTCGGTCACCTAACCTCACAGCTGCATTGTTTATTTGAAAGTAAGCTGAATTGGCGGGTATTTCATGTTTTTGAATGTTTGAAATCGTTATCGCTGGCACAAAGTACCTTCTATAATTGACCTATGACCTCTACATACTTGGAGTAACACGACGGTAATTAACAGCAATTCACGAAATATTCATTCATATTTTCGAACTTTTAACTATGGTACTTTTTAATATGATATCTCAGGTAACAATCCCGATTAAAACAAGCAACTTTGCAATGGCTTTTCACAACTTTGTAAGCAGTTTGTTGTCGAATTTACGGTTGGCTGTTGCGTTAATCTACTTATGCATGATACATTTTCGATACATTTACTTATTGTTTTCGAAATTTAACTGCGGGGGTGTCATTACAATGACTTAGGTTAAATATACAAGCAACTCCGCCAAAATTTCCTTCGTTTTTCGAACTTTGCATGCTGTTTTCTAACATTTTACAGCCAGTTCATGTAAACATCTATATGGTGCTTTCAACTGGCTTTTATTAAATTTGTCGACTTTACCACTGCGAGTTTCTATATGTCAACAACTTAGGTCATACATACTAATACATCAACCAACTTTGTAATAACTTTGCACAACTTTGCAATCACTTTGAACAACTTTGAGCGGTGTGTTAACAGCTTAAAACCCACTACGTGCCGACAGCATCTACAACTTGTTCTTGAAAATTAGAAGGAATGTGAAAACTTTTTTTCAATTAAAATAGTTACAAAAATTCCACGATTTTACACTATAAATGATTGGCATCACAGACAGGAAGAATACAGGAACGTATCCTTATATTTTTACTACTTCTGTGATGAAAAAAAATCAACGACTAGTTTACTCATGGAGTCTCCCATGCGAGTACTAACCATGCCCGATCGCGCTTTACTTTTAAACATGTGTCGGTCACCTAACCACACAGCTGCATTGTTTATTTGAAAGTAAGCTGAATTGGCGGGTATTTCATGTTTTTGAATGTTTGAAATCGTTATCGCTGGCACAAAGTACCTTCTATAATTGACCTATGACCTCTACATACTTGGAGTAACACGACGGTAATTAACAGCAATTCACGAAATATTCATTCACATTTTCGAACTTTTAACTATGGTACTTTTTAATATGATATCTCAGGTAACAATCCCGATTAAAACAAGCAACTTTGCAATGGCTTTTCACAACTTTGTAAGCAGTTTGTTGTCGAATTTACGGTTGGCTGTTGCGTTAATCTACTTATGCATGATACATTTTCGATACATTTACTTATTGTTTTCGAAATTTAACTGCGGGGGTGTCATTACAATGACTTAGGTTAAATATACAAGCAACTCCGCCAAAATTTCCTTCGTTTTTCGAACTTTGCATGCTGTTTTCTAACATTTTACAGCCAGTTCATGTAAACATCTATATGGTGCTTTCAACTGGCTTTTATTAAATTTGTCGACTTTACCACTGCGAGTTTCTATATGTCAACAACTTAGGTCATACATACTAATACATCAACCAACTTTGTAATAACTTTGCACAACTTTGCAATCACTTTGAACAACTTTGAGCGGTGTGTTAACAGCTTAAAACCCACTACGTGCCGACAGCATCTACAACTTGTTCTTGAAAATTAGAAGGAATGTGAAAACTTTTTTTCAATTAAAATAGTTACAAAAATTCCACGATTTTACACTATAAATGATTGGCATCACAGACAGGAAGAATACAGGAACGTATCCTTATATTTTTACTACTTCTGTGATGAAAAAAAAATCAACGACTAGTTTACTCATGGAGTCTCCCATGCGAGTACTAACCATGCCCGATCGCGCTTTACTTTTAAACATGTGTCGGTCACCTAACCACACAGCTGCATTGTTTATTTGAAAGTAAGCTGAATTGGCGGGTATTTCATGTTTTTGAATGTTTGAAATCGTTATCGCTGGCACAAAGTACCTTCTATAATTGACCTATGACCTCTACATACTTGGAGTAACACGACGGTAATTAACAGCAATTCACGAAATATTCATTCACATTTTCGAACTTTTAACTATGGTACTTTTTAATATGATATCTCAGGTAACAATCCCGATTAAAACAAGCAACTTTGCAATGGCTTTTCACAACTTTGTAAGCAGTTTGTTGTCGAATTTACGGTTGGCTGTTGCGTTAATCTACTTATGCATGATACATTTTCGATACATTTACTTATTGTTTTCGAAATTTAACTGCGGGGGTGTCATTACAATGACTTAGGTTAAATATACAAGCAACTCCGCCAAAATTTCCTTCGTTTTTCGAACTTTGCATGCTGTTTTCTAACATTTTACAGCCAGTTCATGTAAACATCTATATGGTGCTTTCAACTGGCTTTTATTAAATTTGTCGACTTTACCACTGCGAGTTTCTATATGTCAACAACTTAGGTCATACATACTAATACATCAACCAACTTTGTAATAACTTTGCACAACATTGCAATCACTTTGAACAACTTTGAGCGGTGTGTTAACAGCTTAAAACCCACTACGTGCCGACAGCATCTACAACTTGTTCTTGAAAATTAGAAGGAATGTGAAAACTTTTTTTCAATTAAAATAGTTACAAAAATTCCACGATTTTACACTATAAATGATTGGCATCACAGACAGGAAGAATACAGGAACGTATCCTTATATTTTTACTACTTCTGTGATGAAAAAAAAATCAACGACTAGTTTACTCATGGAGTCTCCCATGCGAGTACTAACCATGCCCGATCGCGCTTTACTTTTAAACATGTGTCGGTCACCTAACCACACAGGTGCATTATTTATTTGAAAGTAAGCTGAATTGGCGGGTATTTCATGTTTTTGAATGTTTGAAATCGTTATCGCTGGCACAAAGAACCTTCTATAATTGACCTATGACCTCTACATACTTGGAGTAACACGACGGTAATTAACAGCAATTCACGAAATATTCATTCACATTTTCGAACTTTTAACTATGGTACTTATTAATATGATATCTCAGGTAACAATCCCGATTGAAACAAGCAACTTTGCAATGGCTTTTCACAACTTTGTAAGCAGTTTGTTGTCGAATTTACGGTTGGCTGTTGCGTTAATCTACTTATGCATGATACATTTTCGATACATTTACTTATTGTTTTCGAAATTGAACTGGGGGGGTGTCATTACAATGACTTAGGTTAAATATACAAGCAACTCCGCCAAAATTTCCTTCGTT
The DNA here is from genome assembly GCF_978046115.1 of Saccoglossus kowalevskii. Lineage (NCBI taxonomy): Eukaryota > Metazoa > Hemichordata > Enteropneusta > Harrimaniidae > Saccoglossus > Saccoglossus kowalevskii. The sequence continues at coordinate 8,840,300 of NC_140661.1, read as the reverse complement.
TTTCGAACTTTGCATGCTGTTTTCTAACATTTTACAGCCAGTTCATGTAAACATCTATATGGTGCTTTCAACTGGCTTTTATTAAATTTGTCGACTTTACCACTGCGAGTTTCTATATGTCAACAACTTAGGTCATACATACTAATACATCAACCAACTTTGTAATAACTTTGCACAACTTTGCAATCACTTTGAACAACATTGAGCGGTGTGTTAACAGCTTAAAACCCACTACGTGCCGACAGCATCTACAACTTGTTCTTGAAAATTAGAAGGAATGTGAAAACTTTTTTTCAATTAAAATAGTTACAAAAATTCCACGATTTTCCACTATAAATGATTGGCATCACAGACAGGAAGAATACAGGAACGTATCCTTATATTTTTACTACTTCTGTGATGAAAAAAAATCAACGACTAGTTTACTCAGGGAGTCTCCCATACGAGTACTAACCATGCCCGATCGCGCTTTACTTTTAAACATGTGTCGGTCACCTAACCTCACAGCTGCATTGTTTATTTGAAAGTAAGCTGAATTGGCGGGTATTTCATGTTTTTGAATGTTTGAAATCGTTATCGCTGGCACAAAGTACCTTCTATAATTGACCTATGACCTCTACATACTTGGAGTAACACGACGGTAATTAACAGCAATTCACGAAATATTCATTCACATTTTCGAACTTTTAACTATGGTACTTATTAATATGATATCTCAGGTAACAATCCCGATTGAAACAAGCAACTTTGCAATGGCTTTTCACAACTTTGTAAGCAGTTTGTTGTCGAATTTACGGTTGGCTGTTGCGTTAATCTACTTATGCATGATACATTTTCGATACATTTACTTATTGTTTTCGAAATTGAACTGCGGGGGTGTCATTACAATGACTTAGGTTAAATATACAAGCAACTCCGCCAAAATTTCCTTCGTTTTTCGAACTTTGCATGCTGTTTTCTAACATTTTACAGCCAGTTCATGTAAACATCTATATGGTGCTTTCAACTGGCTTTTATTAAATTTGTCGACTTTACCACTGCGAGTTTCTATATGTCAACAACTTAGGTCATACATACTAATACATCAACCAACTTTGTAATAACTTTGCACAACTTTGCAATCACTTTGAACAACATTGAGCGGTGTGTTAACAGCTTAAAACCCACTACGTGCCGACAGCATCTACAACTTGTTCTTGAAAATTAGAAGGAATGTGAAAACTTTTTTTCAATTAAAATAGTTACAAAAATTCCACGATTTTCCACTATAAATGATTGGCATCACAGACAGGAAGAATACAGGAACGTATCCTTATATTTTTACTACTTCTGTGATGAAAAAAAAATCAACGACTAGTTTACTCAGGGAGTCTCCCATACGAGTACTAACCATGCCCGATCGCGCTTTACTTTTAAACATGTGTCGGTCACCTAACCTCACAGCTGCATTGTTTATTTGAAAGTAAGCTGAATTGGCGGGTATTTCATGTTTTTGAATGTTTGAAATCGTTATCGCTGGCACAAAGTACCTTCTATAATTGACCTATGACCTCTACATACTTGGAGTAACACGACGGTAATTAACAGCAATTCACGAAATATTCATTCACATTTTCGAACTTTTAACTATGGTACTTTTTAATATGATATCTCAGGTAACAATCCCGATTAAAACAAGCAACTTTGCAATGGCTTTTCACAACTTTGTAAGCAGTTTGTTGTCGAATTTACGGTTGGCTGTTGCGTTAATCTACTTATGCATGATACATTTTCGATACATTTACTTATTGTTTTCGAAATTTAACTGCGGGGGTGTCATTACAATGACTTAGGTTAAATATACAAGCAACTCCGCCAAAATTTCCTTCGTTTTTCGAACTTTGCATGCTGTTTTCTAACATTTTACAGCCAGTTCATGTAAACATCTATATGGTGCTTTCAACTGGCTTTTATTAAATTTGTCGACTTTACCACTGCGAGTTTCTATATGTCAACAACTTAGGTCATACATACTAATACATCAACCAACTTTGTAATAACTTTGCACAACTTTGCAATCACTTTGAACAACTTTGAGCGGTGTGTTAACAGCTTAAAACCCACTACGTGCCGACAGCATCTACAACTTGTTCTTGAAAATTAGAAGGAATGTGAAAACTTTTTTTCAATTAAAATAGTTACAAAAATTCCACGATTTTACACTATAAATGATTGGCATCACAGACAGGAAGAATACAGGAACGTATCCTTATATTTTTACTACTTCTGTGATGAAAAAAAAATCAACGACTAGTTTACTCATGGAGTCTCCCATGCGAGTACTAACCATGCCCGATCGCGCTTTACTTTTAAACATGTGTCGGTCACCTAACCACACAGGTGCATTGTTTATTTGAAAGTAAGCTGAATTGGCGGGTATTTCATGTTTTTGAATGTTTGAAATCGTTATCGCTGGCACAAAGTACCTTCTATAATTGACCTATGACCTCTACATACTTGGAGTAACACGACGGTAATTAACAGCAATTCACGAAATATTCATTCACATTTTCGAACTTTTAACTATGGTACTTTTTAATATGATATCTCAGGTAACAATCCCGATTAAAACAAGCAACTTTGCAATGGTTTTTCACAACTTTGTAAGCAGTTTGTTGTCGAATTTACGGTTGGCTGTTGCGTTAATCTACTTATGCATGATACATTTTCGATACATTTACTTATTGTTTTCGAAATTTAACTGCGGGGGTGTCATTACAATGACTTAGGTTAAATATACAAGCAACTCCGCCAAAATTTCCTTCGTTTTTCGAACTTTGCATGCTGTTTTCTAACATTTTACAGCCAGTTCATGTAAACATCTATATGGTGCTTTCAACTGGCTTTTATTAAATTTGTCGACTTTACCACTGCGAGTTTCTATATGTCAACAACTTAGGTCATACATACTAATACATCAACCAACTTTGTAATAACTTTGCACAACTTTGCAATCACTTTGAACAACTTTGAGCGGTGTGTTAACAGCTTAAAACCCACTACGTGCCGACAGCATCTACAACTTGTTCTTGAAAATTAGAAGGAATGTGAAAACTTTATTTCAATTAAAATAGTTACAAAAATTCCACGATTTTACACTATAAATGATTGGCATCACAGACAGGAAGAATACAGGAACGTATCCTTATATTTTTACTACTTCTGTGATGAAAAAAAAATCAACGACTAGTTTACTCATGGAGTCTCCCATGCGAGTACTAACCATGCCCGATCGCGCTTTACTTTTAAACATGTGTCGGTCACCTAACCACACAGGTGCATTATTTATTTGAAAGTAAGCTGAATTGGCGGGTATTTCATGTTTTTGAATGTTTGAAATCGTTATCGCTGGCACAAAGTACCTTCTATAATTGACCTATGACCTCTACATACTTGGAGTAACACGACGGTAATTAACAGCAATTCACGAAATATTCATTCACATTTTCGAACTTTTAACTATGGTACTTATTAATATGATATCTCAGGTAACAATCCCGATTGAAACAAGCAACTTTGCAATGGCTTTTCACAACTTTGTAAGCAGTTTGTTGTCGAATTTACGGTTGGCTGTTGCGTTAATCTACTTATGCATGATACATTTTCGATACATTTACTTATTGTTTTCGAAATTGAACTGGGGGGGTGTCATTACAATGACTTAGGTTAAATATACAAGCAACTCCGCCAAAATTTCCTTCGTTTTTCGAACTTTGCATGCTGTTTTCTAACATTTTACAGCCAGTTCATGTAAACATCTATATGGTGCTTTCAACTGGCTTTTATTAAATTTGTCGACTTTACCACTGCGAGTTTCTATATGTCAACAACTTAGGTCATACATACTAATACATCAACCAACTTTGTAATAACTTTGCACAACTTTGCAATCACTTTGAACAACATTGAGCGGTGTGTTAACAGCTTAAAACCCACTACGTGCCGACAGCATCTACAACTTGTTCTTGAAAATTAGAAGGAATGTGAAAACTTTTTTTCAATTAAAATAGTTACAAAAATTCCACGATTTTCCACTATAAATGATTGGCATCACAGACAGGAAGAATACAGGAACGTATCCTTATATTTTTACTACTTCTGTGATGAAAAAAAATCAACGACTAGTTTACTCAGGGAGTCTCCCATACGAGTACTAACCATGCCCGATCGCGCTTTACTTTTAAACATGTGTCGGTCACCTAACCTCACAGCTGCATTGTTTATTTGAAAGTAAGCTGAATTGGCGGGTATTTCATGTTTTTGAATGTTTGAAATCGTTATCGCTGGCACAAAGTACCTTCTATAATTGACCTATGACCTCTACATACTTGGAGTAACACGACGGTAATTAACAGCAATTCACGAAATATTCATTCACATTTTCGAACTTTTAACTATGGTACTTATTAATATGATATCTCAGGTAACAATCCCGATTGAAACAAGCAACTTTGCAATGGCTTTTCACAACTTTGTAAGCAGTTTGTTGTCGAATTTACGGTTGGCTGTTGCGTTAATCTACTTATGCATGATACATTTTCGATACATTTACTTATTGTTTTCGAAATTGAACTGCGGGGGTGTCATTACAATGACTTAGGTTAAATATACAAGCAACTCCGCCAAAATTTCCTTCGTTTTTCGAACTTTGCATGCTGTTTTCTAACATTTTACAGCCAGTTCATGTAAACATATATATGGTGCTTTCAACTGGCTTTTATTAAATTTGTCGACTTTACCACTGCGAGTTTCTATATGTCAACAACTTAGGTCATACATACTAATACATCAACCAACTTTGTAATAACTTTGCACAACTTTGCAATCACTTTGAACAACATTGAGCGGTGTGTTAACAGCTTAAAACCCACTACGTGCCGACAGCATCTACAACTTGTTCTTGAAAATTAGAAGGAATGTGAAAACTTTTTTTCAATTAAAATAGTTACAAAAATTCCACGATTTTCCACTATAAATGATTGGCATCACAGACAGGAAGAATACAGGAACGTATCCTTATATTTTTACTACTTCTGTGATGAAAAAAAAATCAACGACTAGTTTACTCAGGGAGTCTCCCATACGAGTACTAACCATGCCCGATCGCGCTTTACTTTTAAACATGTGTCGTTCACCTAACCTCACAGCTGCATTGTTTATTTGAAAGTAAGCTGAATTGGCGGGTATTTCATGTTTTTGAATGTTTGAAATCGTTATCGCTGGCACAAAGTACCTTCTATAATTGACCTATGACCTCTACATACTTGGAGTAACACGACGGTAATTAACAGCAATTCACGAAATATTCATTCACATTTTCGAACTTTTAACTATGGTACTTTTTAATATGATATCTCAGGTAACAATCCCGATTAAAACAAGCAACTTTGCAATGGCTTTTCACAACTTTGTAAGCAGTTTGTTGTCGAATTTACGGTTGGCTGTTGCGTTAATCTACTTATGCATGATACATTTTCGATACATTTACTTATTGTTTTCGAAATTTAACTGCGGGGGTGTCATTACAATGACTTAGGTTAAATATACAAGCAACTCCGCCAAAATTTCCTTCGTTTTTCGAACTTTGCATGCTGTTTTCTATCATTTTACAGCCAGTTCATGTAAACATCTATATGGTGCTTTCAACTGGCTTTTATTAAATTTGTCGACTTTACCACTGCGAGTTTCTATATGTCAACAACTTAGGTCATACATACTAATACATCAACCAACTTTGTAATAACTTTGCACAACTTTGCAATCACTTTGAACAACTTTGAGCGGTGTGTTAACAGCTTAAAACCCACTACGTGCCGACAGCATCTACAACTTGTTCTTGAAAATTAGAAGGAATGTGAAAACTTTTTTTCAATTAAAATAGTTACAAAAATTCCACGATTTTCCACTATAAATGATTGGCATCACAGACAGGAAGAATACAGGAACGTATCCTTATATTTTTACTACTTCTGTGATGAAAAAAAAATCAACGACTCGTTTACTCAGGGAGTCTCCCATGCGAGTACTAACCATGCCCGATCGCGGTTTACTTTAAACATGTGTTGGTCACCTAACCACACAGGTGCATTATTTATTTGAAAGTAAGCTGAATTGGCGGGTATTTCATGTTTTTGAATGTTTGAAATCGTTATCGCTGGCACAAAGTACCTTCTATAATTGACCTATGACCTCTACATACTTGGAGTAACACGACGGTAATTAACAGCAATTCACGAAATATTCATTCACATTTTCGAACTTTTAACTATGGTACTTATTAATATGATATCTCAGGTAACAATCCCGATTGAAACAAGCAACTTTGCAATGGCTTTTCACAACTTTGTAAGCAGTTTGTTGTCGAATTTACGGTTGGCTGTTGCGTTAATCTACTTATGCATGATACATTTTCGATACATTTACTTATTGTTTTCGAAATTGAACTGCGGGGGTGTCATTACAATGACTTAGGCTAAATATACAAGCAACTCCGCCAAAATTTCCTTCGTTTTTCGAACTTTGCATGCTGTTTTCTAACATTTTACAGCCAGTTCATGTAAACATCTATATGGTGCTTTCAACTGGCTTTTATTAAATTTGTCGACTTTACCACTGCGAGTTTCTATATGTCAACAACTTAGGTCATACATACTAATACATCAACCAACTTTGTAATAACTTTGCACAACTTTGCAATCACTTTGAACAACATTGAGCGGTGTGTTAACAGCTTAAAACCCACTACGTGCCGACAGCATCTACAACTTGTTCTTGAAAATTAGAAGGAATGTGAAAACTTTTTTTCAATTAAAATAGTTACAAAAATTCCACGATTTTCCACTATAAATGATTGGCATCACAGACAGGAAGAATACAGGAACGTATCCTTATATTTTTACTACTTCTGTGATGAAAAAAAAATCAACGACTAGTTTACTCAGGGAGTCTCCCATACGAGTACTAACCATGCCCGATCGCGCTTTACTTTTAAACATGTGTCGGTCACCTAACCTCACAGCTGCATTGTTTATTTGAAAGTAAGCTGAATTGGCGGGTATTTCATGTTTTTGAATGTTTGAAATCGTTATCGCTGGCACAAAGTACCTTCTATAATTGACCTATGACCTCTACATACTTGGAGTAACACGACGGTAATTAACAGCAATTCACGAAATATTCATTCACATTTTCGAACTTTTAACTATGGTACTTTTTAATATGATATCTCAGGTAACAATCCCGATTAAAACAAGCAACTTTGCAATGGCTTTTCACAACTTTGTAAGCAGTTTGTTGTCGAATTTACGGTTGGCTGTTGCGTTAATCTACTTATGCATGATACATTTTCGATACATTTACTTATTGTTTTCGAAATTGAACTGCGGGGGTGTCATTACAATGACTTAGGTTAAATATACAAGCAACTCCGCCAAAATTTCCTTCGTTTTTCGAACTTTGCATGCTGTTTTCTAACATTTTACAGCCAGTTCATGTAAACATCTATATGGTGCTTTCAACTGGCTTTTATTAAATTTGTCGACTTTACCACTGCGAGTTTCTATATGTCAACAACTTAGGTCATACATACTAATACATCAACCAACTTTGTAATAACTTTGCACAACTTTGCAATCACTTTGAACAACATTGAGCGGTGTGTTAACAGCTTAAAACCCACTACGTGCCGACAGCATCTACAACTTGTTCTTGAAAATTAGAAGGAATGTGAAAACTTTTTTTCAATTAAAATAGTTACAAAAATTCCACGATTTTCCACTATAAATGATTGGCATCACAGACAGGAAGAATACAGGAACGTATCCTTATATTTTTACTACTTCTGTGATGAAAAAAAAATCAACGACTAGTTTACTCAGGGAGTCTCCCATACGAGTACTAACCATGCCCGATCGCGCTTTACTTTTAAACATGTGTCTGTCACCTAACCTCACAGCTGCATTGTTTATTTGAAAGTAAGCTGAATTGGCGGGTATTTCATGTTTTTGAATGTTTGAAATCGTTATCGCTGGCACAAAGTACCTTCTATAATTGACCTATGACCTCTACATACTTGGAGTAACACGACGGTAATTAACAGCAATTCACGAAATATTCATTCACATTTTCGAACTTTTAACTATGGTACTTATTAATATGATATCTCAGGTAACAATCCCGATTGAAACAAGCAACTTTGCAATGGCTTTTCACAACTTTGTAAGCAGTTTGTTGTCGAATTTACGGTTGGCTGTTGCGTTAATCTACTTATGCATGATACATTTTCGATACATTTACTTATTGTTTTCGAAATTGAACTGCGGGGGTGTCATTACAATGACTTAGGTTAAATATACAAGCAACTCCGCCAAAATTTCCTTCGTTTTTCGAACTTTGCATGCTGTTTTCTAACATTTTACAGCCAGTTCATGTAAACATCTATATGGTGCTTTCAACTGGCTTTTATTAAATTTGTCGACTTTACCACTGCGAGTTTCTATATGTCAACAACTTAGGTCATACATACTAATACATCAACCAACTTTGTAATAACTTTGCACAACTTTGCAATCACTTTGAACAACATTGAGCGGTGTGTTAACAGCTTAAAACCCACTACGTGCCGACAGCATCTACAACTTGTTCTTGAAAATTAGAAGGAATGTGAAAACTTTTTTTCAATTAAAATAGTTACAAAAATTCCACGATTTTCCACTATAAATGATTGGCATCACAGACAGGAAGAATACAGGAACGTATCCTTATATTTTTACTACTTCTGTGATGAAAAAAAAATCAACGACTAGTTTACTCAGGGAGTCTCCCATACGAGTACTAACCATGCCCGATCGCGCTTTACTTTTAAACATGTGTCGGTCACCTAACCTCACAGCTGCATTGTTTATTTGAAAGTAAGCTGAATTGGCGGGTATTTCATGTTTTTGAATGTTTGAAATCGTTATCGCTGGCACAAAGTACCTTCTATAATTGACCTATGACCTCTACATACTTGGAGTAACACGACGGTAATTAACAGCAATTCACGAAATATTCATTCACATTTTCGAACTTTTAACTATGGTACTTTTTAATATGATATCTCAGGTAACAATCCCGATTAAAACAAGCAACTTTGCAATGGCTTTTCACAACTTTGTAAGCAGTTTGTTGTCGAATTTACGGTTGGCTGTTGCGTTAATCTACTTATGCATGATACATTTTCGATACATTTACTTATTGTTTTCGAAATTGAACTGCGGGGGTGTCATTACAATGACTTAGGTTAAATATACAAGCAACTCCGCCAAAATTTCCTTCGTTTTTCGAACTTTGCATGCTGTTTTCTAACATTTTACAGCCAGTTCATGTAAACATCTATATGGTGCTTTCAACTGGCTTTTATTAAATTTGTCGACTTTACCACTGCGAGTTTCTATATGTCAACAACTTAGGTCATACATACTAATACATCAACCAACTTTGTAATAACTTTGCACAACTTTGCAATCACTTTGAACAACATTGAGCGGTGTGTTAACAGCTTAAAACCCACTACGTGCCGACAGCATCTACAACTTGTTCTTGAAAATTAGAAGGAATGTGAAAACTTTTTTTCAATTAAAATAGTTACAAAAATTCCACGATTTTCCACTATAAATGATTGGCATCACAGACAGGAAGAATACAGGAACGTATCCTTATATTTTTACTACTTCTGTGATGAAAAAAAAATCAACGACTAGTTTACTCAGGGAGTCTCCCATACGAGTACTAACCATGCCCGATCGCGCTTTACTTTTAAACATGTGTCGGTCACCTAACCTCACAGCTGCATTGTTTATTTGAAAGTAAGCTGAATTGGCGGGTATTTCATGTTTTTGAATGTTTGAAATCGTTATCGCTGGCACAAAGTACCTTCTATAATTGACCTATGACCTCTACATACTTGGAGTAACACGACGGTAATTAACAGCAATTCACGAAATATTCATTCACATTTTCGAACTTTTAACTATGGTACTTTTTAATATGATATCTCAGGTAACAATCCCGATTAAAACAAGCAACTTTGCAATGGCTTTTCACAACTTTGTAAGCAGTTTGTTGTCGAATTTACGGTTGGCTGTTGCGTTAATCTACTTATGCATGATACATTTTCGATACATTTACTTATTGTTTTCGAAATTTAACTGCGGGGGTGTCATTACAATGACTTAGGTTAAATATACAAGCAACTCCGCCAAAATTTCCTTCGTTTTTCGAACTTTGCATGCTGTTTTCTATCATTTTACAGCCAGTTCATGTAAACATCTATATGGTGCTTTCAACTGGCTTTTATTAAATTTGTCGACTTAACCACTGCGAGTTTCTATATGTCAACAACTTAGGTCATACATACTAATACATCAACCAACTTTGTAATAACTTTGCACAACTTTGCAATCACTTTGAACAACTTTGAGCGGTGTGTTAACAGCTTAAAACCCACTACGTGCCGACAGCATCTACAACTTGTTCTTGAAAATTAGAAGGAATGTGAAAACTTTTTTTCAATTAAAATAGTTACAAAAATTCCACGATTTTCCACTATAAATGATTGGCATCACAGACAGGAAGAATACAGGAACGTATCCTTATATTTTTACTACTTCTGTGATGAAAAAAAAATCAACGACTCGTTTACTCAGGGAGTCTCCCATGCGAGTACTAACCATGCCCGATCGCGCTTTACTTTTAAACATGTGTCGGTCACCTAACCTCACAGCTGCATTGTTTATTTGAAAGTAAGCTGAATTGGCGGGTATTTCATGTTTTTGAATGTTTGAAATCGTTATCGCTGGCACAAAGTACCTTCTATAATTGACCTATGACCTCTACATACTTGGAGTAACACGACGGTAATTAACAGCAATTCACGAAATATTCATTCACATTTTCGAACTTTTAACTATGGTACTTATTAATATGATATCTCAGGTAACAATCCCGATTGAAACAAGCAACTTTGCAATGGCTTTTCACAACTTTGTAAGCAGTTTGTTGTCGAATTTACGGTTGGCTGTTGCGTTAATCTACTTATGCATGATACATTTTCGATACATTTACTTATTGTTTTCGAAATTGAACTGCGGGGGTGTCATTACAATGACTTAGGTTAAATATACAAGCAACTCCGCCAAAATTTCCTTCGTTTTTCGAACTTTGCATGCTGTTTTCTAACATTTTACAGCCAGTTCATGTAAACATCTATATGGTGCTTTCAACTGGCTTTTATTAAATTTGTCGACTTTACCACTGCGAGTTTCTATATGTCAACAACTTAGGTCATACATACTAATACATCAACCAACTTTGTAATAACTTTGCACAACTTTGCAATCACTTTGAACAACATTGAGCGGTGTGTTAACAGCTTAAAACCCACTACGTGCCGACAGCATCTACAACTTGTTCTTGAAAATTAGAAGGAATGTGAAAACTTTTTTTCAATTAAAATAGTTACAAAAATTCCACGATTTTCCACTATAAATGATTGGCATCACAGACAGGAAGAATACAGGAACGTATCCTTATATTTTTACTACTTCTGTGATGAAAAAAAAATCAACGACTAGTTTACTCAGGGAGTCTCCCATACGAGTACTAACCATGCCCGATCGCGCTTTACTTTTAAACATGTGTCGGTCACCTAACCTCACAGCTGCATTGTTTATTTAAAAGTAAGCTGAATTGGCGGGTATTTCATGTTTTTGAATGTTTGAAATCGTTATCGCTGGCACAAAGTACCTTCTATAATTGACCTATGACCTCTACATACTTGGAGTAACACGACGGTAATTAACAGCAATTCACGAAATATTCATTCACATTTTCGAACTTTTAACTATGGTACTTTTTAATATGATATCTCAGGTAACAATCCCGATTAAAACAAGCAACTTTGCAATGGCTTTTCACAACTTTGTAAGCAGTTTGTTGTCGAATTTACGGTTGGCTGTTGCGTTAATCTACTTATGCATGATACATTTTCGATACATTTACTTATTGTTTTCGAAATTTAACTGCGGGGGTGTCATTACAATGACTTAGGTTAAATATACAAGCAACTCCGCCAAAATTTCCTTCGTTTTTCGAACTTTGCATGCTGTTTTCTATCATTTTACAGCCAGTTCATGTAAACATCTATATGGTGCTTTCAACTGGCTTTTATTAAATTTGTCGACTTAACCACTGCGAGTTTCTATATGTCAACAACTTAGGTCATACATACTAATACATCAACCAACTTTGTAATAACTTTGCACAACTTTGCAATCACTTTGAACAACTTTGAGCGGTGTGTTAACAGCTTAAAACCCACTACGTGCCGACAGCATCTACAACTTGTTCTTGAAAATTAGAAGGAATGTGAAAACTTTTTTTCAATTAAAATAGTTACAAAAATTCCACGATTTTACACTATAAATGATTGGCATCACAGACAGGAAGAATACAGGAACGTATCCTTATATTTTTACTACTTCTGTGATGAAAAAAAAATCAACGACTAGTTTACTCATGGAGTCTCCCATGCGAGTACTAACCATGCCCGATCGCGCTTTACTTTTAAACATGTGTCGGTCACCTAACCACACAGCTGCATTGTTTATTTGAAAGTAAGCTGAATTGGCGGGTATTTCATGTTTTTGAATGTTTGAAATCGTTATCGCTGGCACAAAGTACCTTCTATAATTGACCTATGACCTCTACATACTTGGAGTAACACGACGGTAATTAACAGCAATTCACGAAATATTCATTCACATTTTCGAACTTTTAACTATGGTACTTTTTAATATGATATCTCAGGTAACAATCCCGATTAAAACAAGCAACTTTGCAATGGCTTTTCACAACTTTGTAAGCAGTTTGTTGTCGAATTTACGGTTGGCTGTTGCGTTAATCTACTTATGCATGATACATTTTCGATACATTTACTTATTGTTTTCGAAATTTAACTGCGGGGGTGTCATTACAATGACTTAGGTTAAATATACAAGCAACTCCGCCAAAATTTCCTTCGTTTTTCGAACTTTGCATGCTGTTTTCTATCATTTTACAGCCAGTTCATGTAAACATCTATATGGTGCTTTCAACTGGCTTTTATTAAAATTGTCGACTTTACCACTGCGAGTTTCTATATGTCAACAACTTAGGGCATACATACTAATACATCAACCAACTTTGTAATAACTTTGCACAACTTTGCAATCACTTTGAACAACTTTGAGCGGTGTGTTAACAGCTTAAAACCCACTACGTGCCGACAGCATCTACAACTTGTTCTTGAAAATTAGAAGGAATGTGAAAACTTTTTTTCAATTAAAATAGTTACAAAAATTCCACGATTTTCCACTATAAATGATTGGCATCACAGACAGGAAGAATACAGGAACGTATCCTTATATTTTTACTACTTCTGTGATGAAAAAAAAATCAACGACTCGTTTACTCAGGGAGTCTCCCATGCGAGTACTAACCATGCCCGATCGCGCTTTACTTTAAACATGTGTTGGTCACCTAACCACACAGGTGCATTATTTATTTGAAAGTAAGCTGAATTGGCGGGTATTTCATGTTTTTGAATGTTTGAAATCGTTATCGCTGGCACAAAGTACCTTCTATAATTGACCTATGACCTCTACATACTTGGAGTAACACGACGGTAATTAACAGCAATTCACGAAATATTCATTCACATTTTCGAACTTTTAACTATGGTACTTATTAATATGATATCTCAGGTAACAATCCCGATTGAAACAAGCAACTTTGCAATGGCTTTTCACAACTTTGTAAGCAGTTTGTTGTCGAATTTACGGTTGGCTGTTGCGTTAATCTACTTATGCATGATACATTTTCGATACATTTACTTATTGTTTTCGAAATTGAACTGCGGGGGTGTCATTACAATGACTTAGGTTAAATAAACAAGCAACTCCGCCAAAATTTCCTTCGTTTTTCGAACTTTGCATGCTGTTTTCTAACATTTTACAGCCAGTTCATGTAAACATCTATATGGTGCTTTCAACTGGCTTTTATTAAATTTGTCGACTTTACCACTGCGAGTTTCTATATGTCAACAACTTAGGTCATACATACTAATACATCAACCAACTTTGTAATAACTTTGCACAACTTTGCAATCACTTTGAACAACATTGAGCGGTGTGTTAACAGCTTAAAACCCACTACGTGCCGACAGCATCTACAACTTGTTCTTGAAAATTAGAAGGAATGTGAAAACTTTTTTTCAATTAAAATAGTTACAAAAATTCCACGATTTTCCACTATAAATGATTGGCATCACAGACAGGAAGAATACAGGAACGTATCCTTATATTTTTACTACTTCTGTGATGAAAAAAAATCAACGACTAGTTTACTCAGGGAGTCTCCCATACGAGTACTAACCATGCCCGATCGCGCTTTACTTTTAAACATGTGTCGGTCACCTAACCTCACAGCTGCATTGTTTATTTGAAAGTAAGCTGAATTGGCGGGTATTTCATGTTTTTGAATGTTTGAAATCGTTATCGCTGGCACAAAGTACCTTCTATAATTGACCTATGACCTCTACATACTTGGAGTAACACGACGGTAATTAACAGCAATTCACGAAATATTCATTCACATTTTCGAACTTTTAACTATGGTACTTATTAATATGATATCTCAGGTAACAATCCCGATTGAAACAAGCAACTTTGCAATGGCTTTTCACAACTTTGTAAGCAGTTTGTTGTCGAATTTACGGTTGGCTGTTGCGTTAATCTACTTATGCATGATACATTTTCGATACATTTACTTATTGTTTTCGAAATTGAACTGCGGGGGTGTCATTACAATGACTTAGGTTAAATATACAAGCAACTCCGCCAAAATTTCCTTCGTTTTTCGAACTTTGCATGCTGTTTTCTAACATTTTACAGCCAGTTCATGTAAACATCTATATGGTGCTTTCAACTGGCTTTTATTAAATTTGTCGACTTTACCACTGCGAGTTTCTATATGTCAACAACTTAGGTCATACATACTAATACATCAACCAACTTTGTAATAACTTTGCACAACTTTGCAATCACTTTGAACAACATTGAGCGGTGTGTTAACAGCTTAAAACCCACTACGTGCCGACAGCATCTACAACTTGTTCTTGAAAATTAGAAGGAATGTGAAAACTTTTTTTCAATTAAAATAGTTACAAAAATTCCACGATTTTACACTATAAATGATTGGCATCACAGACAGGAAGAATACAGGAACGTATCCTTATATTTTTACTACTTCTGTGATGAAAAAAAATCAACGACTAGTTTACTCAGGGAGTCTCCCATACGAGTACTAACCATGCCCGATCGCGCTTTACTTTTAAACATGTGTCGGTCACCTAACCTCACAGCTGCATTGTTTATTTGAAAGTAAGCTGAATTGGCGGGTATTTCATGTTTTTGAATGTTTGAAATCGTTATCGCTGGCACAAAGTACCTTCTATAATTGACCTATGACCTCTACATACTTGGAGTAACACGACGGTAATTAACAGCAATTCACGAAATATTCATTCACATTTTCGAACTTTTAACTATGGTACTTATTAATATGATATCTCAGGTAACAATCCCGATTGAAACAAGCAACTTTGCAATGGCTTTTCACAACTTTGTAAGCAGTTTGTTGTCGAATTTACGGTTGGCTGTTGCGTTAATCTACTTATGCATGATACATTTTCGATACATTTACTTATTGTTTTCGAAATTTAACTGCGGGGGTGTCATTACAATGACTTAGGTTAAATATACAAGCAACTCCGCCAAAATTTCCTTCGTTTTTCGAACTTTGCATGCTGTTTTCTATCATTTTACAGCCAGTTCATGTAAACATCTATATGGTGCTTTCAACTGGCTTTTATTAAACTTGTCGACTTTACCACTGCGAGTTTCTATATGTCAACAACTTAGGGCATACATACTAATACATCAACCAACTTTGTAATAACTTTGCACAACTTTGCAATCACTTTGAACAACTTTGAGCGGTGTGTTAACAGCTTAAAACCCACTACGTGCCGACAGCATCTACAACTTGTTCTTGAAAATTAGAAGGAATGTGAAAACTTTTTTTCAATTAAAATAGTTACAAAAATTCCACGATTTTCCACTATAAATGATTGGCATCACAGACAGGAAGAATACAGGAACGTATCCTTATATTTTTACTACTTCTGTGATGAAAAAAAAATCAACGACTCGTTTACTCAGGGAGTCTCCCATGCGAGTACTAACCATGCCCGATCGCGCTTTACTTTAAACATGTGTTGGTCACCTAACCACACAGGTGCATTATTTATTTGAAAGTAAGCTGAATTGGCGGGTATTTCATGTTTTTGAATGTTTGAAATCGTTATCGCTGGCACAAAGTACCTTCTATAATTGACCTATGACCTCTACATACTTGGAGTAACACGACGGTAATTAACAGCAATTCACGAAATATTCATTCACATTTTCGAACTTTTAACTATGGTACTTATTAATATGATATCTCAGGTAACAATCCCGATTGAAACAAGCAACTTTGCAATGGCTTTTCACAACTTTGTAAGCAGTTTGTTGTCGAATTTACGGTTGGCTGTTGCGTTAATCTACTTATGCATGATACATTTTCGATACATTTACTTATTGTTTTCGAAATTGAACTGCGGGGGTGTCATTACAATGACTTAGGTTAAATATACAAGCAACTCCGCCAAAATTTCCTTCGTTTTTCGAACTTTGCATGCTGTTTTCTAACATTTTACAGCCAGTTCATGTAAACATCTATATGGTGCTTTCAACTGGCTTTTATTAAATTTGTCGACTTTACCACTGCGAGTTTCTATATGTCAACAACTTAGGTCATACATACTAATACATCAACCAACTTTGTAATAACTTTGCACAACTTTGCAATCACTTTGAACAACATTGAGCGGTGTGTTAACAGCTTAAAACCCACTACGTGCCGACAGCATCTACAACTTGTTCTTGAAAATTAGAAGGAATGTGAAAACTTTTTTTCAATTAAAATAGTTACAAAAATTCCACGATTTTCCACTATAAATGATTGGCATCACAGACAGGAAGAATACAGGAACGTATCCTTATATTTTTACTACTTCTGTGATGAAAAAAAATCAACGACTAGTTTACTCAGGGAGTCTCCCATACGAGTACTAACCATGCCCGATCGCGCTTTACTTTTAAACATGTGTCGGTCACCTAACCTCACAGCTGCATTGTTTATTTGAAAGTAAGCTGAATTGGCGGGTATTTCATGTTTTTGAATGTTTGAAATCGTTATCGCTGGCACAAAGTACCTTCTATAATTGACCTATGACCTCTACATACTTGGAGTAACACGACGGTAATTAACAGCAATTCACGAAATATTCATTCACATTTTCGAACTTTTAACTATGGTACTTATTAATATGATATCTCAGGTAACAATCCCGATTGAAACAAGCAACTTTGCAATGGCTTTTCACAACTTTGTAAGCAGTTTGTTGTCGAATTTACGGTTGGCTGTTGCGTTAATCTACTTATGCATGATACATTTTCGATACATTTACTTATTGTTTTCGAAATTGAACTGCGGGGGTGTCATTACAATGACTTAGGTTAAATATACAAGCAACTCCGCCAAAATTTCCTTCGTTTTTCGAACTTTGCATGCTGTTTTCTAACATTTTACAGCCAGTTCATGTAAACATCTATATGGTGCTTTCAACTGGCTTTTATTAAATTTGTCGACTTTACCACTGCGAGTTTCTATATGTCAACAACTTAGGTCATACATACTAATACATCAACCAACTTTGTAATAACTTTGCACAACTTTGCAATCACTTTGAACAACATTGAGCGGTGTGTTAACAGCTTAAAACCCACTACGTGCCGACAGCATCTACAACTTGTTCTTGAAAATTAGAAGGAATGTGAAAACTTTTTTTCAATTAAAATAGTTACAAAAATTCCACGATTTTCCACTATAAATGATTGGCATCACAGACAGGAAGAATACAGGAACGTATCCTTATATTTTTACTACTTCTGTGATGAAAAAAAATCAACGACTAGTTTACTCAGGGAGTCTCCCATACGAGTACTAACCATGCCCGATCGCGCTTTACTTTTAAACATGTGTCGGTCACCTAACCTCACAGCTGCATTGTTTATTTGAAAGTAAGCTGAATTGGCGGGTATTTCATGTTTTTGAATGTTTGAAATCGTTATCGCTGGCACAAAGTACCTTCTATAATTGACCTATGACCTCTACATACTTGGAGTAACACGACGGTAATTAACAGCAATTCACGAAATATTCATTCACATTTTCGAACTTTTAACTATGGTACTTATTAATATGATATCTCAGGTAACAATCCCGATTGAAACAAGCAACTTTGCAATGGCTTTTCACAACTTTGTAAGCAGTTTGTTGTCGAATTTACGGTTGGCTGTTGCGTTAATCTACTTATGCATGATACATTTTCGATACATTTACTTATTGTTTTCGAAATTGAACTGCGGGGGTGTCATTACAATGACTTAGGTTAAATATACAAGCAACTCCGCCAAAATTTCCTTCGTTTTTCGAACTTTGCATGCTGTTTTCTAACATTTTACAGCCAGTTCATGTAAACATCTATATGGTGCTTTCAACTGGCTTTTATTAAATTTGTCGACTTTACCACTGCGAGTTTCTATATGTCAACAACTTAGGTCATACATACTAATACATCAACCAACTTTGTAATAACTTTGCACAACTTTGCAATCACTTTGAACAACATTGAGCGGTGTGTTAACAGCTTAAAACCCACTACGTGCCGACAGCATCTACAACTTGTTCTTGAAAATTAGAAGGAATGTGAAAACTTTTTTTCAATTAAAATAGTTACAAAAATTCCACGATTTTCCACTATAAATGATTGGCATCACAGACAGGAAGAATACAGGAACGTATCCTTATATTTTACTACTTCTGTGATGAAAAAAAAATCAACGACTAGTTTACTCAGGGAGTCTCCCATACGAGTACTAACCATGCCCGATCGCGCTTTACTTTTAAACATGTGTCGGTCACCTAACCTCACAGCTGCATTGTTTATTTGAAAGTAAGCTGAATTGGCGGGTATTTCATGTTTTTGAATGTTTGAAATCGTTATCGCTGGCACAAAGTACCTTCTATAATTGACCTATGACCTCTACATACTTGGAGTAACACGACGGTAATTAACAGCAATTCACGAAATATTCATTCACATTTTCGAACTTTTAACTATGGTACTTTTTAATATGATATCTCAGGTAACAATCCCGATTAAAACAAGCAACTTTGCAATGGCTTTTCACAACTTTGTAAGCAGTTTGTTGTCGAATTTACGGTTGGCTGTTGCGTTAATCTACTTATGCATGATACATTTTCGATACATTTACTTATTGTTTTCGAAATTTAACTGCGGGGGTGCATTACAATGACTTAGGTTAAATATACAAGCAACTCCGCCAAAATTTCCTTCGTTTTTCGAACTTTGCATGCTGTTTTCTATCATTTTACAGCCAGTTCATGTAAACATCTATATGGTGCTTTCAACTGGCTTTTATTAAATTTGTCGACTTTACCACTGCGAGTTTCTATATGTCAACAACTTAGGTCATACATACTAATACATCAACCAACTTTGTAATAACTTTGCACAACTTTGCAATCACTTTGAACAACTTTGAGCGGTGTGTTAACAGCTTAAAACCCACTACGTGCCGACAGCATCTACAACTTGTTCTTGAAAATTAGAAGGAATGTGAAAACTTTTTTTCAATTAAAATAGTTACAAAAATTCCACGATTTTCCACTATAAATGATTGGCATCACAGACAGGAAGAATACAGGAACGTATCCTTATATTTTTACTACTTCTGTGATGAAAAAAAAATCAACGACTCGTTTACTCAGGGAGTCTCCCATGCGAGTACTAACCATGCCCGATCGCGCTTTACTTTAAACATGTGTTGGTCACCTAACCACACAGGTGCATTATTTATTTGAAAGTAAGCTGAATTGGCGGGTATTTCATGTTTTTGAATGTTTGAAATCGTTATCGCTGGCACAAAGTACCTTCTATAATTGACCTATGACCTCTACATACTTGGAGTAACACGACGGTAATTAACAGCAATTCACGAAATATTCATTCACATTTTCGAACTTTTAACTATGGTACTTATTAATATGATATCTCAGGTAACAATCCCGATTGAAACAAGCAACTTTGCAATGGCTTTTCACAACTTTGTAAGCAGTTTGTTGTCGAATTTACGGTTGGCTGTTGCGTTAATCTACTTATGCATGATACATTTTCGATACATTTACTTATTGTTTTCGAAATTGAACTGCGGGGGTGTCATTACAATGACTTAGGTTAAATATACAAGCAACTCCGCCAAAATTTCCTTCGTTTTTCGAACTTTGCATGCTGTTTTCTAACATTTTACAGCCAGTTCATGTAAACATCTATATGGTGCTTTCAACTGGCTTTTATTAAATTTGTCGACTTTACCACTGCGAGTTTCTATATGTCAACAACTTAGGTCATACATACTAATACATCAACCAACTTTGTAATAACTTTGCACAACTTTGCAATCACTTTGAACAACATTGAGCGGTGTGTTAACAGCTTAAAACCCACTACGTGCCGACAGCATCTACAACTTGTTCTTGAAAATTAGAAGGAATGTGAAAACATTTTTTCAATTAAAATAGTTACAAAAATTCCACGATTTTACACTATAAATGATTGGCATCACAGACAGGAAGAATACAGGAACGTATCCTTATATTTTTACTACTTCTGTGATGAAAAAAAAATCAACGACTAGTTTACTCATGGAGTCTCCCATGCGAGTACTAACCATGCCCGATCGCGCTTTACTTTTAAACATGTGTCGGTCACCTAACCACACAGCTGCATTGTTTATTTGAAAGTAAGCTGAATTGGCGGGTATTTCATGTTTTTGAATGTTTGAAATCGTTATCGCTGGCACAAAGTACCTTCTATAATTGACCTATGACCTCTACATACTTGGAGTAACACGACGGTAATTAACAGCAATTCACGAAATATTCATTCACATTTTCGAACTTTTAACTATGGTACTTTTTAATATGATATCTCAGGTAACAATCCCGATTAAAACAAGCAACTTTGCAATGGCTTTTCACAACTTTGTAAGCAGTTTGTTGTCGAATTTACGGTTGGCTGTTGCGTTAATCTACTTATGCATGATACATTTTCGATACATTTACTTATTGTTTTCGAAATTTAACTGCGGGGGTGTCATTACAATGACTTAGGTTAAATATACAAGCAACTCCGCCAAAATTTCCTTCGTTTTTCGAACTTTGCATGCTGTTTTCTATCATTTTACAGCCAGTTCATGTAAACATCTATATGGTGCTTTCAACTGGCTTTTATTAAATTTGTCGACTTTACCACTGCGAGTTTCTATATGTCAACAACTTAGGTCATACATACTAATACATCAACCAACTTTGTAATAACTTTGCACAACTTTGCAATCACTTTGAACAACTTTGAGCGGTGTGTTAACAGCTTAAAACCCACTACGTGCCGACAGCATCTACAACTTGTTCTTGAAAATTAGAAGGAATGTGAAAACTTTTTTTCAATTAAAATAGTTACAAAAATTCCACGATTTTCCACTATAAATGATTGGCATCACAGACAGGAAGAATACAGGAACGTATCCTTATATTTTTACTACTTCTGTGATGAAAAAAAAATCAACGACTCGTTTACTCAGGGAGTCTCCCATGCGAGTACTAACCATGCCCGATCGCGCTTTACTTTAAACATGTGTTGGTCACCTAACCACACAGGTGCATTATTTATTTGAAAGTAAGCTGAATTGGCGGGTATTTCATGTTTTTGAATGTTTGAAATCGTTATCGCTGGCACAAAGTAACTTCTATAATTGACCTATGACCTCTACATACTTGGAGTTACACGACGGTAATTAACAGCAATTCACAAAATATTCATTCACATTTTCGAACTTTTAACTATGGTACTTTTTAATATGATATCTCAGGTAACAATCCCGATTAAAACAAGCAACTTTGCAATGGCTTTTCACAACTTTGTAAGCAGTTTGTTGTCGAATTTACGGTTGGCTGTTGCGTTAATCTACTTATGCATGATACATTTTCGATACATTTACTTATTGTTTTCGAAATTGAACTGCGGGGGTGTCATTACAATGACTTAGGTTAAATATACAAGCAACTCCGCCAAAATTTCCTTCGTTTTTCGAACTTTGCATGCTGTTTTCTAACATTTTACAGCCAGTTCATGTAAACATCTATATGGTGCTTTCAACTGGCTTTTATTAAATTTGTCGACTTTACCACTGCGAGTTTCTATATGTCAACAACTTAGGTCATACATACTAATACATCAACCAACTTTGTAATAACTTTGCACAACTTTGCAATCACTTTGAACAACTTTGAGCGGTGTGTTAACAGCTTAAAACCCACTACGTGCCGACAGCATCTACAACTTGTTCTTGAAAATTAGAAGGAATGTGAAAACTTTTTTTCAATTAAAATAGTTACAAAAATTCCACGATTTTACACTATAAATGATTGGCATCACAGACAGGAAGAATACAGGAACGTATCCTTATATTTTTACTACTTCTGTGATGAAAAAAAAATCAACGACTAGTTTACTCATGGAGTCTCCCATGCGAGTACTAACCATGCCCGATCGCGCTTTACTTTTAAACATGTGTCGGTCACCTAACCACACAGCTGCATTGTTTATTTGAAAGTAAGCTGAATTGGCGGGTATTTCATGTTTTTGAATGTTTGAAATCGTTATCGCTGGCACAAAGTACCTTCTATAATTGACCTATGACCTCTACATACTTGGAGTAACACGACGGTAATTAACAGCAATTCACGAAATATTCATTCACATTTTCGAACTTTTAACTATGGTACTTTTTAATATGATATCTCAGGTAACAATCCCGATTAAAACAAGCAACTTTGCAATGGCTTTTCACAACTTTGTAAGCAGTTTGTTGTCGAATTTACGGTTGGCTGTTGCGTTAATCTACTTATGCATGATACATTTTCGATACATTTACTTATTGTTTTCGAAATTGAACTGCGGGGGTGTCATTACAATGACTTAGGTTAAATATACAAGCAACTCCGCCAAAATTTCCTTCGTTTTTCGAACTTTGCATGCTGTTTTCTAACATTTTACAGCCAGTTCATGTAAACATCTATATGGTGCTTTCAACTGGCTTTTATTAAATTTGTCGACTTTACCACTGCGAGTTTCTATATGTCAACAACTTAGGTCATACATACTAATACATCAACCAACTTTGTAATAACTTTGCACAACTTTGCAATCACTTTGAACAACTTTGAGCGGTGTGTTAACAGCTTAAAACCCACTACGTGCCGACAGCATCTACAACTTGTTCTTGAAAATTAGAAGGAATGTGAAAACTTTTTTTCAATTAAAATAGTTACAAAAATTCCACGATTTTACACTATAAATGATTGGCATCACAGACAGGAAGAATACAGGAACGTATCCTTATATTTTTACTACTTCTGTGATGAAAAAAAATCAACGACTAGTTTACTCATGGAGTCTCCCATGCGAGTACTAACCATGCCCGATCGCGCTTTACTTTTAAACATGTGTCGGTCACCTAACCACACAGCTGCATTGTTTATTTGAAAGTAAGCTGAATTGGCGGGTATTTCATGTTTTTGAATGTTTGAAATCGTTATCGCTGGCACAAAGTACCTTCTATAATTGACCTATGACCTCTACATACTTGGAGTAACACGACGGTAATTAACAGCAATTCACGAAATATTCATTCACATTTTCGAACTTTTAACTATGGTACTTTTTAATATGATATCTCAGGTAACAATCCCGATTAAAACAAGCAACTTTGCAATGGCTTTTCACAACTTTGTAAGCAGTTTGTTGTCGAATTTACGGTTGGCTGTTGCGTTAATCTACTTATGCATGATACATTTTCGATACATTTACTTATTGTTTTCGAAATTTAACTGCGGGGGTGTCATTACAATGACTTAGGTTAAATATACAAGCAACTCCGCCAAAATTTCCTTCGTTTTTCGAACTTTGCATGCTGTTTTCTAACATTTTACAGCCAGTTCATGTAAACATCTATATGGTGCTTTCAACTAGCTTTTATTAAATTTGTCGACTTTACCACTGCGAGTTTCTATATGTCAACAACTTAGGTCATACATACTAATACATCAACCAACTTTGTAATAACTTTGCACAACTTTGCAATCACTTTGAACAACTTTGAGCGGTGTGTTAACAGCTTAAAACCCACTACGTGCCGACAGCATCTACAACTTGTTCTTGAAAATTAGAAGGAATGTGAAAACTTTTTTTCAATTAAAATAGTTACAAAAATTCCACGATTTTCCACTATAAATGATTGGCATCACAGACAGGAAGAATACAGGAACGTATCCTTATATTTTTACTACTTCTGTGATGAAAAAAAAATCAACGACTCGTTTACTCAGGGAGTCTCCCATGCGAGTACTAACCATGCCCGATCGCGCTTTACTTTAAACATGTGTTGGTCACCTAACCACACAGGTGCATTATTTATTTGAAAGTAAGCTGAATTGGCGGGTATTTCATGTTTTTGAATGTTTGAAATCGTTATCGCTGGCACAAAGTAACTTCTATAATTGACCTATGACCTCTACATACTTGGAGTTACACGACGGTAATTAACAGCAATTCACAAAATATTCATTCACATTTTCGAACTTTTAACTATGGTACTTTTTAATATGATATCTCAGGTAACAATCCCGATTAAAACAAGCAACTTTGCAATGGCTTTTCACAACTTTGTAAGCAGTTTGTTGTCGAATTTACGGTTGGCTGTTGCGTTAATCTACTTATGCATGATACATTTTCGATACATTTACTTATTGTTTTCGAAATTGAACTGCGGGGGTGTCATTACAATGACTTAGGTTAAATATACAAGCAACTCCGCCAAAATTTCCTTCGTTTTTCGAACTTTGCATGCTGTTTTCTAACATTTTACAGCCAGTTCATGTAAACATCTATATGGTGCTTTCAACTGGCTTTTATTAAATTTGTCGACTTTACCACTGCGAGTTTCTATATGTCAACAACTTAGGTCATACATACTAATACATCAACCAACTTTGTAATAACTTTGCACAACTTTGCAATCACTTTGAACAACTTTGAGCGGTGTGTTAACAGCTTAAAACCCACTACGTGCCGACAGCATCTACAACTTGTTCTTGAAAATTAGAAGGAATGTGAAAACTTTTTTTCAATTAAAATAGTTACAAAAATTCCACGATTTTACACTATAAATGATTGGCATCACAGACAGGAAGAATACAGGAACGTATCCTTATATTTTTACTACTTCTGTGATGAAAAAAAAATCAACGACTAGTTTACTCATGGAGTCTCCCATGCGAGTACTAACCATGCCCGATCGCGCTTTACTTTTAAACATGTGTCGGTCACCTAACCACACAGCTGCATTGTTTATTTGAAAGTAAGCTGAATTGGCGGGTATTTCATGTTTTTGAATGTTTGAAATCGTTATCGCTGGCACAAAGTACCTTCTATAATTGACCTATGACCTCTACATACTTGGAGTAACACGACGGTAATTAACAGCAATTCACGAAATATTCATTCACATTTTCGAACTTTTAACTATGGTACTTTTTAATATGATATCTCAGGTAACAATCCCGATTAAAACAAGCAACTTTGCAATGGCTTTTCACAACTTTGTAAGCAGTTTTTTGTCAAATTTACGGTTGGCTGTTGCGTTAATCTACTTATGCATGATACATTTTCGATACATTTACTTATTGTTTTCGAAATTTAACTGCGGGGGTGTCATTACAATGACTTAGGTTAAATATACAAGCAACTCCGCCAAAATTTCCTTCGTTTTTCGAACTTTGCATGCTGTTTTCTAACATTTTACAGCCAGTTCATGTAAACATCTATATGGTGCTTTCAACTGGCTTTTATTAAATTTGTCGACTTTACCACTGCGAGTTTCTATATGTCAACAACTTAGGTCATACATACTAATACATCAACCA
Source organism: Saccoglossus kowalevskii (assembly GCF_978046115.1). Taxonomy (NCBI): domain Eukaryota; kingdom Metazoa; phylum Hemichordata; class Enteropneusta; family Harrimaniidae; genus Saccoglossus; species Saccoglossus kowalevskii. Next base: position 8,813,951 of record NC_140661.1, on the reverse strand, counting down.
ACTTTGTAATAACTTTGCACAACTTTGCAATCACTTTGAACAACTTTGAGCGGTGTGTTAACAGCTTAAAACCCACTACGTGCCGACAGCATCTACAACTTGTTCTTGAAAATTAGAAGGAATGTGAAAACTTTTTTTCAATTAAAATAGTTACAAAAATTCCACGATTTTACACTATAAATGATTGGCATCACAGACAGGAAGAATACGGGAACGTATCCTTATATTTTTACTACTTCTGTGATGAAAAAAAAATCAACGACTAGTTTACTCATGGAGTCTCCCATGCGAGTACTAACCATGCCCGATCGCGCTTTACTTTTAAACATGTGTCGGTCACCTAACCACACAGCTGCATTGTTTATTTGAAAGTAAGCTGAATTGGCGGGTATTTCATGTTTTTGAATGTTTGAAATCGTTATCGCTGGCACAAAGTACCTTCTATAATTGACCTATGACCTCTACATACTTGGAGTAACACGACGGTAATTAACAGCAATTCACGAAATATTCATTCACATTTTCGAACTTTTAACTATGGTACTTTTTAATATGATATCTCAGGTAATAATCCCGATTAAAACAAGCAACTTTGCAATGGCTTTTCACAACTTTGTAAGCAGTTTGTTGTCGAATTTACGGTTGGCTGTTGCGTTAATCTACTTATGCATGATACATTTTCGATACATTTACTTATTGTTTTCGAAATTTAACTGCGGGGGTGTCATTACAATGACTTAGGTTAAATATACAAGCAACTCCGCCAAAATTTCCTTCGTTTTTCGAACTTTGCATGCTGTTTTCTAACATTTTACAGCCAGTTCATGTAAACATCTATATGGTGCTTTCAACTGGCTTTTATTAAATTTGTCGACTTTACCACTGCGAGTTTCTATATGTCAACAACTTAGGTCATACATACTAATACATCAACCAACTTTGTAATAACTTTGCACAACTTTGCAATCACTTTGAACAACTTTGAGCGGTGTGTTAACAGCTTAAAACCCACTACGTGCCGACAGCATCTACAACTTGTTCTTGAAAATTAGAAGGAATGTGAAACTTTTTTTCAATTAAAATAGTTACAAAAATTCCACGATTTTCCACTATAAATGATTGGCATCACAGACAGGAAGAATACAGGAACGTATCCTTATATTTTTACTACTTCTGTGATGAAAAAAAAATCAACGACTCGTTTACTCAGGGAGTCTCCCATACGAGTACTAACCATGCCCGATCGCGCTTTACTTTTAAACATGTGTCGGTCACCTAACCTCACAGCTGCATTGTTTATTTGAAAGTAAGCTGAATTGGCGGGTATTTCATGTTTTTGAATGTTTGAAATCGTTATCGCTGGCACAAAGTACCTTCTATAATTGACCTATGACCTCTACATACTTGGAGTAACACGACGGTAATTAACAGCAATTCACGAAATATTCATTCACATTTTCGAACTTTTAACTATGGTACTTTTTAATATGATATCTCAGGTAACAATCCCGATTAAAACAAGCAACTTTGCAATGGCTTTTCACAACTTTGTAAGCAGTTTGTTGTCGAATTTACGGTTGGCTGTTGCGTTAATCTACTTATGCATGATACATTTTCGATACATTTACTTATTGTTTTCGAAATTTAACTGCGGGGGTGTCATTACAATGACTTAGGTTAAATATACAAGCAACTCCGCCAAAATTTCCTTCGTTTTTCGAACTTTGCATGCTGTTTTCTAACATTTTACAGCCAGTTCATGTAAACATCTATATGGTGCTTTCAACTGGCTTTTATTAAATTTGTCGACTTTACCACTGCGAGTTTCTATATGTCAACAACTTAGGTCATACATACTAATACATCAACCAACTTTGTAATAACTTTGCACAACTTTGCAATCACTTTGAACAACTTTGAGCGGTGTGTTAACAGCTTAAAACCCACTACGTGCCGACAGCATCTACAACTTGTTCTTGAAAATTAGAAGGAATGTGAAAACTTTTTTTCAATTAAAATAGTTACAAAAATTCCACGATTTTACACTATAAATGATTGGCATCACAGACAGGAAGAATACAGGAACGTATCCTTATATTTTTACTACTTCTGTGATGAAAAAAAAATCAACGACTAGTTTACTCATGGAGTCTCCCATGCGAGTACTAACCATGCCCGATCGCGCTTTACTTTTAAACATGTGTCGGTCACCTAACCACACAGCTGCATTGTTTATTTGAAAGTAAGCTGAATTGGCGGGTATTTCATGTTTTTGAATGTTTGAAATCGTTATCGCTGGCACAAAGTACCTTCTATAATTGACCTATGACCTCTACATACTTGGAGTAACACGACGGTAATTAACAGCAATTCACGAAATATTCATTCACATTTTCGAACTTTTAACTATGGTACTTTTTAATATGATATCTCAGGTAACAATCCCGATTAAAACAAGCAACTTTGCAATGGCTTTTCACAACTTTGTAAGCAGTTTTTTGTCAAATTTACGGTTGGCTGTTGCGTTAATCTACTTATGCATGATACATTTTCGATACATTTACTTATTGTTTTCGAAATTTAACTGCGGGGGTGTCATTACAATGACTTAGGTTAAATATACAAGCAACTCCGCCAAAATTTCCTTCGTTTTTCGAACTTTGCATGCTGTTTTCTAACATTTTACAGCCAGTTCATGTAAACATCTATATGGTGCTTTCAACTGGCTTTTATTAAATTTGTCGACTTTACCACTGCGAGTTTCTATATGTCAACAACTTAGGTCATACATACTAATACATCAACCAACTTTGTAATAACTTTGCACAACTTTGCAATCACTTTGAACAACTTTGAGCGGTGTGTTAACAGCTTAAAACCCACTACGTGCCGACAGCATCTACAACTTGTTCTTGAAAATTAGAAGGAATGTGAAAACTTTTTTTCAATTAAAATAGTTACAAAAATTCCACGATTTTACACTATAAATGATTGGCATCACAGACAGGAAGAATACGGGAACGTATCCTTATATTTTTACTACTTCTGTGATGAAAAAAAAATCAACGACTAGTTTACTCATGGAGTCTCCCATGCGAGTACTAACCATGCCCGATCGCGCTTTACTTTTAAACATGTGTCGGTCACCTAACCACACAGCTGCATTGTTTATTTGAAAGTAAGCTGAATTGGCGGGTATTTCATGTTTTTGAATGTTTGAAATCGTTATCGCTGGCACAAAGTACCTTCTATAATTGACCTATGACCTCTACATACTTGGAGTAACACGACGGTAATTAACAGCAATTCACGAAATATTCATTCACATTTTCGAACTTTTAACTATGGTACTTTTTAATATGATATCTCAGGTAACAATCCCGATTAAAACAAGCAACTTTGCAATGGCTTTTCACAACTTTGTAAGCAGTTTGTTGTCGAATTTACGGTTGGCTGTTGCGTTAATCTACTTATGCATGATACATTTTCGATACATTTACTTATTGTTTTCGAAATTTAACTGCGGGGGTGTCATTACAATGACTTAGGTTAAATATACAAGCAACTCCGCCAAAATTTCCTTCGTTTTTCGAACTTTGCATGCTGTTTTCTAACATTTTACAGCCAGTTCATGTAAACATCTATATGGTGCTTTCAACTGGCTTTTATTAAATTTGTCGACTTTACCACTGCGAGTTTCTATATGTCAACAACTTAGGTCATACATACTAATACATCAACCAACTTTGTAATAACTTTGCACAACTTTGCAATCACTTTGAACAACTTTGAGCGGTGTGTTAACAGCTTAAAACCCACTACGTGCCGACAGCATCTACAACTTGTTCTTGAAAATTAGAAGGAATGTGAAAACTTTTTTTCAATTAAAATAGTTACAAAAATTCCACGATTTTACACTATAAATGATTGGCATCACAGACAGGAAGAATACGGGAACGTATCCTTATATTTTTACTACTTCTGTGATGAAAAAAAAATCAACGACTAGTTTACTCATGGAGTCTCCCATGCGAGTACTAACCATGCCCGATCGCGCTTTACTTTTAAACATGTGTCGGTCACCTAACCACACAGCTGCATTGTTTATTTGAAAGTAAGCTGAATTGGCGGGTATTTCATGTTTTTGAATGTTTGAAATCGTTATCGCTGGCACAAAGTACCTTCTATAATTGACCTATGACCTCTACATACTTGGAGTAACACGACGGTAATTAACAGCAATTCACGAAATATTCATTCACATTTTCGAACTTTTAACTATGGTACTTTTTAATATGATATCTCAGGTAATAATCCCGATTAAAACAAGCAACTTTGCAATGGCTTTTCACAACTTTGTAAGCAGTTTGTTGTCGAATTTACGGTTGGCTGTTGCGTTAATCTACTTATGCATGATACATTTTCGATACATTTACTTATTGTTTTCGAAATTTAACTGCGGGGGTGTCATTACAATGACTTAGGTTAAATATACAAGCAACTCCGCCAAAATTTCCTTCGTTTTTCGAACTTTGCATGCTGTTTTCTAACATTTTACAGCCAGTTCATGTAAACATCTATATGGTGCTTTCAACTGGCTTTTATTAAATTTGTCGACTTTACCACTGCGAGTTTCTATATGTCAACAACTTAGGTCATACATACTAATACATCAACCAACTTTGTAATAACTTTGCACAACTTTGCAATCACTTTGAACAACTTTGAGCGGTGTGTTAACAGCTTAAAACCCACTACGTGCCGACAGCATCTACAACTTGTTCTTGAAAATTAGAAGGAATGTGAAACTTTTTTTCAATTAAAATAGTTACAAAAATTCCACGATTTTCCACTATAAATGATTGGCATCACAGACAGGAAGAATACAGGAACGTATCCTTATATTTTTACTACTTCTGTGATGAAAAAAAAATCAACGACTCGTTTACTCAGGGAGTCTCCCATACGAGTACTAACCATGCCCGATCGCGCTTTACTTTTAAACATGTGTCGGTCACCTAACCTCACAGCTGCATTGTTTATTTGAAAGTAAGCTGAATTGGCGGGTATTTCATGTTTTTGAATGTTTGAAATCGTTATCGCTGGCACAAAGTACCTTCTATAATTGACCTATGACCTCTACATACTTGGAGTAACACGACGGTAATTAACAGCAATTCACGAAATATTCATTCACATTTTCGAACTTTTAACTATGGTACTTTTTAATATGATATCTCAGGTAACAATCCCGATTAAAACAAGCAACTTTGCAATGGCTTTTCACAACTTTGTAAGCAGTTTGTTGTCGAATTTACGGTTGGCTGTTGCGTTAATCTACTTATGCATGATACATTTTCGATACATTTACTTATTGTTTTCGAAATTTAACTGCGGGGGTGTCATTACAATGACTTAGGTTAAATATACAAGCAACTCCGCCAAAATTTCCTTCGTTTTTCGAACTTTGCATGCTGTTTTCTAACATTTTACAGCCAGTTCATGTAAACATCTATATGGTGCTTTCAACTGGCTTTTATTAAATTTGTCGACTTTACCACTGCGAGTTTCTATATGTCAACAACTTAGGTCATACATACTAATACATCAACCAACTTTGTAATAACTTTGCACAACTTTGCAATCACTTTGAACAACTTTGAGCGGTGTGTTAACAGCTTAAAACCCACTACGTGCCGACAGCATCTACAACTTGTTCTTGAAAATTAGAAGGAATGTGAAAACTTTTTTTCAATTAAAATAGTTACAAAAATTCCACGATTTTACACTATAAATGATTGGCATCACAGACAGGAAGAATACGGGAACGTATCCTTATATTTTTACTACTTCTGTGATGAAAAAAAAATCAACGACTAGTTTACTCATGGAGTCTCCCATGCGAGTACTAACCATGCCCGATCGCGCTTTACTTTTAAACATGTGTCGGTCACCTAACCACACAGCTGCATTGTTTATTTGAAAGTAAGCTGAATTGGCGGGTATTTCATGTTTTTGAATGTTTGAAATCGTTATCGCTGGCACAAAGTACCTTCTATAATTGACCTATGACCTCTACATACTTGGAGTAACACGACGGTAATTAACAGCAATTCACGAAATATTCATTCACATTTTCGAACTTTTAACTATGGTACTTTTTAATATGATATCTCAGGTAACAATCCCGATTAAAACAAGCAACTTTGCAATGGCTTTTCACAACTTTGTAAGCAGTTTGTTGTCGAATTTACGGTTGGCTGTTGTGTTAATCTACTTATGCATGATACATTTTCGATACATTTACTTATTGTTTTCGAAATTTAACTGCGGGGGTGTCATTACAATGACTTAGGTTAAATATACAAGCAACTCCGCCAAAATTTCCTTCGTTTTTCGAACTTTGCATGCTGTTTTCTAACATTTTACAGCCAGTTCATGTAAACATCTATATGGTGCTTTCAACTGGCTTTTATTAAATTTGTCGACTTTACCACTGCGAGTTTCTATATGTCAACAACTTAGGTCATACATACTAATACATCAACCAACTTTGTAATAACTTTGCACAACTTTGCAATCACTTTGAACAACTTTGAGCGGTGTGTTAACAGCTTAAAACCCACTACGTGCCGACAGCATCTACAACTTGTTCTTGAAAATTAGAAGGAATGTGAAAACTTTTTTCAATTAAAATAGTTACAAAAATTCCACGATTTTACACTATAAATGATTGGCATCACAGACAGGAAGAATACAGGAACGTATCCTTATATTTTTACTACTTCTGTGATGAAAAAAAAATCAACGACTAGTTTACTCATGGAGTCTCCCATGCGAGTACTAACCATGCCCGATCGCGCTTTACTTTTAAACATGTGTCGGTCACCTAACCACACAGCTGCATTGTTTATTTGAAAGTAAGCTGAATTGGCGGGTATTTCATGTTTTTGAATGTTTGAAATCGTTATCGCTGGCACAAAGTACCTTCTATAATTGACCTATGACCTCTACATACTTGGAGTAACACGACGGTAATTAACAGCAATTCACGAAATATTCATTCACATTTTCGAACTTTTAACTATGGTACTTTTTAATATGATATCTCAGGTAACAATCCCGATTAAAACAAGCAACTTTGCAATGGCTTTTCACAACTTTGTAAGCAGTTTGTTGTCGAATTTACGGTTGGCTGTTGCGTTAATCTACTTATGCATGATACATTTTCGATACATTTACTTATTGTTTTCGAAATTTAACTGCGGGGGTGTCATTACAATGACTTAGGTTAAATATACAAGCAACTCCGCCAAAATTTCCTTCGTTTTTCGAACTTTGCATGCTGTTTTCTAACATTTTACAGCCAGTTCATGTAAACATCTATATGGTGCTTTCAACTGGCTTTTATTAAATTTGTCGACTTTACCACTGCGAGTTTCTATATGTCAACAACTTAGGTCATACATACTAATACATCAACCAACTTTGTAATAACTTTGCACAACTTTGCAATCACTTTGAACAACTTTGAGCGGTGTGTTAACAGCTTAAAACCCACTACGTGCCGACAGCATCTACAACTTGTTCTTGAAAATTAGAAGGAATGTGAAAACTTTTTTTCAATTAAAATAGTTACAAAAATTCCACGATTTTACACTATAAATGATTGGCATCACAGACAGGAAGAATACGGGAACGTATCCTTATATTTTTACTACTTCTGTGATGAAAAAAAAATCAACGACTAGTTTACTCATGGAGTCTCCCATGCGAGTACTAACCATGCCCGATCGCGCTTTACTTTTAAACATGTGTCGGTCACCTAACCACACAGCTGCATTGTTTATTTGAAAGTAAGCTGAATTGGCGGGTATTTCATGTTTTTGAATGTTTGAAATCGTTATCGCTGGCACAAAGTACCTTCTATAATTGACCTATGACCTCTACATACTTGGAGTAACACGACGGTAATTAACAGCAATTCACGAAATATTCATTCACATTTTCGAACTTTTAACTATGGTACTTTTTAATATGATATCTCAGGTAATAATCCCGATTAAAACAAGCAACTTTGCAATGGCTTTTCACAACTTTGTAAGCAGTTTGTTGTCGAATTTACGGTTGGCTGTTGCGTTAATCTACTTATGCATGATACATTTTCGATACATTTACTTATTGTTTTCGAAATTTAACTGCGGGGGTGTCATTACAATGACTTAGGTTAAATATACAAGCAACTCCGCCAAAATTTCCTTCGTTTTTCGAACTTTGCATGCTGTTTTCTAACATTTTACAGCCAGTTCATGTAAACATCTATATGGTGCTTTCAACTGGCTTTTATTAAATTTGTCGACTTTACCACTGCGAGTTTCTATATGTCAACAACTTAGGTCATACATACTAATACATCAACCAACTTTGTAATAACTTTGCACAACTTTGCAATCACTTTGAACAACTTTGAGCGGTGTGTTAACAGCTTAAAACCCACTACGTGCCGACAGCATCTACAACTTGTTCTTGAAAATTAGAAGGAATGTGAAACTTTTTTTCAATTAAAATAGTTACAAAAATTCCACGATTTTCCACTATAAATGATTGGCATCACAGACAGGAAGAATACAGGAACGTATCCTTATATTTTTACTACTTCTGTGATGAAAAAAAAATCAACGACTCGTTTACTCAGGGAGTCTCCCATACGAGTACTAACCATGCCCGATCGCGCTTTACTTTTAAACATGTGTCGGTCACCTAACCTCACAGCTGCATTGTTTATTTGAAAGTAAGCTGAATTGGCGGGTATTTCATGTTTTTGAATGTTTGAAATCGTTATCGCTGGCACAAAGTACCTTCTATAATTGACCTATGACCTCTACATACTTGGAGTAACACGACGGTAATTAACAGCAATTCACGAAATATTCATTCACATTTTCGAACTTTTAACTATGGTACTTTTTAATATGATATCTCAGGTAACAATCCCGATTAAAACAAGCAACTTTGCAATGGCTTTTCACAACTTTGTAAGCAGTTTGTTGTCGAATTTACGGTTGGCTGTTGCGTTAATCTACTTATGCATGATACATTTTCGATACATTTACTTATTGTTTTCGAAATTTAACTGCGGGGGTGTCATTACAATGACTTAGGTTAAATATACAAGCAACTCCGCCAAAATTTCCTTCGTTTTTCGAACTTTGCATGCTGTTTTCTAACATTTTACAGCCAGTTCATGTAAACATCTATATGGTGCTTTCAACTGGCTTTTATTAAATTTGTCGACTTTACCACTGCGAGTTTCTATATGTCAACAACTTAGGTGATACATACTAATACATCAACCAACTTTGTAATAACTTTGCACAACTTTGCAATCACTTTGAACAACTTTGAGCGGTGTGTTAACAGCTTAAAACCCACTACGTGCCGACAGCATCTACAACTTGTTCTTGAAAATTAGAAGGAATGTGAAAACTTTTTTTCAATTAAAATAGTTACAAAAATTCCACGATTTTACACTATAAATGATTGGCATCACAGACAGGAAGAATACGGGAACGTATCCTTATATTTTTACTACTTCTGTGATGAAAAAAAAATCAACGACTAGTTTACTCATGGAGTCTCCCATGCGAGTACTAACCATGCCCGATCGCGCTTTACTTTTAAACATGTGTCGGTCACCTAACCACACAGCTGCATTGTTTATTTGAAAGTAAGCTGAATTGGCGGGTATTTCATGTTTTTGAATGTTTGAAATCGTTATCGCTGGCACAAAGTACCTTCTATAATTGACCTATGACCTCTACATACTTGGAGTAACACGACGGTAATTAACAGCAATTCACGAAATATTCATTCACATTTTCGAACTTTTAACTATGGTACTTTTTAATATGATATCTCAGGTAACAATCCCGATTAAAACAAGCAACTTTGCAATGGCTTTTCACAACTTTGTAAGCAGTTTGTTGTCGAATTTACGGTTGGCTGTTGTGTTAATCTACTTATGCATGATACATTTTCGATACATTTACTTATTGTTTTCGAAATTTAACTGCGGGGGTGTCATTACAATGACTTAGGTTAAATATACAAGCAACTCCGCCAAAATTTCCTTCGTTTTTCGAACTTTGCATGCTGTTTTCTAACATTTTACAGCCAGTTCATGTAAACATCTATATGGTGCTTTCAACTGGCTTTTATTAAATTTGTCGACTTTACCACTGCGAGTTTCTATATGTCAACAACTTAGGTCATACATACTAATACATCAACCAACTTTGTAATAACTTTGCACAACTTTGCAATCACTTTGAACAACTTTGAGCGGTGTGTTAACAGCTTAAAACCCACTACGTGCCGACAGCATCTACAACTTGTTCTTGAAAATTAGAAGGAATGTGAAAACTTTTTTCAATTAAAATAGTTACAAAAATTCCACGATTTTACACTATAAATGATTGGCATCACAGACAGGAAGAATACAGGAACGTATCCTTATATTTTTACTACTTCTGTGATGAAAAAAAAATCAACGACTAGTTTACTCATGGAGTCTCCCATGCGAGTACTAACCATGCCCGATCGCGCTTTACTTTTAAACATGTGTCGGTCACCTAACCACACAGCTGCATTGTTTATTTGAAAGTAAGCTGAATTGGCGGGTATTTCATGTTTTTGAATGTTTGAAATCGTTATCGCTGGCACAAAGTACCTTCTATAATTGACCTATGACCTCTACATACTTGGAGTAACACGACGGTAATTAACAGCAATTCACGAAATATTCATTCACATTTTCGAACTTTTAACTATGGTACTTTTTAATATGATATCTCAGGTAACAATCCCGATTAAAACAAGCAACTTTGCAATGGCTTTTCACAACTTTGTAAGCAGTTTGTTGTCGAATTTACGGTTGGCTGTTGCGTTAATCTACTTATGCATGATACATTTTCGATACATTTACTTATTGTTTTCGAAATTTAACTGCGGGGGTGTCATTACAATGACTTAGGTTAAATATACAAGCAACTCCGCCAAAATTTCCTTCGTTTTTCGAACTTTGCATGCTGTTTTCTAACATTTTACAGCCAGTTCATGTAAACATCTATATGGTGCTTTCAACTGGCTTTTATTAAATTTGTCGACTTTACCACTGCGAGTTTCTATATGTCAACAACTTAGGTCATACATACTAATACATCAACCAACTTTGTAATAACTTTGCACAACTTTGCAATCACTTTGAACAACTTTGAGCGGTGTGTTAACAGCTTAAAACCCACTACGTGCCGACAGCATCTACAACTTGTTCTTGAAAATTAGAAGGAATGTGAAACTTTTTTTCAATTAAAATAGTTACAAAAATTCCACGATTTTCCACTATAAATGATTGGCATCACAGACAGGAAGAATACAGGAACGTATCCTTATATTTTTACTACTTCTGTGATGAAAACAAAATCAACGACTCGTTTACTCAGGGAGTCTCCCATACGAGTACTAACCATGCCCGATCGCGCTTTACTTTTAAACATGTGTCGGTCACCTAACCTCACAGCTGCATTGTTTATTTGAAAGTAAGCTGAATTGGCGGGTATTTCATGTTTTTGAATGTTTGAAATCGTTATCGCTGGCACAAAGTACCTTCTATAATTGACCTATGACCTCTACATACTTGGAGTAACACGACGGTAATTAACAGCAATTCACGAAATATTCATTCACATTTTCGAACTTTTAACTATGGTACTTTTTAATATGATATCTCAGGTAACAATCCCGATTAAAACAAGCAACTTTGCAATGGCTTTTCACAACTTTGTAAGCAGTTTGTTGTCGAATTTACGGTTGGCTGTTGCGTTAATCTACTTATGCATGATACATTTTCGATACATTTACTTATTGTTTTCGAAATTTAACTGCGGGGGTGTCATTACAATGACTTAGGTTAAATATACAAGCAACTCCGCCAAAATTTCCTTCGTTTTTCGAACTTTGCATGCTGTTTTCTAACATTTTACAGCCAGTTCATGTAAACATCTATATGGTGCTTTCAACTGGCTTTTATTAAATTTGTCGACTTTACCACTGCGAGTTTCTATATGTCAACAACTTAGGTCATACATACTAATACATCAACCAACTTTGTAATAACTTTGCACAACTTTGCAATCACTTTGAACAACTTTGAGCGGTGTGTTAACAGCTTAAAACCCACTACGTGCCGACAGCATCTACAACTTGTTCTTGAAAATTAGAAGGAATGTGAAAACTTTTTTTCAATTAAAATAGTTACAAAAATTCCACGATTTTACACTATAAATGATTGGCATCACAGACAGGAAGAATACGGGAACGTATCCTTATATTTTTACTACTTCTGTGATGAAAAAAAAATCAACGACTAGTTTACTCATGGAGTCTCCCATGCGAGTACTAACCATGCCCGATCGCGCTTTACTTTTAAACATGTGTCGGTCACCTAACCACACAGCTGCATTGTTTATTTGAAAGTAAGCTGAATTGGCGGGTATTTCATGTTTTTGAATGTTTGAAATCGTTATCGCTGGCACAAAGTACCTTCTATAATTGACCTATGACCTCTACATACTTGGAGTAACACGACGGTAATTAACAGCAATTCACGAAATATTCATTCACATTTTCGAACTTTTAACTATGGTACTTTTTAATATGATATCTCAGGTAACAATCCCGATTAAAACAAGCAACTTTGCAATGGCTTTTCACAACTTTGTAAGCAGTTTGTTGTCGAATTTACGGTTGGCTGTTGCGTTAATCTACTTATGCATGATACATTTTCGATACATTTACTTATTGTTTTCGAAATTTAACTGCGGGGGTGTCATTACAATGACTTAGGTTAAATATACAAGCAACTCCGCCAAAATTTCCTTCGTTTTTCGAACTTTGCATGCTGTTTTCTAACATTTTACAGCCAGTTCATGTAAACATCTATATGGTGCTTTCAACTGGCTTTTATTAAATTTGTCGACTTTACCACTGCGAGTTTCTATATGTCAACAACTTAGGTCATACATACTAATACATCAACCAACTTTGTAATAACTTTGCACAACTTTGCAATCACTTTGAACAACTTTGAGCGGTGTGTTAACAGCTTAAAACCCACTACGTGCCGACAGCATCTACAACTTGTTCTTGAAAATTAGAAGGAATGTGAAACTTTTTTTCAATTAAAATAGTTACAAAAATTCCACGATTTTCCACTATAAATGATTGGCATCACAGACAGGAAGAATACAGGAACGTATCCTTATATTTTTACTACTTCTGTGATGAAAAAAAAATCAACGACTCGTTTACTCAGGGAGTCTCCCATACGAGTACTAACCATGCCCGATCGCGCTTTACTTTTAAACATGTGTCGGTCACCTAACCTCACAGCTGCATTGTTTATTTGAAAGTAAGCTGAATTGGCGGGTATTTCATGTTTTTGAATGTTTGAAATCGTTATCGCTGGCACAAAGTACCTTCTATAATTGACCTATGACCTCTACATACTTGGAGTAACACGACGGTAATTAACAGCAATTCACGAAATATTCATTCACATTTTCGAACTTTTAACTATGGTACTTTTTAATATGATATCTCAGGTAACAATCCCGATTAAAACAAGCAACTTTGCAATGGCTTTTCACAACTTTGTAAGCAGTTTGTTGTCGAATTTACGGTTGGCTGTTGCGTTAATCTACTTATGCATGATACATTTTCGATACATTTACTTATTGTTTTCGAAATTTAACTGCGGGGGTGTCATTACAATGACTTAGGTTAAATATACAAGCAACTCCGCCAAAATTTCCTTCGTTTTTCGAACTTTGCATGCTGTTTTCTAACATTTTACAGCCAGTTCATGTAAACATCTATATGGTGCTTTCAACTGGCTTTTATTAAATTTGTCGACTTTACCACTGCGAGTTTCTATATGTCAACAACTTAGGTCATACATACTAATACATCAACCAACTTTGTAATAACTTTGCACAACTTTGCAATCACTTTGAACAACTTTGAGCGGTGTGTTAACAGCTTAAAACCCACTACGTGCCGACAGCATCTACAACTTGTTCTTGAAAATTAGAAGGAATGTGAAAACTTTTTTTCAATTAAAATAGTTACAAAAATTCCACGATTTTACACTATAAATGATTGGCATCACAGACAGGAAGAATACAGGAACGTATCCTTATATTTTTACTACTTCTGTGATGAAAAAAAAATCAACGACTAGTTTACTCATGGAGTCTCCCATGCGAGTACTAACCATGCCCGATCGCGCTTTACTTTTAAACATGTGTCGGTCACCTAACCACACAGCTGCATTGTTTATTTGAAAGTAAGCTGAATTGGCGGGTATTTCATGTTTTTGAATGTTTGAAATCGTTATCGCTGGCACAAAGTACCTTCTATAATTGACCTATGACCTCTACATACTTGGAGTAACACGACGGTAATTAACAGCAATTCACGAAATATTCATTCACATTTTCGAACTTTTAACTATGGTACTTTTTAATATGATATCTCAGGTAACAATCCCGATTAAAACAAGCAACTTTGCAATGGCTTTTCACAACTTTGTAAGCAGTTTGTTGTCGAATTTACGGTTGGCTGTTGCGTTAATCTACTTATGCATGATACATTTTCGATACATTTACTTATTGTTTTCGAAATTTAACTGCGGGGGTGTCATTACAATGACTTAGGTTAAATATACAAGCAACTCCGCCAAAATTTCCTTCGTTTTTCGAACTTTGCATGCTGTTTTCTATCATTTTACAGCCAGTTCATGTAAACATCTATATGGTGCTTTCAACTGGCTTTTATTAAATTTGTCGACTTTACCACTGCGAGTTTCTATATGTCAACAACTTAGGTCATACATACTAATACATCAACCAACTTTGTAATAACTTTGCACAACTTTGCAATCACTTTGAACAACTTTGAGCGGTGTGTTAACAGCTTAAAACCCACTACGTGCCGACAGCATCTACAACTTGTTCTTGAAAATTAGAAGGAATGTGAAACTTTTTTTCAATTAAAATAGTTACAAAAATTCCACGATTTTCCACTATAAATGATTGGCATCACAGACAGGAAGAATACAGGAACGTATCCTTATATTTTTACTACTTCTGTGATGAAAAAAAAATCAACGACTCGTTTACTCAGGGAGTCTCCCATACGAGTACTAACCATGCCCGATCGCGCTTTACTTTTAAACATGTGTCGGTCACCTAACCTCACAGCTGCATTGTTTATTTGAAAGTAAGCTGAATTGGCGGGTATTTCATGTTTTTGAATGTTTGAAATCGTTATCGCTGGCACAAAGTACCTTCTATAATTGACCTATGACCTCTACATACTTGGAGTAACACGACGGTAATTAACAGCAATTCACAAAATATTCATTCACATTTTCGAACTTTTAACTATGGTACTTTTTAATATGATATCTCAGGTAACAATCCCGATTAAAACAAGCAACTTTGCAATGGCTTTTCACAACTTTGTAAGCAGTTTGTTGTCGAATTTACGGTTGGCTGTTGCGTTAATCTACTTATGCATGATACATTTTCGATACATTTACTTATTGTTTTCGAAATTTAACTGCGGGGGTGTCATTACAATGACTTAGGTTAAATATACAAGCAACTCCGCCAAAATTTCCTTCGTTTTTCGAAATTTGCATGCTGTTTTCTAACATTTTACAGCCAGTTCATGTAAACATCTATATGGTGCTTTCAACTGGCTTTTATTAAATTTGTCGACTTTACCACTGCGAGTTTCTATATGTCAACAACTTAGGTCATACATACTAATACATCAACCAACTTTGTAATAACTTTGCACAACTTTGCAATCACTTTGAACAACTTTGAGCGGTGTGTTAACAGCTTAAAACCCACTACGTGCCGACAGCATCTACAACTTGTTCTTGAAAATTAGAAGGAATGTGAAAACTTTTTTTCAATTAAAATAGTTACAAAAATTCCACGATTTTACACTATAAATGATTGGCATCACAGACAGGAAGAATACAGGAACGTATCCTTATATTTTTACTACTTCTGTGATGAAAAAAAAATCAACGACTAGTTTACTCATGGAGTCTCCCATGCGAGTACTAACCATGCCCGATCGCGCTTTACTTTTAAACATGTGTCGGTCACCTAACAACACAGCTGCATTGTTTATTTGAAAGTAAGCTGAATTGGCGGGTATTTCATGTTTTTGAATGTTTGAAATCGTTATCGCTGGCACAAAGTACCTTCTATAATTGACCTATGACCTCTACATACTTGGAGTAACACGACGGTAATTAACAGCAATTCACGAAATATTCATTCACATTTTCGAACTTTTAACTATGGTACTTTTTAATATGATATCTCAGGTAACAATCCCGATTAAAACAAGCAACTTTGCAATGGCTTTTCACAACTTTGTAAGCAGTTTGTTGTCGAATTTACGGTTGGCTGTTGCGTTAATCTACTTATGCATGATACATTTTCGATACATTTACTTATTGTTTTCGAAATTTAACTGCGGGGGTGTCATTACAATGACTTAGGTTAAATATACAAGCAACTCCGCCAAAATTTCCTTCGTTTTTCGAACTTTGCATGCTGTTTTCTAACATTTTACAGCCAGTTCATGTAAACATCTATATGGTGCTTTCAACTGGCTTTTATTAAATTTGTCGACTTTACCACTGCGAGTTTCTATATGTCAACAACTTAGGTCATACATACTAATACATCAACCAACTTTGTAATAACTTTGCACAACTTTGCAATCACTTTGAACAACTTTGAGCGGTGTGTTAACAGCTTAAAACCCACTACGTGCCGACAGCATCTACAACTTGTTCTTGAAAATTAGAAGGAATGTGAAACTTTTTTTCAATTAAAATAGTTACAAAAATTCCACGATTTTCCACTATAAATGATTGGCATCACAGACAGGAAGAATACAGGAACGTATCCTTATATTTTTACTACTTCTGTGATGAAAAAAAAATCAACGACTCGTTTACTCAGGGAGTCTCCCATACGAGTACTAACCATGCCCGATCGCGCTTTACTTTTAAACATGTGTCGGTCACCTAACCTCACAGCTGCATTGTTTATTTGAAAGTAAGCTGAATTGGCGGGTATTTCATGTTTTTGAATGTTTGAAATCGTTATCGCTGGCACAAAGTACCTTCTATAATTGACCTATGACCTCTACATACTTGGAGTAACACGACGGTAATTAACAGCAATTCACGAAATATTCATTCACATTTTCGAACTTTTAACTATGGTACTTTTTAATATGATATCTCAGGTAACAATCCCGATTAAAACAAGCAACTTTGCAATGGCTTTTCACAACTTTGTAAGCAGTTTGTTGTCGAATTTACGGTTGGCTGTTGCGTTAATCTACTTATGCATGATACATTTTCGATACATTTACTTATTGTTTTCGAAATTGAACTGCGGGGGTGTCATTACAATGACTTAGGTTAAATATACAAGCAACTCCGCCAAAATTTCCTTCGTTTTTCGAACTTTGCATGCTGTTTTCTAACATTTTACAGCCAGTTCATGTAAACATCTATATGGTGCTTTCAACTGGCTTTTATTAAATTTGTCGACTTTACCACTGCGAGTTTCTATATGTCAACAACTTAGGTCATACATACTAATACATCAACCAACTTTGTAATAACTTTGCACAACTTTGCAATCACTTTGAACAACTTTGAGCGGTGTGTTAACAGCTTAAAACCCACTACGTGCCGACAGCATCTACAACTTGTTCTTGAAAATTAGAAGGAATGTGAAAACTTTTTTTCAATTAAAATAGTTACAAAAATTCCACGATTTTACACTATAAATGATTGGCATCACAGACAGGAAGAATACAGGAACGTATCCTTATATTTTTACTACTTCTGTGATGAAAAAAAAATCAACGACTAGTTTACTCATGGAGTCTCCCATGCGAGTACTAACCATGCCCGATCGCGCTTTACTTTTAAACATGTGTCGGTCACCTAACCACACAGCTGCATTGTTTATTTGAAAGTAAGCTGAATTGGCGGGTATTTCATGTTTTTGAATGTTTGAAATCGTTATCGCTGGCACAAAGTACCTTCTATAATTGACCTATGACCTCTACATACTTGGAGTAACACGACGGTAATTAACAGCAATTCACGAAATATTCATTCACATTTTCGAACTTTTAACTATGGTACTTTTTAATATGATATCTCAGGTAACAATCCCGATTAAAACAAGCAACTTTGCAATGGCTTTTCACAACTTTGTAAGCAGTTTGTTGTCGAATTTACGGTTGGCTGTTGCGTTAATCTACTTATGCATGATACATTTTCGATACATTTACTTATTGTTTTCGAAATTTAACTGCGGGGGTGTCATTACAATGACTTAGGTTAAATATACAAGCAACTCCGCCAAAATTTCCTTCGTTTTTCGAACTTTGCATGCTGTTTTCTATCATTTTACAGCCAGTTCATGTAAACATCTATATGGTGCTTTCAACTGGCTTTTATTAAATTTGTCGACTTTACCACTGCGAGTTTCTATATGTCAACAACTTAGGTCATACATACTAATACATCAACCAACTTTGTAATAACTTTGCACAACTTTGCAATCACTTTGAACAACTTTGAGCGGTGTGTTAACAGCTTAAAACCCACTACGTGCCGACAGCATCTACAACTTGTTCTTGAAAATTAGAAGGAATGTGAAAACTTTTTTTCAATTAAAATAGTTACAAAAATTCCACGATTTTACACTATAAATGATTGGCATCACAGACAGGAAGAATACAGGAACGTATCCTTATATTTTTACTACTTCTGTGATGAAAAAAAAATCAACGACTAGTTTACTCATGGAGTCTCCCATGCGAGTACTAACCATGCCCGATCGCGCTTTACTTTTAAACATGTGTCGGTCACCTAACCACACAGGTGCATTATTTATTTGAAAGTAAGCTGAATTGGCGGGTATTTCATGTTTTTGAATGTTTGAAATCGTTATCGCTGGCACAAAGTAACTTCTATAATTGACCTATGACCTCTACATACTTGGAGTTACACGACGGTAATTAACAGCAATTCACGAAATATTCATTCACATTTTCGAACTTTTAACTATGGTACTTTTTAATATGATATCTCAGGTAACAATCCCGATTAAAACAAGCAACTTTGCAATGGCTTTTCACAACTTTGTAAGCAGTTTGTTGTCGAATTTACGGTTGGCTGTTGCGTTAATCTACTTATGCATGATACATTTTCGATACATTTACTTATTGTTTTCGAAATTGAACTGCGGGGGTGTCATTACAATGACTTAGGTTAAATATACAAGCAACTCCGCCAAAATTTCCTTCGTTTTTCGAACTTTGCATGCTGTTTTCTAACATTTTACAGCCAGTTCATGTAAACATCTATATGGTGCTTTCAACTGGCTTTTATTAAATTTGTCGACTTTACCACTGCGAGTTTCTATATGTCAACAACTTAGGTCATACATACTAATACATCAACCAACTTTGTAATAACTTTGCACAACTTTGCAATCACTTTGAACAACTTTGAGCGGTGTGTTAACAGCTTAAAACCCACTA
Source organism: Saccoglossus kowalevskii (assembly GCF_978046115.1). Classification (NCBI taxonomy): domain Eukaryota; kingdom Metazoa; phylum Hemichordata; class Enteropneusta; family Harrimaniidae; genus Saccoglossus; species Saccoglossus kowalevskii. The sequence goes on along the minus strand of NC_140661.1, from coordinate 8,794,226 downwards.
CGTGCCGACAGCATCTACAACTTGTTCTTGAAAATTAGAAGGAATGTGAAACTTTTTTTCAATTAAAATAGTTACAAAAATTCCACGATTTTCCACTATAAATGATTGGCATCACAGACAGGAAGAATACAGGAACGTATCCTTATATTTTTACTACTTCTGTGATGAAAAAAAAATCAACGACTCGTTTACTCAGGGAGTCTCCCATACGAGTACTAACCATGCCCGATCGCGCTTTACTTTTAAACATGTGTCGGTCACCTAACCTCACAGCTGCATTGTTTATTTGAAAGTAAGCTGAATTGGCGGGTATTTCATGTTTTTGAATGTTTGAAATCGTTATCGCTGGCACAAAGTACCTTCTATAATTGACCTATGACCTCTACATACTTGGAGTAACACGACGGTAATTAACAGCAATTCACGAAATATTCATTCACATTTTCGAACTTTTAACTATGGTACTTTTTAATATGATATCTCAGGTAACAATCCCGATTAAAACAAGCAACTTTGCAATGGCTTTTCACAACTTTGTAAGCAGTTTGTTGTCGAATTTACGGTTGGCTGTTGCGTTAATCTACTTATGCATGATACATTTTCGATACATTTACTTATTGTTTTCGAAATTGAACTGCGGGGGTGTCATTACAATGACTTAGGTTAAATATACAAGCAACTCCGCCAAAATTTCCTTCGTTTTTCGAACTTTGCATGCTGTTTTCTAACATTTTACAGCCAGTTCATGTAAACATCTATATGGTGCTTTCAACTGGCTTTTATTAAATTTGTCGACTTTACCACTGCGAGTTTCTATATGTCAACAACTTAGGTCATACATACTAATACATCAACCAACTTTGTAATAACTTTGCACAACTTTGCAATCACTTTGAACAACTTTGAGCGGTGTGTTAACAGCTTAAAACCCACTACGTGCCGACAGCATCTACAACTTGTTCTTGAAAATTAGAAGGAATGTGAAACTTTTTTTCAATTAAAATAGTTACAAAAATTCCACGATTTTCCACTATAAATGATTGGCATCACAGACAGGAAGAATACAGGAACGTATCCTTATATTTTTACTACTTCTGTGATGAAAAAAAAATCAACGACTCGTTTACTCAGGGAGTCTCCCATACGAGTACTAACCATGCCCGATCGCGCTTTACTTTTAAACATGTGTCGGTCACCTAACCTCACAGCTGCATTGTTTATTTGAAAGTAAGCTGAATTGGCGGGTATTTCATGTTTTTGAATGTTTGAAATCGTTATCGCTGGCACAAAGTACCTTCTATAATTGACCTATGACCTCTACATACTTGGAGTAACACGACGGTAATTAACAGCAATTCACGAAATATTCATTCACATTTTCGAACTTTTAACTATGGTACTTTTTAATATGATATCTCAGGTAACAATCCCGATTAAAACAAGCAACTTTGCAATGGCTTTTCACAACTTTGTAAGCAGTTTGTTGTCGAATTTACGGTTGGCTGTTGCGTTAATCTACTTATGCATGATACATTTTCGATACATTTACTTATTGTTTTCGAAATTTAACTGCGGGGGTGTCATTACAATGACTTAGGTTAAATATACAAGCAACTCCGCCAAAATTTCCTTCGTTTTTCGAACTTTGCATGCTGTTTTCTAACATTTTACAGCCAGTTCATGTAAACATCTATATGGTGCTTTCAACTGGCTTTTATTAAATTTGTCGACTTTACCACTGCGAGTTTCTATATGTCAACAACTTAGGTCATACATACTAATACATCAACCAACTTTGTAATAACTTTGCACAACTTTGCAATCACTTTGAACAACTTTGAGCGGTGTGTTAACAGCTTAAAACCCACTACGTGCCGACAGCATCTACAACTTGTTCTTGAAAATTAGAAGGAATGTGAAAACTTTTTTTCAATTAAAATAGTTACAAAAATTCCACGATTTTACACTATAAATGATTGGCATCACAGACAGGAAGAATACAGGAACGTATCCTTATATTTTTACTACTTCTGTGATGAAAAAAAAATCAACGACTAGTTTACTCATGGAGTCTCCCATGCGAGTACTAACCATGCCCGATCGCGCTTTACTTTTAAACATGTGTCGGTCACCTAACCACACAGCTGCATTGTTTATTTGAAAGTAAGCTGAATTGGCGGGTATTTCATGTTTTTGAATGTTTGAAATCGTTATCGCTGGCACAAAGTACCTTCTATAATTGACCTATGACCTCTACATACTTGGAGTAACACGACGGTAATTAACAGCAATTCACGAAATATTCATTCACATTTTCGAACTTTTAACTATGGTACTTTTTAATATGATATCTCAGGTAACAATCCCGATTAAAACAAGCAACTTTGCAATGGCTTTTCACAACTTTGTAAGCAGTTTGTTGTCGAATTTACGGTTGGCTGTTGCGTTAATCTACTTATGCATGATACATTTTCGATACATTTACTTATTGTTTTCGAAATTTAACTGCGGGGGTGTCATTACAATGACTTAGGTTAAATATACAAGCAACTCCGCCAAAATTTCCTTCGTTTTTCGAACTTTGCATGCTGTTTTCTATCATTTTACAGCCAGTTCATGTAAACATCTATATGGTGCTTTCAACTGGCTTTTATTAAATTTGTCGACTTTACCACTGCGAGTTTCTATATGTCAACAACTTAGGTCATACATACTAATACATCAACCAACTTTGTAATAACTTTGCACAACTTTGCAATCACTTTGAACAACTTTGAGCGGTGTGTTAACAGCTTAAAACCCACTACGTGCCGACAGCATCTACAACTTGTTCTTGAAAATTAGAAGGAATGTGAAACTTTTTTTCAATTAAAATAGTTACAAAAATTCCACGATTTTCCACTATAAATGATTGGCATCACAGACAGGAAGAATACAGGAACGTATCCTTATATTTTTACTACTTCTGTGATGAAAAAAAAATCAACGACTCGTTTACTCAGGGAGTCTCCCATACGAGTACTAACCATGCCCGATCGCGCTTTACTTTTAAACATGTGTCGGTCACCTAACCTCACAGCTGCATTGTTTATTTGAAAGTAAGCTGAATTGGCGGGTATTTCATGTTTTTGAATGTTTGAAATCGTTATCGCTGGCACAAAGTACCTTCTATAATTGACCTATGACCTCTACATACTTGGAGTAACACGACGGTAATTAACAGCAATTCACAAAATATTCATTCACATTTTCGAACTTTTAACTATGGTACTTTTTAATATGATATCTCAGGTAACAATCCCGATTAAAACAAGCAACTTTGCAATGGCTTTTCACAACTTTGTAAGCAGTTTGTTGTCGAATTTACGGTTGGCTGTTGCGTTAATCTACTTATGCATGATACATTTTCGATACATTTACTTATTGTTTTCGAAATTTAACTGCGGGGGTGTCATTACAATGACTTAGGTTAAATATACAAGCAACTCCGCCAAAATTTCCTTCGTTTTTCGAAATTTGCATGCTGTTTTCTAACATTTTACAGCCAGTTCATGTAAACATCTATATGGTGCTTTCAACTGGCTTTTATTAAATTTGTCGACTTTACCACTGCGAGTTTCTATATGTCAACAACTTAGGTCATACATACTAATACATCAACCAACTTTGTAATAACTTTGCACAACTTTGCAATCACTTTGAACAACTTTGAGCGGTGTGTTAACAGCTTAAAACCCACTACGTGCCGACAGCATCTACAACTTGTTCTTGAAAATTAGAAGGAATGTGAAAACTTTTTTTCAATTAAAATAGTTACAAAAATTCCACGATTTTACACTATAAATGATTGGCATCACAGACAGGAAGAATACAGGAACGTATCCTTATATTTTTACTACTTCTGTGATGAAAAAAAAATCAACGACTAGTTTACTCATGGAGTCTCCCATGCGAGTACTAACCATGCCCGATCGCGCTTTACTTTTAAACATGTGTCGGTCACCTAACCACACAGCTGCATTGTTTATTTGAAAGTAAGCTGAATTGGCGGGTATTTCATGTTTTTGAATGTTTGAAATCGTTATCGCTGGCACAAAGTACCTTCTATAATTGACCTATGACCTCTACATACTTGGAGTAACACGACGGTAATTAACAGCAATTCACGAAATATTCATTCACATTTTCGAACTTTTAACTATGGTACTTTTTAATATGATATCTCAGGTAACAATCCCGATTAAAACAAGCAACTTTGCAATGGCTTTTCACAACTTTGTAAGCAGTTTGTTGTCGAATTTACGGTTGGCTGTTGCGTTAATCTACTTATGCATGATACATTTTCGATACATTTACTTATTGTTTTCGAAATTTAACTGCGGGGGTGTCATTACAATGACTTAGGTTAAATATACAAGCAACTCCGCCAAAATTTCCTTCGTTTTTCGAACTTTGCATGCTGTTTTCTAACATTTTACAGCCAGTTCATGTAAACATCTATATGGTGCTTTCAACTGGCTTTTATTAAATTTGTCGACTTTACCACTGCGAGTTTCTATATGTCAACAACTTAGGTCATACATACTAATACATCAACCAACTTTGTAATAACTTTGCACAACTTTGCAATCACTTTGAACAACTTTGAGCGGTGTGTTAACAGCTTAAAACCCACTACGTGCCGACAGCATCTACAACTTGTTCTTGAAAATTAGAAGGAATGTGAAACTTTTTTTCAATTAAAATAGTTACAAAAATTCCACGATTTTCCACTATAAATGATTGGCATCACAGACAGGAAGAATACAGGAACGTATCCTTATATTTTTACTACTTCTGTGATGAAAAAAAAATCAACGACTCGTTTACTCAGGGAGTCTCCCATACGAGTACTAACCATGCCCGA